>NW_027478696.1:346136-692272 GCF_051014685.1 Ptiloglossa arizonensis | reverse complement strand
ATATGGGAGTTTGAAGCTAAGAAATGGTTGAGGAGACAACAAATTTTTCGCACTTCTGCTGCTCCAAACGCTTAACCAGAATGGACTAGGGAAAAAATACGCATACCGTTGTAATCGGGCGAGTTTCTACATTCTGATGCAACAGGAATTTTTGGGTTAGGTCAATCCGTTCGCCAGACATGGGAGTTTGAAGCTAAGAAATGTTTGACAAGACAACAAATTTTTCGCACTTCTGCTGCTCCAAACGCTTAACGAGAATGGACTAGGGAAAAAATACGCATACCGTTGTAATCGGGTGAGTTTCTACTTTCTGATAAAACAGGAATTTTTGGGTTAAGTCAATCCGTTCGCCAGACATGGGAGTTTGAAGCTAAGAAATGTTTGACAAGACAACAAATTTTTCGCAATTCTGCTGCTCCAAACACTTAACCAGAATGGCCTAGGGAAAAAATACGCATACCGTTGTAATCGGGCGAGTTTCTACTTTCAGAGGCAATAGGAATTTTTGGGGTAGGTCAATCCGTTCGCGAGATATGGGAGTTTGAAGCCAAGAAATGGTTGAGAAGGAAAAAAATTGTTCGCAATTCTGCTGCTTCAAACGTTTGACCAGAATGGCCTAGGGAAAAAATACACATACCGTTGTAATCGGGCGAGTTTCTACTTTCACATGCGATAGGAATTTTTGGGTTAGGTCAATCTGTTCTCGAGATATGGGAGTTTGAAGCCAAGAAATGGTTGTGAAGGAAAAAAATTTTTCGCCATTCTGCTGCTCCAAACGCTTAACCAGAATGGCCTAGGGAAAAAATACACATACCGTTGTAATCGGGCGAGTTTCTACTTTCAGATGCAATAGGAATTTTTGGGTTAGGTCAATCCGTTCGCTAGATATGGGAGTTTGAAGCTAAGAAATGGTTGAGGAGACAACAAATTTTTCGCACTTCTGCTGCTCCAAACGCTTAACCAGAATGGACTAGGGAAAAAATACGCATACCGTTGTAATCGGGCGAGTTTCTACATTCTGATGCAACAGGAATTTTTGGGTTAGGTCAATCCGTTCGCCAGACATGGGAGTTTGAAGCTAAGAAATGTTTGACAAGACAACAAATTTTTCGCACTTCTGCTGCTCCAAACGCTTAACGAGAATGGACTAGGGAAAAAATACGCATACCGTTGTAATCGGGTGAGTTTCTACTTTCTGATAAAACAGGAATTTTTGGGTTAAGTCAATCCGTTCGCAAGATATGAGCGTTTGAAGCTAAGAAATGGTTGAGAAGACAACAAATTTTTCGCGATTCTGCTGCTCCAAACGCTTAACCAGAATGGCCTAGGGCAAAAATACACATACCGTTGTAATCGGGCGAGTTTCTACTTTCAGATGCAATAGGAATTTTTGGGTTAGGTCAATCCGTTCGCGAGATATGGGAGTTTAAAGCCAAGAAATGGTTGAGAAGGCAAAAAATTTTTCGCAATTCTGCTGCTTCAAACGCTTAACCAGAATGGCCTAGGGAAAAAATACACATACCGTTGTAATCGGGCGAGTTTCTACTTTCAGATGCGATAGGAATTTTTGGGTTAGATCAATCCGTTCTCGAGATATGGGAGTTTGAAGCCAAGAAATGGTTGTGAAGGAAAAAAATTTTTCGCCATTCTGCTGCTCCAAACGCTTAACCAGAATGGCCTAGGGAAAAAATACGCATACCGTTGTAATCGGGCGAGTTTCTACTTTCAGATGCAACAGGAATTTTTGGGTTAGGTCAATCCGTTCGCGAGATATTGGAGTTTGAAGCCAAGAAATGGTAGAGAAGGAAAAAATTTTTCGCAATTCTGCTGCTCCAAACGCTTAACCAGAATATCCTAGGGAAAAAATACACATACCGCTGTAATCGGGCGAGTTTCTACTTTCAGATGCAATCGGAATTTTTGGGTTAGGTCAATCCGTTTGCGAGATATGGGAGTTTGAAGCCAAGAAATGGTTGTGAAGGAATAAAATTTTTCGCAATTCTGCTGCTCCAAACGCTTAACCAGAATGGCCGAGGGAAAAAATACACATACCGTTGTAATCGGGCGAGTTTCTACTTTCAGATGCAATAGGAATTTTTGGGTTAGGTCAATCCGTTCGCGAGATATGGGAGTTTGAAGCTAAGAAATGGTTGAGGAGACAACAAATTTTTCGCACTTCTGCTGCTCCAAACGCTTAACCAGAATGGCCTAGGGCAAAAATACACATACCGTTGTAATCGGGCGAGATTCTACTTTCAGATGCAATAGGAATTTTTGGGTTAGGTCAATCCGTTCGCGAGATATGGGAGTTTGAAGCTAAGGAATGTTTGACAAGACAAGAAATTTTTCGCACTTCTGCTGCTCCAATCGCTTAACCAGAATGGCCTAGGGGAAAAATACCCATACCGTTGTAATCGGGCGAGTTTCTACTTTCAGATGCAACAGGAATTTTTGGGTTAGGTCAATCCGTTCGCGAGATATTGGAGTTTGAACCCAAGAAATGGTTGAGAAGGAAAAAATTTTTCGCAATTCTGCTTCTCCAAACGCTTAACCACAATATCCTAGGGAAAAAATGCACATACCGTTGTAATCGGGCGGGTTTCTACTTTCAGATGCGATAGGAATTTTTGGGTTAGGTCAATCCGTTCGCGAGATATGGGAGTTTGAAGCCAAGAAATGGTTGAGAAGACAACAAATTTTTCGCGATTCCGCTGCTCCAAACGCTTAACCAGAATGGACTAGGGAAAAAATACGCATACCGTTGTAATGGGGCGAGTTTCTACTTTCAGATGAAACAGGAATTTTTTGGTTAGGTCAATCCGTTCGCGAGATATGGGTGTTTGAAGCTAAGAAATGGTTGACAAGACAACAAATTTTTCGCGATTCTGCTGCTCCAAACGCTTAACCAAAATGGACTAGGGAAAAAATACGCATACCGTTTTAATGGGGCGAGTTTCTACTTTCAGATGCAATAGGAATTTTTGGGTTAGGTCAATCCGTTCGCGAGATATGGGAGTTTGAAGCTAAGAAATGGTTGAGGAGACAACAAATTTTTCGCAATTCTGCTGCTCCAAACGCTTAAACAGAATGGCCTAGGGTAAAAATACACATGCCGTTGTAATCGGGCGAGTTTCTACTTTCAGATGCAATAGGAATTTTTGGGTTAGGTCAATCCGTTCGCGAGATATGGGAGTTTGAAGCCAAGAAATGGTTGAGAAGGCAAAAAATTTTGCGCAATGCTGCTGCTTCAAACCCTTAACCAGAATGGCGTAGGGAAAAAATACACATACCGTTGTAATCGGGCGAGTTTCTACTTTCAATTACAATAGGAATTTTTGGGTTAGGTCAATCCGTTCGCGAGATATGGGACTTTGAAGCTAAGAAATGGTTGACAAGACAACAAATTTTTCGCACTTCTGCTGCTCCAATCGCTTAACCAGAATGGCCTAGGGGAAAAATACACGTACCGTTGTAATGGGGCGAGTTCCTACTTTCAGATGCAACAGGAATTTTTGGGTTAGGTCAATCCGATCGCGAGATATGGGTGTTTGAAGCTAAGAAATGGTTGACAAGACAACAAATTTTTCGCGATTCTGCTGCTCCAAACGCTTAACCAGAATGGACTAGGGAAAAAATACGCATACCGTTGTAATGGGGCGAGTTTCTACTTTCAGATGCAATAGGAATTTTTGGGTTAGGTCAATCCGTTCGCGAGATATGGGAGTTTGAAGCTAAGAAATGGTTGAGGAGACAACAAATTTTTCGCACTTCTGCTTCTCCAAACGCTTAAACAGAATGGCCTAGGGCAAAAATACACATACCGTTGTAATCGGGCGAGTTTCTACTTTCAGATGCAACAGGAATTTTTGGGTTAGGTCAATCCGTTCGCGAGATATGGGTGTTTGAAGCTAAGAAATGGTTGACAAGACAACAAATTTTTCGCGATTCTGCTGCTCCAAACGCTTAACCAGAATGGCCTAGGGGAAAAATACACGTACCGTTGTAATGGGGCGAGTTTGTACTTTCAGATGCAACAGGAATTTTTGGGTTAGATCAATCCGTTCGCGAGATATGGGTGTTTGAAGCTAAGAAATGGTTGACAAGACAACAAATTTTTCGCGATTCTGCTGATCCAAACGCTTAACCAGAATGGACTAGGGAAAAAATACGCATACCGTTGTAATCGGGCGAGTTTCTACTTTCAGATGCAACAGGAATTTTTGGGTTAGGTCAATCCGTTCGCGAGATATTGGAGTTTGAAGCCAAGAAATGGTAGAGAAGGAAAAAATTTTTCGCAATTCTGCTGCTCCAAACGCTTAACCAGAATATCCTAGGGAAAAAATACACATACCGCTGTAATCGGGCGAGTTTCTACTTTCAGATGCAATCGGAATTTTTGGGTTAGGTCAATCCGTTTGCGAGATATGGGAGTTTGAAGCCAAGAAATGGTTGAGAAGGCAAAAAATTTTTCGCAATTCTGCTGCTTCAAACGCTTAACCAGAATGGCCTAGGGACAAAATACACACACCGTTGTAATCGGGCGAGTTTCTGCTTTCAGATGCGATAGGAATTTTTGGGTTAGGTCAATCCGTTCGCGAGATATGGGAGTTTGAAGCCAAGAAATGGTTGAGAAGGCAAAATATTTTTCGCAATTCTGCTGCTTCAGACGCTTAACCAGAATGGCCTAGGGAAAGAATACACATACCGTTGTAATCGGGCTAGTTTCTACTTTCAGATGCAATAGGAATTTTTGGGTTAGGTCAATCCGTTTGCGAGATATGGGAGTTTGAAGCCAAGAAATAGTTGTGAAGGAATAAAATTTTTCGCATTTCTGCTGCTCCAAACGCTTAACCAGAATGGCCGAGGGAAAAAATACACATACCGTTGTAATCGGGCGAGTTTCTACTTTCAGATGCAATAGGAATTTTTGGGTTAGGTCAATCCGTTCGCGAGATATGGGAGTTTGAAGCTAAGAAATGGTTGAGGGGACAACAAATTTTTCGCACTTCTGCTGCTCCAAACGCTTAACCAGAATGGCCTAGGGCAAAAATACACATACCGTTGTAATCGGGCGAGATTCTACTTTCAGATGCAATAGGAATTTTTGGGTTAGGTCAATCCGTTCGCGAGATATGGGAGTTTGAAGCTAAGGAATGTTTGACAAGACAAGAAATTTTTCGCAATTCTGCTTCTCCAAACGCTTAACCACAATATCCTAGGGAAAAAATGCACATACCGTTGTAATCGGGCGGGTTTCTACTTTCAGATGCGATAGGAATTTTTGGGTTAGGTCAATCCGTTCGCGAGATATGGGAGTTTGAAGCCAAGAAATGGTTGAGAAGACAACAAATTTTTCGCGATTCCGCTGCTCCAAACGCTTAACCAGAATGGACTAGGGAAAAAATACGCATACCGTTGTAATGGGGCGAGTTTCTACTTTCAGATGCAACAGGAATTTTTTGGTTAGGTCAATCCGTTCGCGAGATATGGGTGTTTGAAGCTAAGAAATGGTTGACAAGACAACAAATTTTTCGCGATTCTGCTGCTCCAAACGCTTAACCAGAATGGACTAGGGAAAAAATACGCATACCGTTTTAATGGGGCGAGTTTCTACTTTCAGATGCAATAGGAATTTTTGGGTTAGGTCAATCCGTTCGCGAGATATGGGAGTTTGAAGCTAAGAAATGGTTGAGGAGACAACAAATTTTTCGCAATTCTGCTGCTCCAAACGCTTAAACAGAATGGCCTAGGGCAAAAATACACATACCGTTGTAATCGGGCGAGTTTCTACTTTCAGATGCAATAGGAATTTTTGGGTTAGGTCAATCCGTTCGCGAGATATGGGAGTTTGAAGCCAAGAAATGGTTGAGAAGGCAAAAAATTTTGCGCAATGCTGCTGCTTCAAACCCTTAACCAGAATGGCGTAGGGAAAAAATACACATACCGTTGGAATCGGGCGAGTTTCTACTTTCAATTACAATAGGAATTTTTGGGTTAGGTCAATCCGTTCGCGAGATATGGGACTTTGAAGCTAAGAAATGGTTGACAAGACAACAAATTTTTCGCACTTCTGCTGCTCCAATCGCTTAACCAGAATGGCCTAGGGGAAAAATACACGTACCGCTGTAATGGGGCGAGGTCCTACTTTCAGATGCAACAGGAATTTTTGGGTTAGGTCAATCCGATCGCGAGATATGGGTGTTTGAAGCTAAGGAATGGTTGACAAGACAACAAATTTTTCGCGATTCTGCTGCTCCAAACGCTTAACCAGAATGGACTGGGGAAAAAATACGCATACCGTTGTAATGGGGCGAGTTTCTACTTTCAGATGCAATAGGAATTTTTGGGTTAGGTCAATCCGTTCGCGAGATATGGTAGTTTGAAGCTAAGAAATGGTTGAGGAGACAACAAATTTTTCGCACTTCTGCTGCTCCAAACGCTTAAACAGAATGGCCTAGGGCAAAAATACACATATCGTTGTAATCGGGCGAGTTTCTACTTTCAGATGCAACAGGAATTTTTGGGTTAGGTCAATCCGTTCGCGAGATATGGGTGTTTGAAGCTAAGAAATGGTTGACAAGACAACAAATTTTTCGCGATTCTGCTGCTCCAAACGCTTAACCAGAATGGCCTAGGGGAAAAATACACGTACCGTTGTAATGGGGCGAGTTTGTACTTTCAGATGCAACAGGAATTTTTGGGTTAGGTCAATCCGTTCGCGAGATATGGGTGTTTGAAGCTAAGAAATGGTTGACAAGACAACAAATTTTTCGCGATTCTGCTGCTCCAAACGCTTAACCAGAATGGACTAGGGAAAAAATACGCATACCGTTGTAATGGGGCGAGTTTCTACTTTCAGATGCAATAGGAATTTTTGGGTTAGGTCAATCCGTTCGCGAGATATGGGAGTTTGAAACCAAGAAATGGTTGAGAAGGCACAAAATTTTTCGCAATTCTGCTGCTTCAAACGCTTAACCAGAATGGCCTAGGGACAAAATACACATACCGTTGTAATCGGGCGAGTTTCTACATTCAGATGCGATAGGAATTTTTGGGTTAGGTCAATCCGTTCGCGAGATATGGGACTTTGAAGCTAAGAAATGGTTGACAAGACAACAAATTTTTCGCGATTCTGCTGCTCCAATCGCTTAACCAGAATGGCCTAGGGGAAAAATACACGTACCGTTGTAATCGGGCGAGTTTCTACTTTCAAATGCAATAGGAATTTTTGGGTTAGGTCAATCCGTTCGCGAGATATGGGTGTTTGAAGCTAAGAAATGGTTGAGGAGACAACAAATTTTTCGCACTTCTGCTGCTCCAAACGCTTAAACAGAATGGCCTAGGGCAAAAATACACATACCGTTGTAATCGGGCGAGTTTCTACTTTCAGATGCAGTAGGAATTTTTGGGTTAGGTCAATCCGTTCGCGAGATATGGGAGTTTGAAGCCAAGAAATGGTTGTGAAGGAATAAAATTTTTCGCAATTCTGCTGCTCCAAACGCTTAACCAGAATGGCCGAGGGAAAAAATACACATACCGTTGTAATCGGGCGAGTTTCTACTTTCAGTTGCAATAGGAATTTTTGGGTTAGGTCAATCCGTTCGCGAGATATGGGAGTTTGAAGCTAAGAAATGGTTGAGGAGACAACAAATTTTTCGCACTTCTGCTGCTCCAAACGCTTAACCAGAATGGCCTAGGGCAAAAATACACATACCGTTGTAATCGGGCGAGTTTCTACTTTCAGATGCAATAGGAATTTTTGAGTTAGGTCAATCCGTTCGCGAGATATGAGAGTTTGAACCTAAGAAATGGTTGAGAAGACAACAAATTTTTCGCAATTCTGCTGCTCCAAACGCTTAACCAGAATGGCGAAGGGAAAAAACACGCATACCGTTGTAATCGGGCGAGTTTCTACTTTCAGATGCAACAGGAATTTTTGGGTTAGGTCAATCCGTTCGCGAGATATTGGAGTTTGAAGCCAAGAAATGGTTGAGAAGGAGAAAATTTTTCGTAATTCTGCTGCTCCAAACGCTTAACCAGAATATCCTAGGGAAAAAATACACATACCGCTGTAATCGGGCTAGTTTCTACTTTCAGATGCCATCGGAATTTTTGGGTTAGGTCAATCTGTTTGCGAGATATGGGAGTTTGTAGCTAAGAAATGGTTTAGAAGACAACAAATTTTTCGCACTTCTGCTGCTCCAAACGCTTAATCCGAATGGCCTAGGGACTAAATACACATACCAATGTAATCGGGCGAGTTTCTACTTTCAGAGGCAATAGGAATTTTTGGGGTAGGTCAATCCGTTCGCGAGATATGGGAGTTTTAAGCCAAGAAATGGTTGTGAAGGAAAAAAATTTTTCGCCTTTCTGCTGCTCCAAACGCTTAACCAGAATGGCCTAGGGAACAAATACACATACCGTTGTAATCGGGCGAGTTTCTACTTTCAGATGCAATAGGAATTTTTGGGTTAGGTCAATCCGTTCGCGAGGTATGGGAGTTTGAAGCTAAGAAATGGTTGAGGAGACAACAAATTTTTCGCACTTCTGCTGCTCCAAACGCTTAAACAGAATGGCCTAGGGCAAAAATACACATACCGTTGTAATCGGGCGAGTTTCTACTTTAAGATGCAATAGGAATTTTTGGGTTAGGTCAATCCGTTCGCGAGATATGGGAGTTTGAAGCCAAGAAATGGTTGAGAAGGCAAAAAATTTTTCGCAATTCTGCTTCTCCAATCGTTTAACCAGAATGGCCTAGGGGAAAAATACACGTACCGTTGTAATCGGGCGAGTTTCTACTTTCAAATGCCATAGGAATGTTTGGGTTAGGTCAATCCGTTCGCGAGATATGAGAGTTTGAAGCTAAGAAATGGTTGAGAAGACAACAAATTTTTCGCGATTCTGCTGCTCCAAACGCTCAAACAGAATGGACTAGGGAAAAAATACACATACCGTTGTAATCGGGCGAGTTTCTACTTTCAAATGCAATAGGAATTTTTGAGTTAGGTCAATCCGTTCGCGAGATATGAGAGTTTGAACCTAAGAAATGGTTGAGAAGACAACAAATTTTTCGCAATTCTGCTGCTCCAAACGCTTAACCAGAATATCCTAGGGAAAAAATACACATACCGTTGTAATCGGGCGAGTTTCTACTTTCAAATGCAATAGGAATTTTTGAGTTAGGTCAATCCGTTCGCGAGATATGAGAGTTTGAACCTAAGAAATGGTTGAGAAGACAACAAATTTTTCGCAATTCTGCTGCTCCAAACGCTTAACCAGAATGGCCAAGGGAAAAAACACGCATACCGTTGTAATCGGGCGAGTTTCTACTTTCAGATGCAACAGGAGTTTTTGGGTTAGGTCAATCCGTTCGCGAGATATGGGAGTTTGAAGCCAAGAAATGGTTGTGAAGGAAAAAAATTTTTCGCCTTTCTGCTGCTCCAAACGCTTAACCAGAATGGCCTAGGGAAAAAATACACATACCGTTGTAATCGGGCGAGTTTCTACTTTCAGATGCGATAGGAATTTTTGGGATAGGTCAATCCGTTCTCGAGATATGGGAGTTTGAAGCCAAGAAATGGTTGTGAGGGAAAAAAATTTTCCGCCATTGTGCTGCTCCAAACGCTTAACCAGAATGGCCTAGGGAAAAAATACACATACCGTTGTAATCGGGCGAGTTTCTACTTTCAGATGCAATAGGAATTTTTGGGTTAGGTCACTCCGTTCGCGAGATATGGGAGTTTGAAGCTAAAAAATGGTTGAGGAGACAACAAATTTTTCGCACTTCTGCTGCTCCAAACGCTTAAACAGAATGGCCTAGGGCAAAAATACACATACAGTTGTAATCGGGCGAGTTTCTACTTTCAGTTGCAATAGGAATTTTTGGGATAGGTCAATCCGTTCGCGAGATATGGGAGTTTGAAGCTAAGAAATGGTTGAGGAGACTACAAATTTTTCGCACTTCTGCTGCTCCAAACGCTTAAACAGAATGGCCTAGGGCAAAAATACACATACCGTTGTAATCGGGCGAGTTTCTACTTTCAGATGCAATAGGAATTTTTGGGTTAGGTCAATCCGTTCGCGAGATATGGGAGTTTGAAGCCAAGAAATGGTTGAGAAGGCAAAAAATTTTTCGCAATTCTGCTTCTCCAATCGTTTAACCAGAATGGCCTAGGGGAAAAATACACGTACCGTTGTAATCGGGCGAGTTTCTACTTTCAAATGCCATAGGAATGTTTGGGTTAGGTCAATCCGTTCGCGAGATATGAGAGTTTGAAGCTAAGAAATGGTTGAGAAGACAACAAATTTTTCGCGATTCTGCTGCTCCAAACGCTCAAACAGAATGGACTAGGGAAAAAATACGCATACCGTCGTAATCGGGTGAGTTTCTACTTTCTGATGCAACAGGAATTTTTGGGTTAGGTCAATCCGTTCGCCAGACATGGGAGTTTGAAGCTAAGAAATGTTTGACAAGACAACAAATCTTTCGCAATTCTGCTGCTCCAAACGCTTAACGAGAATGGACTAGGGAAAAAATACGCATACCGTTGTAATCGGGGGAGTTTCTACTTTCTGATGCAACAGGAATTTTTGGGTTAGGTCAATCCTTTCGCGAGATATGGGAGTTTGAAGCTAAGAAATGGTTGAGAAGACAACAAATTTTTCGCAATTCTGCTGCTCCAAACGCTTAACCAGAATATCCTAGGGAAAAAATGCACATACCGCTGTAATCGGGCTAGTTTCTACTTTCAGATGCCATCGGAATTTTTGGGTTAGGTCTATCCGTTCGCGAGATATGGGATTTTGAAGCTAAGAAATGGTTGGGGAGACAACAAATTTTTCGCACTTCTGCTGCTCCAAACGCTTAAACAGAATGGCCTAGGGCAAAAATACACATACCGTTGTAATCGGGCGAGTTTCTACTTTCAGATGCAATAGGAATTTTTGGGTTAGGTCAATCCGTTCGCGAGATATGGGAGTTTGAAGCCAAGAAATGGTTGAGAAGGCAAAAAATTTTTCGCAATTCTGCTGCTTCAAACGCTTAACCAGAATGGCCTAGGGACAAAATACACATACCGTTGTAATCGGGCGAGTTTCTACTTTCAGATGCGATAGGAATTTTTGGGTTAGGTCAGTCCGTTCGCGAGATATGGGAGTTTGAAGCCAAGAAATGGTTGAGAAGGCAAAATATTTTTCGCAATTCTGCTGCTTCAGACGCTTAACCAGAATAGCCTAGGGAAAGAATACACATACCGTTGTAATCGGGCGAGTTTCTACTTTCAGATGCAATAGGAATTTTTGGGTTAGGTCACTCCGTTCGCGAGATATGGGAGTTTGAAGCTAAAAAATGGTTGAGGAGACAACAAATTTTTCGCACTTCTGCTGCTTCAAACGCTTAACCAGAATGGCCTAGGGACAAAATACACATACCGTTGTAATCGGGCGAGTTTCTACTTTCAGATGCGATAGGAATTTTTGGGTTAGGTCAGTCCGTTCGCGAGATATGGGAGTTTGAAGCCAAGAAATGGTTGAGAAGGCAAAATATTTTTCGCAATTCTGCTGCTTCAGACGCTTAACCAGAATAGCCTAGGGAAAGAATACACATACCGTTGTAATCGGGCGAGTTTCTACTTTCAGATGCAATAGGAATTTTTGGGTTAGGTCACTCCGTTCGCGAGATATGGGAGTTTGAAGCTAAAAAATGGTTGAGGAGACAACAAATTTTTCGCACTTCTGCTGCTCCAAACGCTTAAACAGAATGGCCTAGGGCAAAAATACACATACAGTTGTAATCGGGCGAGTTTCTACTTTCAGTTGCAATAGGAATTTTTGGGATAGGTCAATCCGTTCGCGAGATATGGGAGTTTGAAGCTAAGAAATGGTTGAGGAGACAACAAATTTTTCGCACTTCTGCTGCTCCAAACGCTTAAACAGAATGGCCTAGGGCAAAAATACACATACCGTTGTAATCGGGCGAGTTTCTACTTTCAGATGCAATAGGAATTTTTGGGTTAGGTCAATCCTTTCGCGAGATATGGGAGTTTGAAGCTAAGAAATGGTTGAGAAGACAACAAATTTTTCGCAATTCTGCTGCTCCAAACGCTTAACCAGAATATCCTAGGGAAAAAATGCACATACCGCTGTAATCGGGCTAGTTTCTACTTTCAGATGCCATCGGAATTTTTGGGTTAGGTCTATCCGTTCGCGAGATATGGGATTTTGAAGCTAAGAAATGGTTGGGGAGACAACAAATTTTTCGCACTTCTGCTGCTCCAAACGCTTAAACAGAATGGCCTAGGGCAAAAATACACATACCGTTGTAATCGGGCGAGTTTCTACTTTCAAATGCAATAGGAATTTTTGAGTTAGGTCAATCCGTTCGCGAGATATGAGAGTTTGAACCTAAGAAATGGTTGAGAAGACAACAAATTTTTCGCAATTCTGCTGCTCCAAACGCTTAACCAGAATATCCTAGGGAAAAAATACACATACCGTTGTAATCGGGCGAGTTTCTACTTTCAAATGCAATAGGAATTTTTGAGTTAGGTCAATCCGTTCGCGAGATATGAGAGTTTGAACCTAAGAAATGGTTGAGAAGACAACAAATTTTTCGCAATTCTGCTGCTCCAAACGCTTAACCAGAATGGCCAAGGGAAAAAACACGCATACCGTTGTAATCGGGCGAGTTTCTACTTTCAGATGCAACAGGAGTTTTTGGGTTAGGTCAATCCGTTCGCGAGATATGGGAGTTTGAAGCCAAGAAATGGTTGTGAAGGAAAAAAATTTTTCGCCTTTCTGCTGCTCCAAACGCTTAACCAGAATGGCCTAGGGAAAAAATACACATACCGTTGTAATCGGGCGAGTTTCTACTTTCAGATGCGATAGGAATTTTTGGGATAGGTCAATCCGTTCTCGAGATATGGGAGTTTGAAGCCAAGAAATGGTTGTGAGGGAAAAAAATTTTCCGCCATTGTGCTGCTCCAAACGCTTAACCAGAATGGCCTAGGGAAAAAATACACATACCGTTGTAATCGGGCGAGTTTCTACTTTCAGATGCAATAGGAATTTTTGGGTTAGGTCACTCCGTTCGCGAGATATGGGAGTTTGAAGCTAAAAAATGGTTGAGGAGACAACAAATTTTTCGCACTTCTGCTGCTCCAAACGCTTAAACAGAATGGCCTAGGGCAAAAATACACATACAGTTGTAATCGGGCGAGTTTCTACTTTCAGTTGCAATAGGAATTTTTGGGATAGGTCAATCCGTTCGCGAGATATGGGAGTTTGAAGCTAAGAAATGGTTGAGGAGACTACAAATTTTTCGCACTTCTGCTGCTCCAAACGCTTAAACAGAATGGCCTAGGGCAAAAATACACATACCGTTGTAATCGGGCGAGTTTCTACTTTCAGATGCAATAGGAATTTTTGGGTTAGGTCAATCCGTTCGCGAGATATGGGAGTTTGAAGCCAAGAAATGGTTGAGAAGGCAAAAAATTTTTCGCAATTCTGCTTCTCCAATCGTTTAACCAGAATGGCCTAGGGGAAAAATACACGTACCGTTGTAATCGGGCGAGTTTCTACTTTCAAATGCCATAGGAATGTTTGGGTTAGGTCAATCCGTTCGCGAGATATGAGAGTTTGAAGCTAAGAAATGGTTGAGAAGACAACAAATTTTTCGCGATTCTGCTGCTCCAAACGCTCAAACAGAATGGACTAGGGAAAAAATACGCATACCGTCGTAATCGGGTGAGTTTCTACTTTCTGATGCAACAGGAATTTTTGGGTTAGGTCAATCCGTTCGCCAGACATGGGAGTTTGAAGCTAAGAAATGTTTGACAAGACAACAAATCTTTCGCAATTCTGCTGCTCCAAACGCTTAACGAGAATGGACTAGGGAAAAAATACGCATACCGTTGTAATCGGGGGAGTTTCTACTTTCTGATGCAACAGGAATTTTTGGGTTAGGTCAATCCTTTCGCGAGATATGGGAGTTTGAAGCTAAGAAATGGTTGAGAAGACAACAAATTTTTCGCAATTCTGCTGCTCCAAACGCTTAACCAGAATATCCTAGGGAAAAAATGCACATACCGCTGTAATCGGGCTAGTTTCTACTTTCAGATGCCATCGGAATTTTTGGGTTAGGTCTATCCGTTCGCGAGATATGGGATTTTGAAGCTAAGAAATGGTTGGGGAGACAACAAATTTTTCGCACTTCTGCTGCTCCAAACGCTTAAACAGAATGGCCTAGGGCAAAAATACACATACCGTTGTAATCGGGCGAGTTTCTACTTTCAGATGCAATAGGAATTTTTGGGTTAGGTCAATCCGTTCGCGAGATATGGGAGTTTGAAGCCAAGAAATGGTTGAGAAGGCAAAAAATTTTTCGCAATTCTGCTGCTTCAAACGCTTAACCAGAATGGCCTAGGGACAAAATACACATACCGTTGTAATCGGGCGAGTTTCTACTTTCAGATGCGATAGGAATTTTTGGGTTAGGTCAGTCCGTTCGCGAGATATGGGAGTTTGAAGCCAAGAAATGGTTGAGAAGGCAAAATATTTTTCGCAATTCTGCTGCTTCAGACGCTTAACCAGAATAGCCTAGGGAAAGAATACACATACCGTTGTAATCGGGCGAGTTTCTACTTTCAGATGCAATAGGAATTTTTGGGTTAGGTCACTCCGTTCGCGAGATATGGGAGTTTGAAGCTAAAAAATGGTTGAGGAGACAACAAATTTTTCGCACTTCTGCTGCTCCAAACGCTTAAACAGAATGGCCTAGGGCAAAAATACACATACAGTTGTAATCGGGCGAGTTTCTACTTTCAGTTGCAATAGGAATTTTTGGGATAGGTCAATCCGTTCGCGAGATATGGGAGTTTGAAGCTAAGAAATGGTTGAGGAGACAACAAATTTTTCGCACTTCTGCTGCTCCAAACGCTTAAACAGAATGGCCTAGGGCAAAAATACACATACCGTTGTAATCGGGCGAGTTTCTACTTTCAGATGCAATAGGAATTTTTGGGTTAGGTCAATCTGTTCGCGAGATATGGGAGTTTGAAGCCAAGAAATGGTTGAGAAGGCAAAAAATTTTTCGCAATTCTGCTTCTCCAATCGTTTAACCAGAATGGCCTAGGGGAAAAATACACGTACCGTTGTAATCGGGCGAGTTTCTACTTTCAAATGCCATAGGAATGTTTGGGTTAGGTCAATCCGTTCGCGAGATATGAGAGTTTGAAGCTAAGAAATGGTTGAGAAGACAACAAATTTTTCGCGATTCTGCTGCTCCAAACGCTCAAACAGAATGGACTAGGGAAAAAATACGCATACCGTCGTAATCGGGTGAGTTTCTACTTTCTGATGCAACAGGAATTTTTGGGTTAGGTCAATCCGTTCGCCAGACATGGGAGTTTGAAGCTAAGAAATGTTTGACAAGACAACAAATCTTTCGCAATTCTGCTGCTCCAAACGCTTAACGAGAATGGACTAGGGAAAAAATACGCATACCGTTGTAATCGGGTGAGTTTCTACTTTCTGATGCAACAGGAATTTTTGGGTTAGGTCAATCCTTTCGCGAGATATGGGAGTTTGAAGCTAAGAAATGGTTGAGAAGACAACAAATTTTTCGCAATTCTGCTGCTCCAAACGCTTAACCAGAATATCCTAGGGAAAAAATGCACATACCGCTGTAATCGGGCTAGTTTCTACTTTCAGATGCCATCGGAATTTTTGGGTTAGGTCTATCCGTTCACGAGATATGGGATTTTGAAGCTAAGAAATGGTTGGGGAGACAACAAATTTTTCGCACTTCTGCTGCTCCAAACGCTTAAACAGAATGGCCTAGGGCAAAAATACACATACCGTTGTAATCGGGCGAGTTTCTACTTTCAGATGCAATAGGAATTTTTGGGTTAGGTCAATCCGTTCGCGAGATATGGGAGTTTGAAGCCAAGAAATGGTTGAGAAGGCAAAAAATTTTTGCAATTCTGCTGCTTCAAACGCTTAACCAGAATGGCCTAGGGACAAAATACACATACCGTTGTAATCGGGCGAGTTTCTACTTTCAGATGCGATAGGAATTTTTGGGTTAGGTCAGTCCGTTCGCGAGATATGGGAGTTTGAAGCCAAGAAATGGTTGAGAAGGCAAAATATTTTTCGCAATTCTGCTGCTTCAGACGCTTAACCAGAATAGCCTAGGGAAAGAATACACATACCGTTGTAATCGGGCGAGTTTCTACTTTCAGATGCGATAGGAATTTTTGGGTTAGGTCAATCCGTTCGCGAGATATGGGAGTTTGAATCCAAGAAATGGTTGAGAAGGCAAAATATTTTTCGCAATTCTGCTGCTTCAGACGCTTAACCAGAATGGCCTAGGGAAAAAATACGCATACCGTTGTAATCGGGCGAGTTTCTACTTTCAGATGCAAAAGGAATTTTTGGGTTAGGTCAATCCGTTCGCGAGATATTGGAGTTTGAAGCCAAGAAATGGTTGAGAAGGAAAAAATTTTTCGCAATTCTGCTGCTCCAAACGCTTAACCAGAATATCCTAGGTAAAAAATGCACATACCGCTGTAATCGGGCTAGTTTCTACTTTCAGATGCCATCGGAATTTTTGGGTTAGGTCAATCCGTTCGCGAGATATGGGATTTTGAAGCTAAGAAATGGTTGAGGAGACAACAAATTTTTCGCACTTCTGCTGCTCCAAACGCTTAAACAGAATGGCCTAGGGCAAAAATACACATACCGTTGTAATCGGGCGAGTTTCTACTTTCAAATGCAATAGGAATTTTTGAGTTAGGTCAATCCGTTCGCGAGATATGGGAGTTTGAAGCTAAGAAATGGTTAAGGAGACAACAAATTTTTCGCACTTCTGCTGCTCCAAACGCTTAAACAGAATGGCCTAGGGCAAAAATACACATACCGTTGTAATCGGGCGAGTTTCTACTTTCAGATGCAATAGGAATTTTTGGGTTAGGTCAATCCGTTCGCGAGATATGGGAGTTTGAAGCCAAGAAATGGTTGAGAAGGCAAAAAATTTTTCGCAATTCTGCTTCTCCAATCGTTTAACCAGAATGGCCTAGGGGAAAAATACACATACCGTTGTAATCGGGCGAGTCTCTACTTTCAGATGCAATAGGAATTTTTGGGGTAGGTAAATCCGTTCGCGAGATATGGGAGTTTGAAGCCAAGAAATGGTTGTGAAGGAAAAAAATTTTTCGCCTTTCTGCTGCTCCAAACGCTTAACCAGAATGGCCTAGGGAACAAATACACATACCGTTGTAATCGGGTGAGTTTCTACTTTCTGATGCAACAGGAATTTTTGGGTTAGGTCAATCCTTTCGCGAGATATGGGAGTTTGAAGCTAAGAAATGGTTGAGAAGACAACAAATTTTTCGCAATTCTGCTTCTCCAATCGTTTAACCAGAATGGCCTAGGGGAAAAATACACGTACCGTTGTAATCGGGCGAGTTTCTACTTTCAAATGCCATAGGAATGTTTGGGTTAGGTCAATCCGTTCGCGAGATATGAGAGTTTGAAGCTAAGAAATGGTTGAGAAGACAACAAATTTTTCGCGATTCTGCTGCTCCAAACGCTCAAACAGAATGGACTAGGGAAAAAATACGCATACCGTCGTAATCGGGTGAGTTTCTACTTTCTGATGCAACAGGAATTTTTGGGTTAGGTCAATCCGTTCGCCAGACATGGGAGTTTGGAGCTAAGAAATGTTTGACAAGACAACAAATCTTTCGCAATTCTGCTTCTCCAATCGTTTAACCAGAATGGCCTAGGGGAAAAATACACATACCGTTGTAATCGGGCGAGTCTCTACTTTCAGATGCAATAGGAATTTTTGGGGTAGGTAAATCCGTTCGCGAGATATGGGAGTTTGAAGCCAAGAAATGGTTGTGAAGGAAAAAAATTTTTCGCACTTCTGCTGCTCCAAACGCTTAAACAGAATGGCCTAGGGCAAAAATACACATACCGTTGTAATCGGGCGAGTTTCTACTTTCAGATGCAATAGGAATTTTTGGGTTAGGTCAATCCGTTCGCGAGATATGGGAGTTTGAAGCCAAGAAATGGTTGAGAAGGCAAAAAATTTTTCGCAATTCTGCTTCTCCAATCGTTTAACCAGAATGGCCTAGGGGAAAAATACACATACCGTTGTAATCGGGCGAGTTTCTACTTTCAGATGCAATAGGAATTTTTGGGGTAGGTAAATCCGTTCGCGAGATATGGGAGTTTGAAGCCAAGAAATGGTTGTGAAGGAAAAAAATTTTTCGCCTTTCTGCTGCTCCAAACGCTTAACCAGAATGGCCTAGGGAACAAATACACATACCGTTGTAATCGGGCGAGTTTCTACTTTCAGATGCAATAGGAATTTTTGGGTTAGGTCAATCCGTTCGCGAGATAATGGAGTTTGAAGCCAAGAAATGGTTGAGAAGGAGAAAATTTTTCGTAATCCTGCTGCTCCAAACGCTTAACCAGAATATCCTAGGGAAAAAATACACATACCGCTGTAATCGGGCTAGTTTCTACTTTCAGATGCCATCGGAATTTTTGGGTTAGGTCAATCTGTTTGCGAGATATGGGAGTTTGTAGCTAAGAAATGGTTTAGAAGACAACAAATTTTTCGCACTTCTGCTGCTCCAAACGCTTAATCCGAATGGCCTAGGGACTAAATACACATACCAATGTAATCGGGCGAGTTTCTACTTTCAGAGGCAATAGGAATTTTTGGGGTAGGTCAATCCGTTCGCGAGATATGGGAGTTTGAAGCTAAGAAATGGTTGAGGAGACAACAAATTTTTCGCAATTCTGCTGCTCCAAACGCTTAAACAGAATGGCCTAGGGCAAAAATACACATACCGTTGTAATCGGGCGAGTTTCTACTTTCAGATGCAATAGGAATTTTTGGGTTAGGTCAATCCGTTCGCGAGATATGGGGGTTTGAAGCCAAGAAATGGTTGAGAAGGCAAAAAATTTTTCGCAATTCTGCTTCTCCAATCGTTTAACCAGAATGGCCTAGGGGAAAAATACACGTACCGTTGTAATCGGGCGAGTTTCTACTTTCAAATGCCATAGGAATGTTTGGGTTAGGTCAATCCGTAGCGAGATATGAGAGTTTGAAGCTAAGAAATGGTTAAGAAGACAACAAATTTTTCGCGATTCTGCTGCTCCAAACGCTCAAACAGAATGGACTAGGGAAAAAATACGCATACCGTCGTAATCGGGTGAGTTTCTACTTTCTGATGCAACAGGAATTTTTGGGTTAGGTCAATCCGTTCGCCAGACATGGGAGTTTGAAGCTAAGAAATGTTTGACAAGACAACAAATCTTTCGCACTTCTGCTGCTCCAAACGCTTAACGAGAATGGACTAGGGAAGAAATACGCATACCGTTGTAATCGGGTGAGTTTCTACTTTCTGATGCAACAGGAATTTTTGGGTTAGGTCAATCCTTTCGCGAGATATGGGAGTTTGAAGCTAAGAAATGGTTGAGAAGACAACAAATTTTTCGCAATTCTGCTGCTCGAAACGCTTAACCAGAATATCCTAGGGAAAAAATGCACATACCGCTGTAATCGGGCTAGTTTCTACTTTCAGATGCCATCGGAATTTTTGGGTTAGGTCTATCCGTTCGCGAGATATGGGATTTTGAAGCTAAGAAATGGTTGGGGAGACAACAAATTTTTCGCACTTCTGCTGCTCCAAACGCTTAAACAGAATGGCCTAGGGCAAAAATAGACATACCGTTGTAATCGGGCGAGTTTCTACTTTCAGATGCAATAGGAATTTTTGGGTTAGGTCAATCCGTTCGCGAGATATGGGAGTTTGAAGCCAAGAAATGGTTGAGAAGGCAAAAAATTTTTCGCAATTCTGCTGCTTCAAACGCTTAACCAGAATGGCCTAGGGACAAAATACACATACCGTTGTAATCGGGCGAGTTTCTACTTTCAGATGCGATAGGAATTTTTGGGTTAGGTCAGTCCGTTCGCGAGATATGGGAGTTTGAAGCCAAGAAATGGTTGAGAAGGCAAAATATTTTTCGCAATTCTGCTGCTTCAGACGCTTAACCAGAATAGCCTAGGGAAAGAATACACATACCGTTGTAATCGGGCGAGTTTCTACTTTCAGATGCGATAGGAATTTTTGGGTTAGGTCAATCCGTTCGCGAGATATGGGAGTTTGAATCCAAGAAATGGTTGAGAAGGCAAAATATTTTTCGCAATTCTGCTGCTTCAGACGCTTAACCAGAATGGCCTAGGGAAAAAATACGCATACCGTTGTAATCGGGCGAGTTTCTACTTTCAGATGCAAAAGGAATTTTTGGGTTAGGTCAATCCGTTCGCGAGATATTGGAGTTTGAAGCCAAGAAATGGTTGAGAAGGAAAAAATTTTTCGCAATTCTGCTGCTCCAAACGCTTAACCAGAATATCCTAGGTAAAAAATGCACATACCGCTGTAATCGGGCTAGTTTCTACTTTCAGATGCCATCGGAATTTTTGGGTTAGGTCAATCCGTTCGCGAGATATGGGATTTTGAAGCTAAGAAATGGTTGAGGAGACAACAAATTTTTCGCACTTCTGCTGCTCCAAACGCTTAAACAGAATGGCCTAGGGCAAAAATACACATACCGTTGTAATCGGGCGAGTTTCTACTTTCAAATGCAATAGGAATTTTTGAGTTAGGTCAATCCGTTCGCGAGATATGGGAGTTTGAAGCTAAGAAATGGTTGAGGAGACAACAAATTTTTCGCACTTCTGCTGCTCCAAACGCTTAAACAGAATGGCCTAGGGCAAAAATACACATACCGTTGTAATCGGGCGAGTTTCTACTTTCAGATGCAATAGGAATTTTTGGGTTAGGTCAATCCGTTCGCGAGATATGGGAGTTTGAAGCCAAGAAATGGTTGAGAAGGCAAAAAATTTTTCGCAATTCTGCTTCTCCAATCGTTTAACCAGAATGGCCTAGGGGAAAAATACACATACCGTTGTAATCGGGCGAGTTTCTACTTTCAGATGCAATAGGAATTTTTGGGGTAGGTAAATCCGTTCGCGAGATATGGGAGTTTGAAGCCAAGAAATGGTTGTGAAGGAAAAAAATTTTTCGCCTTTCTGCTGCTCCAAACGCTTAACCAGAATGGCCTAGGGAACAAATACACATACCGTTGTAATCGGGCGAGTTTCTACTTTCAGATGCAATAGGAATTTTTGGGTTAGGTCAATCCGTTCGCGAGATATTGGAGTTTGAAGCCAAGAAATGGTTGAGAAGGAGAAAATTTTTCGTAATCCTGCTGCTCCAAACGCTTAACCAGAATATCCTAGGGAAAAAATACACATACCGCTGTAATCGGGCTAGTTTCTACTTTCAGATGCCATCGGAATTTTTGGGTTAGGTCAATCTGTTTGCGAGATATGGGAGTTTGTAGCTAAGAAATGGTTTAGAAGACAACAAATTTTTCGCACTTCTGCTGCTCCAAACGCTTAATCCGAATGGCCTAGGGACTAAATACACACACCAATGTAATCGGGCGAGTTTCTACTTTCAGAGGCAATAGGAATTTTTGGGGTAGGTCAATCCGTTCGCGAGATATGGGAGTTTGAAGCTAAGAAATGGTTGAGGAGACAACAAATTTTTCGCAATTCTGCTGCTCCAAACGCTTAAACAGAATGGCCTAGGGCAAAAATACACATACCGTTGTAATCGGGCGAGTTTCTACTTTCAGATGCAATAGGAATTTTTGGGTTAGGTCAATCCGTTCGCGAGATATGGGGGTTTGAAGCCAAGAAATGGTTGAGAAGGCAAAAAATTTTTCGCAATTCTGCTTCTCCAATCGTTTAACCAGAATGGCCTAGGGGAAAAATACACGTACCGTTGTAATCGGGCGAGTTTCTACTTTCAAATGCCATAGGAATGTTTGGGTTAGGTCAATCCGTAGCGAGATATGAGAGTTTGAAGCTAAGAAATGGTTAAGAAGACAACAAATTTTTCGCGATTCTGCTGCTCCAAACGCTCAAACAGAATGGACTAGGGAAAAAATACGCATACCGTCGTAATCGGGTGAGTTTCTACTTTCTGATGCAACAGGAATTTTTGGGTTAGGTCAATCCGTTCGCCAGACATGGGAGTTTGAAGCTAAGAAATGTTTGACAAGACAACAAATCTTTCGCACTTCTGCTGCTCCAAACGCTTAACGAGAATGGACTAGGGAAGAAATACGCATACCGTTGTAATCGGGTGAGTTTCTACTTTCTGATGCAACAGGAATTTTTGGGTTAGGTCAATCCTTTCGCGAGATATGGGAGTTTGAAGCTAAGAAATGGTTGAGAAGACAACAAATTTTTCGCAATTCTGCTGCTCCAAACGCTTAACCAGAATGGCCTAGGGAAAAAATACGCATACCGTTGTAATCGGGCGAGTTTCTACTTTCAGATGCAACAGGAATTTTTGGGTTAGGTCAATCCGTTCGCGAGATATTGGAGTTTGAAGCCAAGAAATGGTTGAGAAGAAAAAAATTTTTCGCAATTCTGCTGCTCCAAACGCTTAACCAGAATATCCTAGGGAAAAAATGCACATACCGCTGTAATTGGGCTAGTTTCTACTTTCAGATGCCATCGGAATTTTTGGGTTAGGTCAATCCGTTCGCGAGATATGGGATTTTGAAGCTAAGAAATGGTTGGGGAGACAACAAATTTTTCGCACTTCTGCTGCTCCAAACGCTTAAACAGAATGGCCTAGGGCAAAAATACACATACCGTTGTAATCGGGCGAGTTTCTACTTTCAGATGCAATAGGAATTTTTGGGTTAGGTCAATCCGTTCGCGAGATATGGGGGTTTGAAGCCAAGAAATGGTTGAGAAGGCAAAAAATTTTTCGCAATTCTGGTTCTCCAATCGTTTAACCAGAATGGCCTAGGGGAAAAATACACGTACCGTTGTAATCGGGCGAGTTTCTACTTTCAAATGCCATAGGAATGTTTGGGTTAGGTCAATCCGTAGCGAGATATGAGAGTTTGAAGCTAAGAAATGGTTAAGAAGACAACAAATTTTTCGCGATTCTGCTGCTCCAAACGCTCAAACAGAATGGACTAGGGAAAAAATACGCATACCGTCGTAATCGGGTGAGTTTCTACTTTCTGATGCAACAGGAATTTTTGGGTTAGGTCAATCCGTTCGCCAGACATGGGAGTTTGAAGCTAAGAAATGTTTGACAAGACAACAAATCTTTCGCACTTCTGCTGCTCCAAACGCTTAACGAGAATGGACTAGGGAAGAAATACGCATACCGTTGTAATCGGGTGAGTTTCTACTTTCTGATGCAACAGGAATTTTTGGGTTAGGTCAATCCTTTCGCGAGATATGGGAGTTTGAAGCTAAGAAATGGTTGAGAAGACAACAAATTTTTCGCAATTCTGCTGCTCCAAACGCTTAACCAGAATGGCCTAGGGAAAAAATACGCATACCGTTGTAATCGGGCGAGTTTCTACTTTCAGATGCAACAGGAATTTTTGGGTTAGGTCAATCCGTTCGCGAGATATTGGAGTTTGAAGCCAAGAAATGGTTGAGAAGAAAAAAATTTTTCGCAATTCTGCTGCTCCAAACGCTTAACCAGAATATCCTAGGGAAAAAATGCACATACCGCTGTAATTGGGCTAGTTTCTACTTTCAGATGCCATCGGAATTTTTGGGTTAGGTCAATCCGTTCGCGAGATATGGGATTTTGAAGCTAAGAAATGGTTGGGGAGACAACAAATTTTTCGCACTTCTGCTGCTCCAAACGCTTAAACAGAATGGCCTAGGGCAAAAATACACATACCGTTGTAATCGGGCGAGTTTCTACTTTCAGAGGCAATAGGAATTTTTGGGGTAGGTCAATCCGTTCGCGAGATATGGGAGTTTGAAGCCAAGAAATGGTTGAGAAGGCAAAAAATTTTTCGCAATTCTGCTGCTTCAAACGCTTAACCAGAATGGCCTAGGGAAAAAATACACATACCGTTGTAATCCGGCGAGTTTCTACTTTCAGATGCGATAGGAATTTTTGGGTTGGGTCAATCCGTTCTCGAGATATGGGAGTTTGAAGCCAAGAAATGGTTGTGAAGGAAAAAAATTTTTCACCATTCTGCTGCTCCAAACGCTTAACCAGAATGGCCTAGGGAAAAAATACACATACCGTTGTAATCGGGCGAGTTTCTACTTTCAGATGCAATAGGAATTTTTGGGTTAGGTCAATCCGTTCGCGAGATATGGGAGTTTGAAGCTAAGAAATGGTTGAGGAGACAACAAATTTTTCGCACTTCTGCTGCTCCAAACGCTTAAACAGAATGGCCTAGGGCAAAAATACACATACCGTTGTAATCGGGCGAGTTTCTACTTTCAGATGCAATAGGAATTTTTGGGTTAGGTCAATCCGTTCGCGAGATATGGGAGTTTGAAGCCAAGAAATGGTTGAGAAGGAGAAAATTTTTCGTAATTCTGATGCTCCAAACGCTTAACCAGAATATCCTAGGGAAAAAATACACATACCGCTGTAATCGGGCTAGTTTCTACTTTCAGATGCCATCGGAATTTTTGGGTTAGGTCAATCTGTTTGCGAGATATGGGAGTTTGTAGCTAAGAAATGGTTTAGAAGACAACAAATTTTTCGCACTTCTGCTGCTCCAAACGCTTAATCCGAATGGCCTAGGGACTAAATACACATACCAATGTAATCGGGCGAGTTTCTACTTTCAGAGGCAATAGGAATTTTTGGGGTAGGTCAATCCGTTCGCGAGATATGGGAGTTTGAAGCCAAGAAATGGTTGAGAAGGCAAAAAATTTTTCGCAATTCTGCTGCTTCAAACGCTTAACCAGAATGGCCTAGGGACAAAATACACATACCGTTGTAATCGGGCGAGTTTCTACTTTCAGATGCGATAGGAATTTTTGGGTTAGGTCAGTCCGTTCGCGAGATATGGGAGTTTGAAGCCAAGAAATGGTTGAGAAGGCAAAATATTTTTCGCAATTCTGCTGCTTCAGACGCTTAACCAGAATAGCCTAGGGAAAGAATACACATACCGTTGTAATCGGGCGAGTTTCTACTTTCAGATGCGATAGGAATTTTTGGGTTAGGTCAATCCGTTCGCGAGATATTGGAGTTTGAAGCCAAGAAATGGTTGAGAAGGAAAAAATTTTTCGCAATTCTGCTGCTCCAAACGCTTAACCAGAATATCCTAGGTAAAAAATGCACATACCGCTGTAATCGGGCTAGTTTCTACTTTCAGATGCCATCGGAATTTTTGGGTTAGGTCAATCCGTTCGCGAGATATGGGATTTTGAAGCTAAGAAATGGTTGAGGAGACAACAAATTTTTCGCACTTCTGCTGCTCCAAACGCTTAAACAGAATGGCCTAGGGCAAAAATACACATACCGTTGTAATCGGGCGAGTTTCTACTTTCAAATGCAATAGGAATTTTTGAGTTAGGTCAATCCGTTCGCGAGATATGGGAGTTTGAAGCTAAGAAATGGTTGAGGAGACAACAAATTTTTCGCACTTCTGCTGCTCCAAACGCTTAAACAGAATGGCCTAGGGCAAAAATACACATACCGTTGTAATCGGGCGAGTTTCTACTTTCAGATGCAATAGGAATTTTTGGGTTAGGTCAATCCGTTCGCGAGATATGGGAGTTTGAAGCCAAGAAATGGTTGAGAAGGCAAAAAATTTTTCGCAATTCTGCTTCTCCAATCGTTTAACCAGAATGGCCTAGGGGAAAAATACACATACCGTTGTAATCGGGCGAGTTTCTACTTTCAGATGCAATAGGAATTTTTGGGGTAGGTAAATCCGTTCGCGAGATATGGGAGTTTGAAGCCAAGAAATGGTTGTGAAGGAAAAAAATTTTTCGCCTTTCTGCTGCTCCAAACGCTTAACCAGAATGGCCTAGGGAACAAATACACATACCGTTGTAATCGGGCGAGTTTCTACTTTCAGATGCAATAGGAATTTTTGGGTTAGGTCAATCCGTTCGCGAGATATTGGAGTTTGAAGCCAAGAAATGGTTGAGAAGGAGAAAATTTTTCGTAATCCTGCTGCTCCAAACGCTTAACCAGAATATCCTAGGGAAAAAATACACATACCGCTGTAATCGGGCTAGTTTCTACTTTCAGATGCCATCGGAATTTTTGGGTTAGGTCAATCTGTTTGCGAGATATGGGAGTTTGTAGCTAAGAAATGGTTTAGAAGACAACAAATTTTTCGCACTTCTGCTGCTCCAAACGCTTAATCCGAATGGCCTAGGGACTAAATACACACACCAATGTAATCGGGCGAGTTTCTACTTTCAGAGGCAATAGGAATTTTTGGGGTAGGTCAATCCGTTCGCGAGATATGGGAGTTTGAAGCTAAGAAATGGTTGAGGAGACAACAAATTTTTCGCAATTCTGCTGCTCCAAACGCTTAAACAGAATGGCCTAGGGCAAAAATACACATACCGTTGTAATCGGGCGAGTTTCTACTTTCAGATGCAATAGGAATTTTTGGGTTAGGTCAATCCGTTCGCGAGATATGGGGGTTTGAAGCCAAGAAATGGTTGAGAAGGCAAAAAATTTTTCGCAATTCTGCTTCTCCAATCGTTTAACCAGAATGGCCTAGGGGAAAAATACACGTACCGTTGTAATCGGGCGAGTTTCTACTTTCAAATGCCATAGGAATGTTTGGGTTAGGTCAATCCGTTCGCGAGATATGAGAGTTTGAAGCTAAGAAATGGTTGAGAAGACAACAAATTTTTCGCGATTCTGCTGCTCCAAACGCTCAAACAGAATGGACTAGGGAAAAAATACGCATACCGTCGTAATCGGGCGAGTTTCTACTTTCAGATGCAATAGGAATTTTTGGGTTAGGTCAATCCGTTCGCGAGATATGGGAGTTTGAAGCCAAGAAATGGTTGAGAAGGCAAAAAATTTTTCGCAATTCTGCTGCTTCAAACGCTTAACCACAATGGCCTAGGGACAAAATACACATACCGTTGTAATCGGGCGAGTTTCTACTTTCAGAGGCGATAGGAATTTTTGGGTTAGGTCAGTCCGTTCGCGAGATATGGGAGTTTGAAGCCAAGAAATGGTTGAGAAGGCAAAATATTTTTCGCAATTCTGCTGCTTCAGACGCTTAAACAGAATGGCCTAGGGCAAAAATACACATACCGTTGTAATCGGGCGAGTTTCTACTTTTAGATGCAATAGGAATTTTTGGGTTAGGTCAATCCGTTCGCGAGATATGGGAGTTTGAAGCTAAGAAATGGTTGAGGAGACAACAAATTTTTCGCACTTCTGCTGCTCCAAACGCTTAAACAGAATGGCCTAGGGCAAAAATACACATACCGTTGTAATCGGGCGAGTTTCTACTTTCAGATGCAATAGGAATTTTTGGGTTAGGTCAATCCGTTCGCGAGATATGGGAGTTTGAAGCCAAGAAATGGTTGAGAAGGCAAAAAATTTTTCGCAATTCTGCTTCTCCAATCGTTTAACCAGAATGGCCTAGGGGAAAAATACACGTACCGTTGTAATCGGGCGAGTTTTTACTTTCAAATGCCATAGGAATGTTTGGGTTAGGTCAATCCGTTCGCGAGATATGGGAGTTTGTAGCTAAGAAATGGTTTAGAAGACAACAAATTTTTCGCACTTCTGCTGCTCCAAACGCTTAATCCGAATGTCCTAGGGACTAAATACACATACCAATGTAATCGGGCGAGTTTCTACTTTCAGAGGCAATAGGAATTTTTGGGGTAGGTCAATCCGTTCGCGTGATATGGGAGTTTGAACCTAAGAAATGGTTGAGAAGACAACAAATTTTTCGCAATTCTGCTGCTCCAAACGCTTAACCAGAATGGCCAAGGGAAAAAACACGCATACCGTTGTAATCGGGCGCGTTTCTACTTTCAGATGCAACAGGAATTTTTGGGTTAGGTCAATCCGTTCGCGAGATATTGGAGTTTGAAGCCAAGAAATGGTTGAGAAGGAGAAAATTTTTCGTAATTCTGCTGCTCCAAACGCTTAACCAGAATATCCTAGGGAAAAAATACACATACCGCTGTAATCGGGCTAGTTTCTACTTTCAGATGCCTTCGGAATTTTTGGGTTAGGTCAATCTGTTTGCGAGATATGGGAGTTTGTAGCTAAGAAATGGTTTAGAAGACAACAAATTTTTCGCACTTCTGCTGCTCCAAACGCTTAATCCGAATGGCCTAGGGACTAAATACACATACCAATGTAATCGGGCGAGTTTCTACTTTCAGAGGCAATAGGAATTTTTGGGGTAGGTCAATCCGTTCGCGAGATATGGGAGTTTGAAGCTAAGAAATGGTTGAGGAGACAACAAATTTTTCGCAATTCTGCTGCTCCAAACGCTTAAACAGAATGGCCTAGGGCAAAAATACACATACCGTTGTAATCGGGCGAGTTTCTACTTTCAGATGCAATAGGAATTTTTGGGTTAGGTCAATCCGTTCGCGAGATATGGGGGTTTGAAGCCAAGAAATGGTTGAGAAGGCAAAAAATTTTTCGCAATTCTGCTTCTCCAATCGTTTAACCAGAATGGCCTAGGGGAAAAATACACGTACCGTTGTAATCGGGCGAGTTTCTACTTTCAAATGCCATAGGAATGTTTGGGTTAGGTCAATCCGTAGCGAGATATGAGAGTTTGAAGCTAAGAAATGGTTAAGAAGACAACAAATTTTTCGCGATTCTGCTGCTCCAAACGCTCAAACAGAATGGACTAGGGAAAAAATACGCATACCGTCGTAATCGGGTGAGTTTCTACTTTCTGATGCAACAGGAATTTTTGGGTTAGGTCAATCCGTTCGCCAGACATGGGAGTTTGAAGCTAAGAAATGTTTGACAAGACAACAAATCTTTCGCACTTCTGCTGCTCCAAACGCTTAACGAGAATGGACTAGGGCAGAAATACGCATACCGTTGTAATCGGGTGAGTTTCTACTTTCTGATGCAACAGGAATTTTTGGGTTAGGTCAATCCTTTCGCGAGATATGGGAGTTTGAAGCTAAGAAATGGTTGAGAAGACAACAAATTTTTCGCAATTCTGCTGCTCGAAACGCTTAACCAGAATATCCTAGGGAAAAAATGCACATACCGCTGTAATCGGGCTAGTTTCTACTTTCAGATGCCATCGGAATTTTTGGGTTAGGTCTATCCGTTCGCGAGATATGGGATTTTGAAGCTAAGAAATGGTTGGGGAGACAACAAATTTTTCGCACTTCTGCTGCTCCAAACGCTTAAACAGAATGGCCTAGGGCAAAAATAGACATACCGTTGTAATCGGGCGAGTTTCTACTTTCAGATGCAATAGGAATTTTTGGGTTAGGTCAATCCGTTCGCGAGATATGGGAGTTTGAAGCCAAGAAATGGTTGAGAAGGCAAAAAATTTTTCGCAATTCTGCTGCTTCAAACGCTTAACCAGAATGGCCTAGGGACAAAATACACATACCGTTGTAATCGGGCGAGTTTCTACTTTCAGATGCGATAGGAATTTTTGGGTTAGGTCAGTCCGTTCGCGAGATATGGGAGTTTGAAGCCAAGAAATGGTTGAGAAGGCAAAATATTTTTCGCAATTCTGCTGCTTCAGACGCTTAACCAGAATAGCCTAGGGAAAGAATACACATACCGTTGTAATCGGGCGAGTTTCTACTTTCAGATGCGATAGGAATTTTTGGGTTAGGTCAATCCGTTCGCGAGATATGGGAGTTTGAATCCAAGAAATGGTTGAGAAGGCAAAATATTTTTCGCAATTCTGCTGCTTCAGACGCTTAACCAGAATGGCCTAGGGAAAAAATACGCATACCGTTGTAATCGGGCGAGTTTCTACTTTCAGATGCAAAAGGAATTTTTGGGTTAGGTCAATCCGTTCGCGAGATATTGGAGTTTGAAGCCAAGAAATGGTTGAGAAGGAAAAAATTTTTCGCAATTCTGCTGCTCCAAACGCTTAACCAGAATATCCTAGGTAAAAAATGCACATACCGCTGTAATCGGGCTAGTTTCTACTTTCAGATGCCATCGGAATTTTTGGGTTAGGTCAATCCGTTCGCGAGATATGGGATTTTGAAGCTAAGAAATGGTTGAGGAGACAACAAATTTTTCGCACTTCTGCTGCTCCAAACGCTTAAACAGAATGGCCTAGGGCAAAAATACACATACCGTTGTAATCGGGCGAGTTTCTACTTTCAAATGCAATAGGAATTTTTGAGTTAGGTCAATCCGTTCGCGAGATATGGGAGTTTGAAGCTAAGAAATGGTTGAGGAGACAACAAATTTTTCGCACTTCTGCTGCTCCAAACGCTTAAACAGAATGGCCTAGGGCAAAAATACACATACCGTTGTAATCGGGCGAGTTTCTACTTTCAGATGCAATAGGAATTTTTGGGTTAGGTCAATCCGTTCGCGAGATATGGGAGTTTGAAGCCAAGAAATGGTTGAGAAGGCAAAAAATTTTTCGCAATTCTGCTTCTCCAATCGTTTAACCAGAATGGCCTAGGGGAAAAATACACATACCGTTGTAATCGGGCGAGTTTCTACTTTCAGATGCAATAGGAATTTTTGGGGTAGGTAAATCCGTTCGCGAGATATGGGAGTTTGAAGCCAAGAAATGGTTGTGAAGGAAAAAAATTTTTCGCCTTTCTGCTGCTCCAAACGCTTAACCAGAATGGCCTAGGGAACAAATACACATACCGTTGTAATCGGGCGAGTTTCTACTTTCAGATGCAATAGGAATTTTTGGGTTAGGTCAATCCGTTCGCGAGATATTGGAGTTTGAAGCCAAGAAATGGTTGAGAAGGAGAAAATTTTTCGTAATCCTGCTGCTCCAAACGCTTAACCAGAATATCCTAGGGAAAAAATACACATACCGCTGTAATCGGGCTAGTTTCTACTTTCAGATGCCATCGGAATTTTTGGGTTAGGTCAATCTGTTTGCGAGATATGGGAGTTTGTAGCTAAGAAATGGTTTAGAAGACAACAAATTTTTCGCACTTCTGCTGCTCCAAACGCTTAATCCGAATGGCCTAGGGACTAAATACACACACCAATGTAATCGGGCGAGTTTCTACTTTCAGAGGCAATAGGAATTTTTGGGGTAGGTCAATCCGTTCGCGAGATATGGGAGTTTGAAGCTAAGAAATGGTTGAGGAGACAACAAATTTTTCGCAATTCTGCTGCTCCAAACGCTTAAACAGAATGGCCTAGGGCAAAAATACACATACCGTTGTAATCGGGCGAGTTTCTACTTTCAGATGCAATAGGAATTTTTGGGTTAGGTCAATCCGTTCGCGAGATATGGGGGTTTGAAGCCAAGAAATGGTTGAGAAGGCAAAAAATTTTTCGCAATTCTGCTTCTCCAATCGTTTAACCAGAATGGCCTAGGGGAAAAATACACGTACCGTTGTAATCGGGCGAGTTTCTACTTTCAAATGCCATAGGAATGTTTGGGTTAGGTCAATCCGTAGCGAGATATGAGAGTTTGAAGCTAAGAAATGGTTAAGAAGACAACAAATTTTTCGCGATTCTGCTGCTCCAAACGCTCAAACAGAATGGACTAGGGAAAAAATACGCATACCGTCGTAATCGGGTGAGTTTCTACTTTCTGATGCAACAGGAATTTTTGGGTTAGGTCAATCCGTTCGCCAGACATGGGAGTTTGAAGCTAAGAAATGTTTGACAAGACAACAAATCTTTCGCACTTCTGCTGCTCCAAACGCTTAACGAGAATGGACTAGGGAAGAAATACGCATACCGTTGTAATCGGGTGAGTTTCTACTTTCTGATGCAACAGGAATTTTTGGGTTAGGTCAATCCTTTCGCGAGATATGGGAGTTTGAAGCTAAGAAATGGTTGAGAAGACAACAAATTTTTCGCAATTCTGCTGCTCCAAACGCTTAACCAGAATGGCCTAGGGAAAAAATACGCATACCGTTGTAATCGGGCGAGTTTCTACTTTCAGATGCAACAGGAATTTTTGGGTTAGGTCAATCCGTTCGCGAGATATTGGAGTTTGAAGCCAAGAAATGGTTGAGAAGAAAAAAATTTTTCGCAATTCTGCTGCTCCAAACGCTTAACCAGAATATCCTAGGGAAAAAATGCACATACCGCTGTAATTGGGCTAGTTTCTACTTTCAGATGCCATCGGAATTTTTGGGTTAGGTCAATCCGTTCGCGAGATATGGGATTTTGAAGCTAAGAAATGGTTGGGGAGACAACAAATTTTTCGCACTTCTGCTGCTCCAAACGCTTAAACAGAATGGCCTAGGGCAAAAATACACATACCGTTGTAATCGGGCGAGTTTCTACTTTCAGATGCAATAGGAATTTTTGGGTTAGGTCAATCCGTTCGCGAGATATGGGGGTTTGAAGCCAAGAAATGGTTGAGAAGGCAAAAAATTTTTCGCAATTCTGGTTCTCCAATCGTTTAACCAGAATGGCCTAGGGGAAAAATACACGTACCGTTGTAATCGGGCGAGTTTCTACTTTCAAATGCCATAGGAATGTTTGGGTTAGGTCAATCCGTAGCGAGATATGAGAGTTTGAAGCTAAGAAATGGTTAAGAAGACAACAAATTTTTCGCGATTCTGCTGCTCCAAACGCTCAAACAGAATGGACTAGGGAAAAAATACGCATACCGTCGTAATCGGGTGAGTTTCTACTTTCTGATGCAACAGGAATTTTTGGGTTAGGTCAATCCGTTCGCCAGACATGGGAGTTTGAAGCTAAGAAATGTTTGACAAGACAACAAATCTTTCGCACTTCTGCTGCTCCAAACGCTTAACGAGAATGGACTAGGGAAGAAATACGCATACCGTTGTAATCGGGTGAGTTTCTACTTTCTGATGCAACAGGAATTTTTGGGTTAGGTCAATCCTTTCGCGAGATATGGGAGTTTGAAGCTAAGAAATGGTTGAGAAGACAACAAATTTTTCGCAATTCTGCTGCTCCAAACGCTTAACCAGAATGGCCTAGGGAAAAAATACGCATACCGTTGTAATCGGGCGAGTTTCTACTTTCAGATGCAACAGGAATTTTTGGGTTAGGTCAATCCGTTCGCGAGATATTGGAGTTTGAAGCCAAGAAATGGTTGAGAAGAAAAAAATTTTTCGCAATTCTGCTGCTCCAAACGCTTAACCAGAATATCCTAGGGAAAAAATGCACATACCGCTGTAATTGGGCTAGTTTCTACTTTCAGATGCCATCGGAATTTTTGGGTTAGGTCAATCCGTTCGCGAGATATGGGATTTTGAAGCTAAGAAATGGTTGGGGAGACAACAAATTTTTCGCACTTCTGCTGCTCCAAACGCTTAAACAGAATGGCCTAGGGCAAAAATACACATACCGTTGTAATCGGGCGAGTTTCTACTTTCAGAGGCAATAGGAATTTTTGGGGTAGGTCAATCCGTTCGCGAGATATGGGAGTTTGAAGCCAAGAAATGGTTGAGAAGGCAAAAAATTTTTCGCAATTCTGCTGCTTCAAACGCTTAACCAGAATGGCCTAGGGAAAAAATACACATACCGTTGTAATCCGGCGAGTTTCTACTTTCAGATGCGATAGGAATTTTTGGGTTGGGTCAATCCGTTCTCGAGATATGGGAGTTTGAAGCCAAGAAATGGTTGTGAAGGAAAAAAATTTTTCACCATTCTGCTGCTCCAAACGCTTAACCAGAATGGCCTAGGGAAAAAATACACATACCGTTGTAATCGGGCGAGTTTCTACTTTCAGATGCAATAGGAATTTTTGGGTTAGGTCAATCCGTTCGCGAGATATGGGAGTTTGAAGCTAAGAAATGGTTGAGGAGACAACAAATTTTTCGCACTTCTGCTGCTCCAAACGCTTAAACAGAATGGCCTAGGGCAAAAATACACATACCGTTGTAATCGGGCGAGTTTCTACTTTCAGATGCAATAGGAATTTTTGGGTTAGGTCAATCCGTTCGCGAGATATGGGAGTTTGAAGCCAAGAAATGGTTGAGAAGGAGAAAATTTTTCGTAATTCTGATGCTCCAAACGCTTAACCAGAATATCCTAGGGAAAAAATACACATACCGCTGTAATCGGGCTAGTTTCTACTTTCAGATGCCATCGGAATTTTTGGGTTAGGTCAATCTGTTTGCGAGATATGGGAGTTTGTAGCTAAGAAATGGTTTAGAAGACAACAAATTTTTCGCACTTCTGCTGCTCCAAACGCTTAATCCGAATGGCCTAGGGACTAAATACACATACCAATGTAATCGGGCGAGTTTCTACTTTCAGAGGCAATAGGAATTTTTGGGGTAGGTCAATCCGTTCGCGAGATATGGGAGTTTGAAGCCAAGAAATGGTTGTGAAGGAAAAAAATTTTTCGCCTTTCTGCTGCTCCAAACGCTTAACCAGAATGGCCTAGGGAAAAAATACACATACCGCTGTAATCGGGCGAGTTTCTACTTTCAGATGCGATAGGAATTTTTGGGTTAGGTCAATCCGTTCTCGAGATATGGGAGTTTGAAGCCAAGAAATGGTTGTGAGGGAAAAAAATTTTTCGCCGTTCTGCTGCTCCAAACGCTTAACCAGAATGGCCTAGGGAAAAAATACACATACCGTTGTAATCGGGCGAGTTTCTACTTTCAGATGCAATAGGAATTTTTGGGTTAGGTCAATCCGTTCGCGAGATATGGGAGTTTGAAGCTAAAAAATGGTTGAGGAGACAACAAATTTTTCGCACTTCTGCTGCTCCAAACGCTTAAACAGAATGGCCTAGGGCAAAAATACACATACCGTTGTAATCGGGCGAGTTTCTGCTTTCAGTTGCAATAAGAATTTTTGGGTTAGGTCAATCCGTTCGCGAGATATGGGAGTTTGAAGCTAAGAAATGGTTGAGGAGACAACAAATTTTTCGCACTTCTGCTGCTCCAAACGCTTAAACAGAACGGCCTAGGGCAAAAATACACATACCGTTGTAATCGGGCGAGTTTCTACTTTCAGATGCAATAGGAATTTTTGGGTTAGGTCAATCCGTTCGCGAGATATGGGAGTTTGAAGCCAAGAAATGGTTGAGAAGGCAAAAAATTTTTCGCAATTCTGCTTCTCCAATCGTTTAACCAGAATGGCCTAGGGGAAAAATACACGTACCGTTGTAATCGGGCGAGTTTCTACTTTCAAATGCCATAGGAATGTTTGGGTTAGGTCAATCCGTTCGCGAGATATGAGAGTTTGAAGCTAAGAAATGGTTGAGAAGACAACAAATTTTTCGCGATTCTGCTGCTCCAAACGCTCAAACAGAATGGACTAGGGAAAAAATACGCATACCGTCGTAATCGGGCGAGTTTCTACTTTCAGATGCAATAGGAATTTTTGGGTTAGGTCAATCCGTTCGCGAGATATGGGAGTTTGAAGCCAAGAAATGGTTGAGAAGGCAAAAAATTTTTCGCAATTCTGCTGCTTCAAACGCTTAACCACAATGGCCTAGGGACAAAATACACATACCGTTGTAATCGGGCGAGTTTCTACTTTCAGATGCGATAGGAATTTTTGGGTTAGGTCAGTCCGTTCGCGAGATATGGGAGTTTGAAGCCAAGAAATGGTTGAGAAGGCAAAATATTTTTCGCAATTCTGCTGCTTCAGACGCTTAAACAGAATGGCCTAGGGCAAAAATACACATACCGTTGTAATCGGGCGAGTTTCTACTTTTAGATGCAATAGGAATTTTTGGGTTAGGTCAATCCGTTCGCGAGATATGGGAGTTTGAAGCTAAGAAATGGTTGAGGAGACAACAAATTTTTCGCACTTCTGCTGCTCCAAACGCTTAAACAGAATGGCCTAGGGCAAAAATACACATACCGTTGTAATCGGGCGAGTTTCTACTTTCAGATGCAATAGGAATTTTTGGGTTAGGTCAATCCGTTCGCGAGATATGGGAGTTTGAAGCCAAGAAATGGTTGAGAAGGCAAAAAATTTTTCGCAATTCTGCTTCTCCAATCGTTTAACCAGAATGGCCTAGGGGAAAAATACACGTACCGTTGTAATCGGGCGAGTTTTTACTTTCAAATGCCATAGGAATGTTTGGGTTAGGTCAATCCGTTCGCGAGATATGGGAGTTTGTAGCTAAGAAATGGTTTAGAAGACAACAAATTTTTCGCACTTCTGCTGCTCCAAACGCTTAATCCGAATGTCCTAGGGACTAAATACACATACCAATGTAATCGGGCGAGTTTCTACTTTCAGAGGCAATAGGAATTTTTGGGGTAGGTCAATCCGTTCGCGTGATATGGGAGTTTGAACCTAAGAAATGGTTGAGAAGACAACAAATTTTTCGCAATTCTGCTGCTCCAAACGCTTAACCAGAATGGCCAAGGGAAAAAACACGCATACCGTTGTAATCGGGCGCGTTTCTACTTTCAGATGCAACAGGAATTTTTGGGTTAGGTCAATCCGTTCGCGAGATATTGGAGTTTGAAGCCAAGAAATGGTTGAGAAGGAGAAAATTTTTCGTAATTCTGCTGCTCCAAACGCTTAACCAGAATATCCTAGGGAAAAAATACACATACCGCTGTAATCGGGCTAGTTTCTACTTTCAGATGCCATCGGAATTTTTGGTTAGGTCAATCTGTTTGCGAGATATGGGAGTTTGTAGCTAAGAAATGGTTTAGAAGACAACAAATTTTTCGCACTTCTGCTGCTCCAAACGCTTAATCCGAATGGCCTAGGTACTAAATACACATACCAATGTAATCGGGCGAGTTTCTACTTTCAGAGGCAATAGGAATTTTTGGGGTAGGTCAATCCGTTCGCGAGATATGGGAGTTTAAAGCCAAGAAATGGTTGTGAAGGAAAAAAATTGTTCGCCTTTCTGCTGCTCCAAACGCTTAACCAGAATGGCCTAGGGAAAAAATACACATACCGCTGTAATCGGGCGAGTTTCTACTTTCAGATGCGATAGGAATTTTTGGGTTAGGTCAATCCGTTCTCGAGATATGGGAGTTTGAAGCCAAGAAATGGTTGTGAGGGAAAAAAATTTTTCGCCATTCTGCTGCTCCAAACGCTTAACCAGAATGGCCTAGGGAAAAAATACACATACCGTTGTAATCGGGCGAGTTTCTACTTTCAGATGCAATAGGAATTTTTGGGTTAGGTCAATCCGTTCGCGAGATATGGGAGTTTGAAGCTAAAAAATGGTTGAGGAGACAACAAATTTTTCGCACTTCTGCTGCTCCAAACGCTTAAACAGAATGGCCTAGGGCAAAAATACACATACCGTTGTAATCGGGCGAGTTTCTACTTTCAGTTGCAATAGGAATTTTTGGGTTAGGTCAATCCGTTCGCGAGATATGGGAGTTGGAAGCTAAGAAATGGTTGAGAAGAGAACAAATTGTTCGCAATTCTGCTGCTCCAAACGCTTAACCAGAATGGCCTAGGGGAAAAATACACGTACCGTTGTAATCGGGCGAGTTTCTACTTTCAAATGCAACAGCAATTTTAGGTTAGGTCAATCCGTTCGCGAGATATGGGAGTTTGAAGCCAAGAAATGGTAGAGAAGGCAAAAAAATTTTTCACAATTCTGCTGCCTCCAGACGCTTAACCAGAAATGGCCTAGGGAGAAAATACACATACCGTTGTAATCGGGCGAGTTTCTTCTTCAGACGCAGAAGGAATTTTTGGGTTAGGTCAATCCGTTCGCGAGATATGGGACTTTGAAGCTAAGAAATGGTTGACAAGACAACAAATTTTTCGCACTTCTGCTGCTCCAATCGCTTAACCAGAATGGCCTAGGGGAAAAATACACGTACCGTTGTAATCGGGCGAGTTTCTACTTTCAAATGCAACAGCAATTTTTGGGTTAGGTCAATCCGTTCGCGAGATATGGGAGTTTGAAGCCAAGAAATGGTAGAGAAGGCAAAAAATTTTTCACAATTCTGCTGCTCCAGACGCTTAACCAGAATGGCCTAGGGAGAAAATACACATACCGTTGTAATCGGGCGAGTTCCTACTTTCAGACGCAGAAGGAATTTTTGGGTTTGGTCAATCCGTTCGCGAGATATGGGGGTTTGAAGCCAAGAAATGGTTGAGAAGGCAAAAAATTTTTCGCAATTCTGCTTCTCCAATCGTTTAAACCAGAATGGCCTAGGGGAAAAATACACGTACCGTTGTAATCGGGCGAGTTTCTACTTTCAAATGCCATACGAATGTTTGGGTTAGGTCAATCCGTAGCTAGATATGAGAGTTTGAAGCTAAGAAATGGTTAAGAAGACAACAAATTTTTCGCGATTCTGCTGCTCCAAACGCTCAAACAGAATGGACTAGGGAAAAAATACGCATACCGTCGTAATCGGGTGAGTTTCTACTTTCTGATGCAACAGGAATTTTTGGGTTAGGTCAATCCGTTCGCCAGACATGGGAGTTTGAAGCTAAGAAATGTTTGACAAGACAACAAATCTTTCGCACTTCTGCTGCTCCAAACGCTTAACGAGAATGGACTAGGGAAGAAATACGCATACCGTTGTAATCGGGTGAGTTTCTACTTTCTGATGCAACAGGAATTTTTGGGTTAGGTCAATCCTTTCGCGAGATATGGGAGTTTGAAGCTAAGAAATGGTTGAGAAGACAACAAATTTTTCGCAATTCTGCTGCTCCAAACGCTTAACCAGAATGACCTAGGGAAAAAATACGCATACCGTTGTAATCGGGCGAGTTTCTACTTTCAGATGCAACAGGAATTTTTGGGTTAGGTCAATCCGTTCGCGAGATATTGGAGTTTGAAGCCAAGAAATGGTTGAGAAGAAAAAAATTTTTCGCAATTCTGCTGCTCCAAACGCTTAACCAGAATATCCTAGGGAAAAAATGCACATACCGCTGTAATTGGGCTAGTTTCTACTTTCAGATGCCATCGGAATTTTTGGGTTAGGTCAATCCGTTCGCGAGATATGGGATTTTGAAGCTAAGAAATGGTTGGGGAGACAACAAATTTTTCGCAATTCTGCTGCTTCAAACGCTTAACCAGAATGGCCTAGGGACAAAATACACATACCGTTGTAATCGGGCGAGTTTCTACTTTCAGAGGCAATAGGAATTTTTGGGGTAGGTCAATCCGTTCGTGAGATATGGGAGTTTGAAGCCAAGAAATGGTTGAGAAGGCAAAAAATTTTTCGCAATTCTGCTGCTTCAAACGCTTAACCAGAATGGCCTAGGGAAAAAATACACATACCGTTGTAATCCGGCGAGTTTCTACTTTCAGATGCGATAGGAATTTTTGGGTTGGGTCAATCCGTTCTCGAGATATGGGAGTTTGAAGCCAAGAAATGGTTGTGAAGGAAAAAAATTTTTCACCATTCTGCTGCTCCAAACGCTTAACCAGAATGGCCTAGGGAAAAAATACACATACCGTTGTAATCGGGCGAGTTTCTACTTTCAGATGCAATAGGAATTTTTGGGTTAGGTCAATCCGTTCGCGAGATATGGGAGTTTGAAGCTAAGAAATGGTTGAGGAGACAACAAATTTTTCGCACTTCTGCTGCTCCAAACGCTTAAACAGAATGGCCTAGGGCAAAAATACACATACCGTTGTAATCGGGCGAGTTTCTACTTTCAGATGCAATAGGAATTTTTGGGTTAGGTCAATCCGTTCGCGAGATATGGGAGTTTGAAGCCAAGAAATGGTTGAGAAGGAGAAAATTTTTCGTAATTCTGATGCTCCAAACGCTTAACCAGAATATCCTAGGGAAAAAATACACATACCGCTGTAATCGGGCTAGTTTCTACTTTCAGATGCCATCGGAATTTTTGGGTTAGGTCAATCTGTTTGCGAGATATGGGAGTTTGTAGCTAAGAAATGGTTTAGAAGACAACAAATTTTTCGCACTTCTGCTGCTCCAAACGCTTAAACAGAATGGCCTAGGGCAAAAATACACATACCGTTGTAATCGGGCGAGTTTCTGCTTTCAGTTGCAATAAGAATTTTTGGGTTAGGTCAATCCGTTCGCGAGATATGGGAGTTTGAAGCTAAGAAATGGTTGAGGAGACAACAAATTTTTCGCACTTCTGCTGCTCCAAACGCTTAAACAGAACGGCCTAGGGCAAAAATACACATACCGTTGTAATCGGGCGAGTTTCTACTTTCAGATGCAATAGGAATTTTTGGGTTAGGTCAATCCGTTCGCGAGATATGGGAGTTTGAAGCCAAGAAATGGTTGAGAAGGCAAAAAATTTTTCGCAATTCTGCTTCTCCAATCGTTTAACCAGAATGGCCTAGGGGAAAAATACACGTACCGTTGTAATCGGGCGAGTTTCTACTTTCAAATGCCATAGGAATGTTTGGGTTAGGTCAATCCGTTCGCGAGATATGAGAGTTTGAAGCTAAGAAATGGTTGAGAAGACAACAAATTTTTCGCGATTCTGCTGCTCCAAAAGCTCAAACAGAATGGACTAGGGAAAAAATACGCATACCGTCGTAATCGGGCGAGTTTCTACTTTCAGATGCAATAGGAATTTTTGGGTTAGGTCAATCCGTTCGCGAGATATGGGAGTTTGAAGCCAAGAAATGGTTGAGAAGGCAAAAAATTTTTCGCAATTCTGCTGCTTCAAACGCTTAACCACAATGGCCTAGGGACAAAATACACATACCGTTGTAATCGGGCGAGTTTCTACTTTCAGATGCGATAGGAATTTTTGGGTTAGGTCAGTCCGTTCGCGAGATATGGGAGTTTGAAGCCAAGAAATGGTTGAGAAGGCAAAATATTTTTCGCAATTCTGCTGCTTCAGACGCTTAAACAGAATGGCCTAGGGCAAAAATACACATACCGTTGTAATCGGGCGAGTTTCTACTTTTAGATGCAATAGGAATTTTTGGGTTAGGTCAATCCGTTCGCGAGATATGGGAGTTTGAAGCTAAGAAATGGTTGAGTAGACAACAAATTTTTCGCACTTCTGCTGCTCCAAACGCTTAAACAGAATGGCCTAGGGCAAAAATACACATACCGTTGTAATCGGGCGAGTTTCTACTTTCAGATGCAATAGGAATTTTTGGGTTAGGTCAATCCGTTCGCGAGATATGGGAGTTTGAAGCCAAGAAATGGTTGAGAAGGCAAAAAATTTTTCGCAATTCTGCTTCTCCAATCGTTTAACCAGAATGGCCTAGGGGAAAAATACACGTACCGTTGTAATCGGGCGAGTTTCTACTTTCAAATGCCATAGGAATGTTTGGGTTAGGTCAATCCGTTCGCGAGATATGGGAGTTTGTAGCTAAGAAATGGTTTAGAAGACAACAAATTTTTCGCACTTCTGCTGCTCCAAACGCTTAATCCGAATGTCCTAGGGACTAAATACACATACCAATGTAATCGGGCGAGTTTCTACTTTCAGAGGCAATAGGAATTTTTGGGGTAGGTCAATCCGTTCGCGTGATATGGGAGTTTGAACCTAAGAAATGGTTGAGAAGACAACAAATTTTTCGCAATTCTGCTGCTCCAAACGCTTAACCAGAATGGCCAAGGGAAAAAACACGCATACCGTTGTAATCGGGCGCGTTTCTACTTTCAGATGCAACAGGAATTTTTGGGTTAGGTCAATCCGTTCGCGAGATATTGGAGTTTGAAGCCAAGAAATGGTTGAGAAGGAGAAAATTTTTCGTAATTCTGCTGCTCCAAACGCTTAACCAGAATATCCTAGGGAAAAAATACACATACCGCTGTAATCGGGCTAGTTTCTACTTTCAGATGCCATCGGAATTTTTGGTTAGGTCAATCTGTTTGCGAGATATGGGAGTTTGTAGCTAAGAAATGGTTTAGAAGACAACAAATTTTTCGCACTTCTGCTGCTCCAAACGCTTAATCCGAATGGCCTAGGTACTAAATACACATACCAATGTAATCGGGCGAGTTTCTACTTTCAGAGGCAATAGGAATTTTTGGGGTAGGTCAATCCGTTCGCGAGATATGGGAGTTTAAAGCCAAGAAATGGTTGTGAAGGAAAAAAATTTTTCGCCTTTCTGCTGCTCCAAACGCTTAACCAGAATGGCCTAGGGAAAAAATACACATACCGCTGTAATCGGGCGAGTTTCTACTTTCAGATGCGATAGGAATTTTTGGGTTAGGTCAATCCGTTCTCGAGATATGGGAGTTTGAAGCCAAGAAATGGTTGTGAGGGAAAAAAATTTTTCGCCATTCTGCTGCTCCAAACGCTTAACCAGAATGGCCTAGGGAAAAAATACACATACCGTTGTAATCGGGCGAGTTTCTACTTTCAGATGCAATAGGAATTTTTGGGTTAGGTCAATCCGTTCGCGAGATATGGGAGTTTGAAGCTAAAAAATGGTTGAGGAGACAACAAATTTTTCGCACTTCTGCTGCTCCAAACGCTTAAACAGAATGGCCTAGGGCAAAAATACACATACCGTTGTAATCGGGCGAGTTTCTACTTTCAGTTGCAATAGGAATTTTTGGGTTAGGTCAATCCGTTCGCGAGATATGGGAGTTGGAAGCTAAGAAATGGTTGAGAAGAGAACAAATTGTTCGCAATTCTGCTGCTCCAAACGCTTAACCAGAATGGCCTAGGGGAAAAATACACGTACCGTTGTAATCGGGCGAGTTTCTACTTTCAAATGCAACAGCAATTTTAGGTTAGGTCAATCCGTTCGCGAGATATGGGAGTTTGAAGCCAAGAAATGGTAGAGAAGGCAAAAAATTTTTCACAATTCTGCTGCTCCAGACGCTTAACCAGAATGGCCTAGGGAGAAAATACACATACCGTTGTAATCGGGCGAGTTTCTTCTTTCAGACGCAGAAGGAATTTTTGGGTTAGGTCAATCCGTTCGCGAGATATGGGACTTTGAAGCTAAGAAATGGTTGACAAGACAACAAATTTTTCGCACTTCTGCTGCTCCAATCGCTTAACCAGAATGGCCTAGGGGAAAAATACACGTACCGTTGTAATCGGGCGAGTTTCTACTTTCAAATGCAACAGCAATTTTTGGGTTAGGTCAATCCGTTCGCGAGATATGGGAGTTTGAAGCCAAGAAATGGTAGAGAAGGCAAAAAATTTTTCACAATTCTGCTGCTCCAGACGCTTAACCAGAATGGCCTAGGGAGAAAATACACATACCGTTGTAATCGGGCGAGTTCCTACTTTCAGACGCAGAAGGAATTTTTGGGTTTGGTCAATCCGTTCGCGAGATATGGGACTTTGAATCTAAGAAATGGTTGAGAAGTCAACAAATTTTTCGCAATTCTGCTGCTCCAATCGCTTAACCAGAATGGCCTAGGGGAAAAATACACGTACCGTTGTAATCGGGCGAGTTTCTACTTTCAGATGCAATAGGAATTTTTGGGTTAGGTCAATCCGTTCGCGAGATATGGGAGTTTGAAGCCAAGAAATGGTTGAGAAGGCAAAAAATTTTTCGCAATTCTGCTTCTCCAATCGTTTAACCAGAATGGCCTAGGGGAAAAATACACGTACCGTTGTAATCGGGCGAGTTTCTACTTTCAAATGCCATAGGAATGTTTGGGTTAGGTCAATCCGTTCGCGAGATATGAGAGTTTGAAGCTAAGAAATGGTTGAGAAGACAACAAATTTTTCGCGATTCTGCTGCTCCAAACGCTCAAACAGAATGGACTAGGGAAAAAATACGCATACCGTCGTAATCGGGCGAGTTTCTACTTTCAGATGCAATAGGAATTTTTGGGTTAGGTCAATCCGTTCGCGAGATATGGGAGTTTGAAGCCAAGAAATGGTTGAGAAGGCAAAAAATTTTTCGCAATTCTGCTGCTTCAAACGCTTAACCACAATGGCCTAGGGACAAAATAAACATACCGTTGTAATCGGGCGAGTTTCTACTTTCAGATGCGATAGGAATTTTTGGGTTAGGTCAGTCCGTTCGCGAGATATGGGAGTTTGAAGCCAAGAAATGGTTGAGAAGGCAAAATATTTTTCGCAATTCTGCTGCTTCAGACGCTTAAACAGAATGGCCTAGGGCAAAAATACACATACCGTTGTAATCGGGCGAGTTTCTACTTTCAGATGCAATAGGAATTTTTGGGTTAGGTCAATCCGTTCGCGAGATATGGGAGTTTGAAGCTAAGAAATGGTTGAGGAGACAACAAATTTTTCGCACTTCTGCTGCTCCAAACGCTTAAACAGAATGGCCTAGGGCAAAAATACACATACCGTTGTAATCGGGCGAGTTTCTACTTTCAGATGCAATAGGAATTTTTGGGTTAGGTCAATCCGTTCGCGAGATATGGGAGTTTGAAGCCAAGAAATGGTTGACAAGACAACAAATCTTTCGCACTTCTGCTGCTTCCATACGCTTAACGAGAATGGACTAGGGAAGAAATACGCATACCGTTGTAATCGGGTGAGTTTCTACTTTCTGATGCAACAGGAATTTTTGGGTTAGGTCAATCCTTTCGCGAGATATGGGAGTTTGAAGCTAAGAAATGGTTGAGAAGACAACAAATTTTTCGCAATTCTGCTGGCTAAACGCTTAATCCGAATGTCCTAGGGACTAAATACACATACCAATGTAATCGGGCGAGTTTCTACTTTCAGAGGCAATAGGAATTTTTGGGGTAGGTCAATCCGTTCGCGTGATATGGGAGTTTGAACCTAAGAAATGGTTGAGAAGACAACAAATTTTTCGCAATTCTGCTGCTCCAAACGCTTAACCAGAATGGCCAAGGGAAAAAACACGCATACCGTTGTAATCGGGCGCGTTTCTACTTTCAGATGCAACAGGAATTTTTGGGTTAGGTCAATCCGTTCGCGAGATATTGGAGTTTGAAGCCAAGAAATGGTTGAGAAGGAGAAAATTTTTCGTAATTCTGCTGCTCCAAACGCTTAACCAGAATATCCTAGGGAAAAAATACACATACCGCTGTAATCGGGCTAGTTTCTACTTTCAGATGCCATCGGAATTTTTGGTTAGGTCAATCTGTTTGCGAGATATGGGAGTTTGTAGCTAAGAAATGGTTTAGAAGACAACAAATTTTTCGCACTTCTGCTGCTCCAAACGCTTAATCCGAATGGCCTAGGTACTAAATACACATACCAATGTAATCGGGCGAGTTTCTACTTTCAGAGGCAATAGGAATTTTTGGGGTAGGTCAATCCGTTCGCGAGATATGGGAGTTTAAAGCCAAGAAATGGTTGTGAAGGAAAAAAATTTTTCGCCCTTCTGCTGCTCCAAACGCTTAACCAGAATGGCCTAGGGAAAAAATACACATACCGCTGTAATCGGGCGAGTTTCTACTTTAAGATGCGATAGGAATTTTTGGGTTAGGTCAATCCGTTCTCGAGATATGGGAGTTTGAAGCCAAGAAATGGTTGTGAGGGAAAAAAATTTTTCGCCATTCTGCTGCTCCAAACGCTTAACCAGAATGGCCTAGGGAAAAAATACACATACCGTTGTAATCGGGCGAGTTTCTACTTTCAGATGCAATAGGAATTTTTGGGTTAGGTCAATCCGTTCGCGAGATATGGGAGTTTGAAGCTAAAAAATGGTTGAGGAGACAACAAATTTTTCGCACTTCTGCTGCTCCAAACGCTTAAACAGAATGGCCTAGGGCAAAAATACACATACCGTTGTAATCGGGCGAGTTTCTACTTTCAGTTGCAATAGGAATTTTTGGGTTAGGTCAATCCGTTCGCGAGATATGGGAGTTGGAAGCTAAGAAATGGTTGAGAAGAGAACAAATTGTTCGCAATTCTGCTGCTCCAAACGCTTAACCAGAATGGCCTAGGGGAAAAATACACGTACCTTTGTAATCGGGCGAGTTTCTACTTTCAAATGCAACAGCAATTTTAGGTTAGGTCAATCCGTTCGCGAGATATGGGAGTTTGAAGCCAAGAAATGGTAGAGAAGGCAACAAATTTTTCACAATTCTGCTGCTCCAGACGCTTAACCAGAATGGCCTAGGGAGAAAATACACATACCGTTGTAACCGGGCGAGTTTCTTCTTTCAGACGCAGAAGGAATTTTTGGGTTAGGTCAATCCGTTCGCGAGATATGGGACTTTGAAGCTAAGAAATGGTTGACAAGACAACAAATTTTTCGCACTTCTGCTGCTCCAATCGCTTAACCAGAATGGCCTAGGGGAAAAATACACGTACCGTTGTAATCGGGCGAGTTTCTACTTTCAAATGCAACAGCAATTTTTGGGTTAGGTCAATCCGTTCGCGAGATATGGGAGTTTGAAGCCAAGAAATGGTAGAGAAGGCAAAAAATTTTTCACAATTCTGCTGCTCCAGACGCTTAACCAGAATGGCCTAGGGAGAAAATACACATACCGTTGTAATCGGGCGAGTTTCTACTTTCAGACGCAGAAGGAATTTTTGGGTTTGGTCAATCCGTTCGCGAGATATGGGACTTTGAATCTAAGAAATGGTTGAGAAGTCAACAAATTTTTCGCAATTCTGCTGCTCCAATCGCTTAACCAGAATGGCCTAGGGGAAAAATACACGTACCGTTGTAATCGGGCGAGTTTCTACTTTCAAATGCAACAGCAATTTTTGGGTTAGGTCAATCCGTTCGCGAGATATGGGAGTTTGAAGCCAAGAAATGGTTGAGAAGACAACAAATTTTTCGCACTTCTGCTGCTCCAAACGCTTAAACAGAACGGCCTAGGGCAAAAATACACATACCGTTGTAATCGGGCGAGTTTCTACTTTCAGATGCAATAGGAATTTTTGGGTTAGGTCAATCCGTTCGCGAGATATGGGAGTTTGAAGCCAAGAAATGGTTGAGAAGGCAAAAAATTTTTCGCAATTCTGCTTCTCCAATCGTTTAACCAGAATGGCCTAGGGGAAAAATACACGTACCGTTGTAATCGGGCGAGTTTCTACTTTCAAATGCCATAGGAATGTTTGGGTTAGGTCAATCCGTTCGCGAGATATGAGAGTTTGAAGCTAAGAAATGGTTGAGAAGACAACAAATTTTTCGCGATTCTGCTGCTCCAAACGCTCAAACAGAATGGACTAGGGAACAAATACGCATACCGTCGTAATCGGGCGAGTTTCTACTTTCAGATGCAATAGGAATTTTTGGGTTAGGTCAATCCGTTCGCGAGATATGGGAGTTTGAAGCCAAGAAATGGTTGAGAAGGCAAAAAATTTTTCGCAATTCTGCTGCTTCAAACGCTTAACCACAATGGCCTAGGGACAAAATACACATACCGTTGTAATCGGGCGAGTTTCTACTTTCAGATGCGATAGGAATTTTTGGGTTAGGTCAGTCCGTTCGCGAGATATGGGAGTTTGAAGCCAAGAAATGGTTGAGAAGGCAAAATATTTTTCGCAATTCTGCTGCTTCAGACGCTTAAACAGAATGGCCTAGGGCAAAAATACACATACCGTTGTAATCGGGCGAGTTTCTACTTTCAGATGCAATAGGAATTTTTGGGTTAGGTCAATCCGTTCGCGAGATATGGGAGTTTGAAGCTAAGAAATGGTTGAGGAGACAACAAATTTTTCGCACTTCTGCTGCTCCAAACGCTTAAACAGAATGGCCTAGGGCAAAAATACACATACCGTTGTAATCGGGCGAGATTCTACTTTCAGATGCAATAGGAATTTTTGGGTTAGGTCAATCCGTTCGCGAGATATGGGAGTTTGAAGCCAAGAAATGGTTGAGAAGGCAAAAAATTTTTCGCAATTCTGCTTCTCCAATCGTTTAACCAGAATGGCCTAGGCGAAAAATACACGTACCGTTGTAATCGGGCGAGTTTCTACTTTCAAATGCCATAGGAATGTTTGGGTTAGGTCAATCCGTTCGCGAGATATGGGAGTTTGTAGCTAAGAAATGGTTTAGAAGACAACAAATTTTTCGCACTTCTGCTGCTCCAAACGCTTAATCCGAATGTCCTAGGGACTAAATACACATACCAATGTAATCTGGCGAGTTTCTACTTTCAGAGGCAATAGGAATTTTTGGGGTAGGTCAATCCGTTCGCGTGATATGGGAGTTTGAACCTAAGAAATGGTTGAGAAGACAACAAATTTTTCGCAATTCTGCTGCTCCAAACGCTTAACCAGAATGGCCAAGGGAAAAAACACGCATACCGTTGTAATCGGGCGAGTTTCTACTTTCAGATGCAACAGGAATTTTTGGGTTAGGTCAATCCGTTCGCGAGATATTGGAGTTTGAAGCCAAGAAATGGTTGAGAAGGAGAAAATTTTTCGTAATTCTGCTGCTCCAAACGCTTAACCAGAATATCCTAGGGAAAAAATACACATACCGCTGTAATCGGGCTAGTTTCTACTTTCAGATGCCATCGGAATTTTTGGTTAGGTCAATCTGTTTGCGAGATATGGGAGTTTGTAGCTAAGAAATGGTTTAGAAGACAACAAATTTTTCGCACTTCTGCTGCTCCAAACGCTTAATCCGAATGGCCTAGGGACTAAATACCCATACCAATGTAATCGGGCGAGTTTCTACTTTCAGAGGCAATAGGAATTTTTGGGGTAGGTCAATCCGTTCGCGAGATATGAGAGTTTGAAGCTAAGAAATGGTTGAGAAGACAACAAATTTTTCGCGATTCTGCTGCTCCAAACGCTCAAACAGAATGGACTAGGGAAAAAATACACATACCGTTGTAATCGGGCGAGATTCTACTTTCAGATGCAATAGGAATTTTTGGGTTAGGTCAATCCGTTCGCGAGATATGGGAGTTTGAAGCCAAGAAATGGTTGAGAAGGCAAAAAATTTTTCGCAATTCTGCTTCTCCAATCGTTTAACCAGAATGGCCTAGGCGAAAAATACACGTACCGTTGTAATCGGGCGAGTTTCTACTTTCAAATGCCATAGGAATGTTTGGGTTAGGTCAATCCGTTCGCGAGATATGGGAGTTTGTAGCTAAGAAATGGTTTAGAAGACAACAAATTTTTCGCACTTCTGCTGCTCCAAACGCTTAATCCGAATGTCCTAGGGACTAAATACACATACCAATGTAATCTGGCGAGTTTCTACTTTCAGAGGCAATAGGAATTTTTGGGGTAGGTCAATCCGTTCGCGTGATATGGGAGTTTGAACCTAAGAAATGGTTGAGAAGACAACAAATTTTTCGCAATTCTGCTGCTCCAAACGCTTAACCAGAATGGCCAAGGGAAAAAACACGCATACCGTTGTAATCGGGCGAGTTTCTACTTTCAGATGCAACAGGAATTTTTGGGTTAGGTCAATCCGTTCGCGAGATATTGGAGTTTGAAGCCAAGAAATGGTTGAGAAGGAGAAAATTTTTCGTAATTCTGCTGCTCCAAACGCTTAACCAGAATATCCTAGGGAAAAAATACACATACCGCTGTAATCGGGCTAGTTTCTACTTTCAGATGCCATCGGAATTTTTGGTTAGGTCAATCTGTTTGCGAGATATGGGAGTTTGTAGCTAAGAAATGGTTTAGAAGACAACAAATTTTTCGCACTTCTGCTGCTCCAAACGCTTAATCCGAATGGCCTAGGGACTAAATACCCATACCAATGTAATCGGGCGAGTTTCTACTTTCAGAGGCAATAGGAATTTTTGGGGTAGGTCAATCCGTTCGCGAGATATGAGAGTTTGAAGCTAAGAAATGGTTGAGAAGACAACAAATTTTTCGCGATTCTGCTGCTCCAAACGCTCAAACAGAATGGACTAGGGAAAAAATACGCATACCGTCGTAATCGGGCGAGTTTCTACTTTCAGATGCAATAGGAATTTTTGGGTTAGGTCAATCCGTTCGCGAGATATGGGAGTTTGAAGCCAAGAAATGGTTGAGAAGGCAAAAAATTTTTCGCAATTCTGCTGCTTCAAACGCTTAACCACAATGGCCTAGGGACAAAATACACATACCGTTGTAATCGGGCGAGTTTCTACTTTCAGATGCGATAGGAATTTTTGGGTTAGGTCAGTCCGTTCGCGAGATATGGGAGTTTGAAGCCAAGAAATGGTTGAGAAGGCAAAATATTTTTCGCAATTCTGCTGCTTCAGACGCTTAAACAGAATGGCCTAGGGCAAAAATACACATACCGTTGTAATCGGGCGAGTTTCTACTTTCAGATGCAATAGGAATTTTTGGGTTAGGTCAATCCGTTCGCGAGATATGGGAGTTTGAAGCTAAGAAATGGTTGAGGAGACAACAAATTTTTCGCACTTCTGCTGCTCCAAACGCTTAAACAGAATGGCCTAGGGCAAAAATACACATACCGTTGTAATCGGGCGAGATTCTACTTTCAGATGCAATAGGAATTTTTGGGTTAGGTCAATCCGTTCGCGAGATATGGGAGTTTGAAGCCAAGAAATGGTTGAGAAGGCAAAAAATTTTTCGCAATTCTGCTTCTCCAATCGTTTAACCAGAATGGCCTAGGCGAAAAATACACGTACCGTTGTAATCGGGCGAGTTTCTACTTTCAAATGCCATAGGAATGTTTGGGTTAGGTCAATCCGTTCGCGAGATATGGGAGTTTGTAGCTAAGAAATGGTTTAGAAGACAACAAATTTTTCGCACTTCTGCTGCTCCAAACGCTTAATCCGAATGTCCTAGGGACTAAATACACATACCAATGTAATCTGGCGAGTTTCTACTTTCAGAGGCAATAGGAATTTTTGGGGTAGGTCAATCCGTTCGCGTGATATGGGAGTTTGAACCTAAGAAATGGTTGAGAAGACAACAAATTTTTCGCAATTCTGCTGCTCCAAACGCTTAACCAGAATGGCCAAGGGAAAAAACACGCATACCGTTGTAATCGGGCGAGTTTCTACTTTCAGATGCAACAGGAATTTTTGGGTTAGGTCAATCCGTTCGCGAGATATTGGAGTTTGAAGCCAAGAAATGGTTGAGAAGGAGAAAATTTTTCGTAATTCTGCTGCTCCAAACGCTTAACCAGAATATCCTAGGGAAAAAATACACATACCGCTGTAATCGGACTAGTTTCTACTTTCAGATGCCATCGGAATTTTTGGTTAGGTCAATCTGTTTGCGAGATATGGGAGTTTGTAGCTAAGAAATGGTTTAGAAGACAACAAATTTTTCGCACTTCTGCTGCTCCAAACGCTTAATCCGAATGGCCTAGGGACTAAATACACATACCAATGTAATCGGGCGAGTTTCTACTTTCAGAGGCAATAGGAATTTTTGGGGTAGGTCAATCCGTTCGCGAGATATGGGAGTTTAAAGCCAAGAAATGGTTGTGAAGGAAAAAAATTTTTCGCCTTTCTGCTGCTCCAAACGCTTAACCAGAATGGCCTAGGGAAAAAATACACATACCGCTGTAATCGGGCGAGTTTCTACTTTCAGATGCGATAGGAATTTTTGGGTTAGGTCAATCCGTTCTCGAGATATGGGAGTTTGAAGCCAAGAAATGGTTGTGAGGGAAAAAAATTTTTCGCCATTCTGCTGCTCCAAACGCTTAACCAGAATGGCCTAGGGAAAAAATACACATACCGTTGTAATCGGGCGAGTTTCTACTTTCAGATGCAATAGGAATTTTTGGGTTAGGTCAATCCGTTCGCGAGATATGGGAGTTTGAAGCTAAAAAATGGTTGAGGAGACAACAAATTTTTCGCACTTCTGCTGCTCCAAACGCTTAAACAGAATGGCCTAGGGCAAAAATACACATACCGTTGTAATCGGGCGAGTTTCTACTTTCAGTTGCAATAGGAATTTTTGGGTTAGGTCAATCCGTTCGCGAGATATGGGAGTTGGAAGCTAAGAAATGGTTGAGAAGAGAACAAATTGTTCGCAATTCTGCTGCTCCAAACGCTTAACCAGAATGGCCTAGGGGAAAAATACACGTACCGTTGTAATCGGGCGAGTTTCTACTTTCAAATGCAACAGCAATTTTAGGTTAGGTCAATCCGTTCGCGAGATATGGGAGTTTGAAGCCAAGAAATGGTAGAGAAGGCAAAAAATTTTTCACAATTCTGCTGCTCCAGACGCTTAACCAGAATGGCCTAGGGAGAAAATACACATACCGTTGTAATCGGGCGAGTTTCTTCTTTCAGACGCAGAAGGAATTTTTGGGTTAGGTCAATCCGTTCGCGAGATATGGGACTTTGAAGCTAAGAAATGGTTGACAAGACAACAAATTTTTCGCACTTCTGCTGCTCCAATCGCTTAACCAGAATGGCCTAGGGGAAAAATACACGTACATTTGTAATCGGGCGAGTTTCTACTTTCAAATGCAACAGCAATTTTTGGGTTAGGTCAATCCGTTCGCGAGATATGGGAGTTTGAAGCCAAGAAATGGTAGAGAAGGCAAAAAATTTTTCACAATTCTGCTGCTCCAGACGCTTAACCAGAATGGCCTAGGGAGAAAATACACATACCGTTGTAATCGGGCGAGTTTCTACTTTCAGACGCAGAAGGAATTTTTGGGTTTGGTCAATCCGTTCGCGAGATATGGGACTTTGAATCTAAGAAATGGTTGAGAAGTCAACAAATTTTTCGCAATTCTGCTGCTCCAATCGCTTAACCAGAATGGCCTAGGGGAAAAATACACGTACCGTTGTAATCGGGCGAGTTTCTACTTTCAAATGCAACAGCAATTTTTGGGTTAGGTCAATCCGTTCGCGAGATATGGGAGTTTGAAGCCAAGAAATGGTTGAGAAGACAACAAATTTTTCGCAATTCTGCTGCTCCAAACGCTTAAGCAGAATGGCCAAGGGGAAAAATACGCGTAACGTTGTAATCGGGCGAGTTTCTACTTTCAAATGCAATAGGAAGTTTTGGGTTGGGTCAATCCGTTCGCGAGATATGGGAGTTGGAAGCTAAGAAATGGTTGAGAAGAGAACAAATTGTTCGCAATTCTGCTGCTCCAAACGCTTAACCAGAATGGCCTAGGGGAAAAATACACGTACCGTTGTAATCGGGCGAGTTTCTACTTTCAAATGCAACAGCAATTTTAGGTTAGGTCAATCCGTTCGCGAGATATGGGAGTTTGAAGCCAAGAAATGGTAGAGAAGGCAAAAAATTTTTCACAATTCTGCTGCTCCAGACGCTTAACCAGAATGGCCTAGGGAGAAAATACACATACCGTTGTAATCGGGCGAGTTTCTTCTTTCAGACGCAGAAGGAATTTTTGGGTTAGGTCAATCCGTTCGCGAGATGTGGGAGTTTGAAGCCAAGAAATGGTTGAGAAGGCAACAAATTTTTCGCAATTCTGTTGCTCCAAACGCTTAAACAGAGTGGCCTAGGGAAAAAATACACATACCGTTGTAATCGGGGGAGTTTCTTCTTTCAGATGCAATAGGAATTTTTGGGTTAGGTCAATCCGTTCAAGAGATATGGGAGTTTGAAGCCAAGAAATGGTTGAGAAGGCAAAAAATTTTTCGCAATTCTGCTGCTCCAAACGCTTAACCAGAATGGCCCAGGGAAAAAATACGCATACCGTTGTAATCGGGCGAGTTTCTACTTTCAGACGCAGCAGGAATTTTTGGGTTAGGTCAATCCGTTCGCGAGATATGGGAGTTTGAAGCCAAGAAATGGTAGAGAAGGCAAAAAATTTTTCACAATTCTGCTGCTCCAGACGCTTAACCAGAATGGCCTAGGGAGAAAATACACATACCGTTGTAATCGGGCGAGTTTCTACTTCCAGACGCAGAAGGAATTTTTGGGTTTGGTCAATCCGTTCGCGAGATATGGGACTTTGAATCTAAGAAATGGTTGAGAAGTCAACAAATTTTTCGCAATTCTGCTGCTCCAATCGCTTAACCAGAATGGCCTAGGGGAAAAATACACGTACCGTTGTAATCGGGCGAGTTTCTACTTTCAAATGCAACAGCAATTTTTGGGTTAGGTCAATCCGTTCGCGAGATATGGGAGTTTGAAGCCAAGAAATGGTTGAGAAGACCACAAATTTTTCGCAATTCTGCTGCTCCAAACGCTTAAGCAGAATGGCCAAAGGAAAGAATACGCATACCGTTGTAATCGGGCGAGTTTCTACTTTCAGATACAATAGGAATTTTTGGGTTAGGTCAATCCGTTCGCGAGATATGGGACTTTAAATCTAAGAAATGGTTGACAAGACAACAAATTTTTCGCAATTCTGCTGCTCCCATCGCTTAACCAGAATGGCCTAGGGGAAAAATACACGTACCGTTGTAATCGGGCGAGTTTCTACTTTCAGATGCAACAGCAATTTTTGGGTTAGGTCAATCCGTTCGCGAGATATGGGAGTTTGAAGCCAAGAAATGGTTGAGAAGGCAAAAAATTTTTCGCAATTCTGCTGCTTCAAACGCTTAACTAGAATGACCTAGGGGAAAAATACACGTACCGTTGTAATCGGGCGAGTCTCTACTTTCAAATGACGTAGGAATGTTTGGGTTAGGTCAATCCGTTCGTGAGATATGATTGTTTGAAGCTAAGAAATGGTTGAGAAGACAACAAATTTTTCGCACTTCTGCTGCTCCAAACGCTTAACCCGAATGGCCTAGGGACAAAATACACATACCGTTGTAATCGGGCGAGTTTCTACTTTCAGTCACAATCGGAATTTTTGGGTTAGGTCAATCCGTTCGCGAGATATGGGACTTTGAAGCTAAGAAATGGTTGACAAGACAACAAATTTTTCGCATTTCTGCTGCTCCAATCGCTTAACCAGAATGGCCTAGGGGAAAAATACGCGTAACGTTGTAATCGGGCGAGTTTCTACTTTCAAATGCAATAGGAATTTTTGGGTTGGGTCAATCCGTTCGCGAGATATGGGAGTTGGAAGCTAAGAAATGGTTGAGAAGAGAACAAATTGTTCGCAATTCTGCTGATCCAAACGCTTAACCAGAACAGGCTAGGGAAAAAATACACATACCGTTGTAATCGGGCGAGTTTCTACTTTCAGACGCACCAGGAATTTTTGGGTTAGGTCAATCCGTTCGCGATATGTGGGAGTTTGAAGCCAAGAAATGGTAGAGAAGGCAAAAAATTTTTCGCAATTCTGCTGCTCCAAACGCTTAAACAGAGTGGCCTAGGGAAAAAATACACATACCGTTGTAATCGGGGGAGTTTCTTCTTTCAGATGCAATAGGAATTTTTGGGTTAGGACAATCCGTTCAAGAGATATGGGAGTTTGAAGCCAAGAAATGGTAGAGAAGGCAAAAAATTTGTCACAATTCTGCTGCTCCAGACGCTTAACCAGAATGGCCTAGGGAGAAAATACACATACCGTTGTAAACGGGCGAATTTCTACTTTCAGACGCAGAAGGAATTTTTGGGTTTGGTCAATCCGTTCGCGAGATATGGGACTTTGAATCTAAGAAATGGTTGAGAAGACAACAAATTTTTCGCAATTCTGCTGCTCCAATCGCTTAACCAGAATGGCCTAGGGGAAAAATACACGTACCGTTGTAATCGGGCGAGTTTCTACTTTCAGATGCAACAGCAATTTTTGGGTTAGGTCAATCCGTTCGCGAGATATGGGAGTTTGAAGCCAAGAAATGGTTGACAAGGCAAAAAATTTTTCGCAATTCTGCTGCTTCAAACGCTTAAACAGAGTGGCCTAGGGAAAAAATACACATACCGTTGTAATCGGGGGAGTTTCTTCTTTCAGATGCAATAGGAATTTTTGGGTTAGGACAATCCGTTCAAGAGATATGGGAGTTTGAAGCCAAGAAATGGTAGAGAAGGCAAAAAATTTGTCACAATTCTGCTGCTCCAGACGCTTAACCAGAATGGCCTAGGGAGAAAATACACATACCGTTGTAAACGGGCGAATTTCTACTTTCAGACGCAGAAGGAATTTTTGGGTTTGGTCAATCCGTTCGCGAGATATGGGACTTTGAATCTAAGAAATGGTTGAGAAGACAACAAATTTTTCGCAATTCTGCTGCTCCAATCGCTTAACCAGAATGGCCTAGGGGAAAAATACACGTACCGTTGTAATCGGGCGAGTTTCTACTTTCAGATGCAACAGCAATTTTTGGGTTAGGTCAATCCGTTCGCGAGATATGGGAGTTTGAAGCCAAGAAATGGTTGATAAGGCAAAAAATTTTTCGCAATTCTGCTGCTCCAAACGCTTAACCAGAATGGCCTAGGGAAAAAATACACGTACCGTTGTAATCGGGCGAGTTTCTACTTTCAGATGCAATAGGAATTTTTGGGTTAGGTCAATCCGTTCGCGAGATATGGGAGTTGGAAGCTAAGAAATGATTGAGAAGAGAACAAATTTTTCGCAATTCTGCTGCTCCAAACGCTTAAGCAGAATGGCCAAGGGAAAAAATACGCATACCGTTGTAATCGGGCGAGTTTCTACTTTCAGATACAATAGGAATTTTTGGGTTAGGTTAATCCGTTCGCGAGATATGGGACTTTAAAGCTAAGAAATGGTTGACAAGACAACAAATTTTTCGCACTTCTGCTGCTCCCATCGCTTAACCAGAATGGCCTAGGGGAAAAATACACGTACCGTTGTAATCGGGCGAGTTTCTACTTTCAAATGCAATAGGAATTTTTGGGTTAGGTCAATCCGTTCGCGAGATATGGGAGTTGGAATCTAAGAAATGGTTGAGAAGAGAACAAATTGTTCGCAATTCTGCTGCTCCAAACGCTTAACCAGAATGGCCTAGGGAAAAATACACATACCGTTGTAATCGGGCGAGTTTCTACTTTCAGATGCAATAGGAATTTTTGGGTTAGGTCAATCCGTTCGCGAGATATGGGACTTTGAAGCTAAGAAATGGTTGTCAAGACAACAAATTTTTCGCACTTCTGCTGCTCCCATCGCTTAACCAGAATGGCCTAGGGGAAAAATACACGTACCGTTGTAATCGGGCGAGTTTCTACTTTCAAATGCAATAGGAATTTTTGGGTTAGGTCAATCCGTTCGCGAGATATGGGAGTTGGAAGCTAAGAAATGGTTGAGAAGAGAACAAATTGTTCACAATTCTGCTGCTCCAATCGCTTAACCAGAATTGACTAGGGAAAAAATACGCATACCGTTGTAATCGGGCGAGTTTCTGCTTTCTGATGCAATAGGAATTTTTGGGTTAGGTAAATCCGTTCGCGAGATATGGGAGTTTGAAGCCAAGAAATGGTTGATAAGGCAAAAAATTTTTCGCAATTCTGCTGCTCCAAACGCTTAACCAGAATGGCCTAGGGAGAAAATACACGTACCGTTGTAATCGGGCGAGTTTCTGCTTTCTGATGCAATAGGAATTTTTGGGTTAGGTCAATCCGTTCAAGAGATATGGGAGTTTGAAGCCAAGAAATGGTAGAGAAGGCAAAAAATTTTTCACAATTCTGCTGCTCCAGACGCTTAACCAGAATGGCCTAGGGAGAAAATACACATACCGTTGTAAACGGGCGAGTTTCTACTTTCAGACGCAGAAGGAATTTTTGGGTTTGGTCAATCCGTTCGCGAGATATGGGACTTTGAATCTAAGAAATGGTTGAGAAGACAACAAATTTTTCGCAATTCTGCTGCTCCAATCGCTTAACCAGAATGGCCTAGGGGAAAAATACACGTACCGTTGTAATCGGGCGAGTTTCTACTTTCAGATGCAACAGCAATTTTTGGGTTAGGTCAATCCGTTCGCGAGATATGGGAGTTTGAAGCCAAGAAATGGTTGATAAGGCAAAAAATTTTTCGCAATTCTGCTGCTCCAAGCGCTTAACCAGAATGGCCTAGGGAAAAAATACACGTACCGTTGTAATCGGGCGAGTTTCTACTTTCAGATGCCATAGGAATGTTTGGGTTAGGTCAATCCGTTCGTGAGATATGATTGTTTGAAGCTAAGAAATGGTTGAGAAGACAACAAATTTTTCGCACTTCTGCTGCTCCAAACGCTTAACCCGAATGGCCAAGGGAAAAAATACGCATACTGTTGTAATCGGGCGAGTTTCTACTTTCAGTCACAATAGGAATTTTTGGGTTAGGTCAATCCGTTCGCGTGATATGGTAGTTTGAAGCCAAGAAATGGTTGACAAGACAACAAATTTTTCGCACTTCTGCTGCTCCAATCGCTTAACCAGAATGGCCTAGGGGAAAAATACGCGTGCCGTTGTAATCGGGCGAGTTTCTACTTTCAAATGCAATAGGAATTTATGGGTTGGGCCAATCCGTTCAAGAGATATGGGAGTTTGAAGCCAAGAAATGGTTGAGAAGGCAAAAAATTTTTCGCAATTCTGCTGCTCCAAACGCTTGACCAGAATGGCCTAGGGAAAAAATACACATACCGTTGTAATCGGGCGAGTTTCTACTTTCAGATGCAACAGCAATTTTTGGGTTAAGTCAATCCGTTCGCGAGATATGGGAGTTTGAAGCCAAGAAATGGTTGAGAAGACAACAAATTTTTCGCAATTCTGCTGCTCCAGACGCTTAACCAGAATGGACTAGGGAAAAAATACGCATACCGTTGTAATCGGGCGAGTTTCTGCTTTCTGATGCAACAGGAATTTTTGGGTTAGGTAAATCCGTTCGCGAGATATGGGAGTTTGAAGCCAAGAAACGGTTGATAAGGCAAAAAATTTTTCGCAATTCTGCTGCTCCAAACGCTTAACCAGAATGGCCTAGGGAAAAAATACACGCACCGTTGTAATCGGGCGAGTTTCTACTTTCAGATGCAATAGGAATTTTTGGGTTAGGTCAATCCGTTCGCGAGATATGGGAGTTGGAAGCTAAGAAATGGTTGAGAAGAGAACAAATTGTTCGCAATTCTGCTGCTCCAAACGCTTAACCAGAATGGCCTAGGGAAAAAATACACATACCGTTGTACTCGGGCGAGTTTCTACTTTCAGATGCAACAGCAATTTTTGGGTTAGGTCAATCCGTTCGCGAGATATGGGAGTTTGAAGCCAAGAAATGGTTGAGAAGACAACAAATTTTTCGCAATTCTGCTGCTCCAAACGCTTAACCAGAATGGCCTAGGGAAAAAATACACATACCGTTGTAATCGGGCGAGTTTCTACTTTCAAATGCAATAGGAATTTTTGGGTTAGGTCAATCCGTTCGCGAGATATGGGAGTTTGAAGCTAAGAAATGGTTGAGAAGACAACAAATTTTTCGCAATTCTGCTGCTCCAAACGCTTAACCAGAATGACCTAGGGAAAAAATACACATACCGTTGTAATCGGGCGAGTTTCTCCTTTCAGATGCAACAGCAATTTTTGGGTTAGGTCAATCCGTTCGCGAGATATGGGAGTTTGAAGCCAAGAAATGGTTGAGAAGACAACAAATTTTTCGCAATTCTGCTGCTCCAGACGCTTAACCAGAATGGCCTAGGGAGAAAATACACATACCGTTGTAATCGTGCGAGTTTCTACTTTCAGACGCAGAAGGAATTTTTGGGTTTGGTCAATGCGTTCGCGAGATATGGGACTTTGAATCTAAGATATGGTTGAGAAGACAACAAATTTTTCGCAATTCTGCTGCTCCAATCGCTTAACCAGAATGGCCTAGGGGAAAAATACACGTACCGTTGTAACCGGGCGAGTTTCTACTTTCAAATGCAATAGGACTTTTTGGGTTAGGTCAATCCGTTCGCGAGATATGGGAGTTTGAAGCTAAGAAATGGTTGAGAAGACAAAAAATTTTTCGCAATTCTGCTGCTCCAAACGCTTAACCAGAATGGCCTAGGGAAAAAATACACATACCGTTGTAATCGGGCGAGTTTCTACTTTCAGATGCAATAGGAATTTTTGGGTTAGGTCAATCCGTTCGCGAGATATGGGAGTTTGAAGCCAAGGAATGGTAGAGAAGGCAAAAAATTTTTCACAATTCTGCTGCTCCAAACGCTTATCCAGAATGGCGTGGGGAAAAAATACACATACCGTTGTAATCGGGCGAGTTTCTACTTTCAGACGCAGAAGGAATTTTTGGGTTTGGTCAATGCGTTCGCGAGATATGGGACTTTGAATCTAAGATATGGTTGAGAAGACAACAAATTTTTCACAATTCTGCTGCTCCAGACGCTTAACCAGAATGGCCTAGGGAGAAAATACACATACCGTTGAAATCGGGCGAGTTTCTACTTTCAGACGCAGAAGGAATTTTTGGGTTTGGTCAATCCGTTCGCGAGATATGGGACTTTGAATCTAAGAAATGGTTGAGAAGACAACAAATTTTTCGCAATTCTGCTGCTCCAATCGCTTAACCAGAATGGCCTAGGGGAAAAATATACGTACCGTTGCAATCGGGCGAGTTTCTACTTTCAAATGCAATAGGAATTTTTGGGTTAGGTCAATCCGTTAGCGAGATATGGGAGTTTGAAGCTAAGAAATGGTTGAGAAGACAAAAAATTTTTCGCAATTCTGCTGCTCCAAACGCTTAACCAGAATAGCCTAGGGAAAAAATACACATACCGTTGTAATCGGGCGAGTTTCTACTTTCAGATGCAACAGCAATTTTTGGGTTAGGTCAATCCGTTCGCGAGATATGGGAGTTTGAAGCCAAGAAATGGTTGAGAAGACAACAAATTTTTCGCAATTCTGCTGCTCCAAACGCTTAAGCAGAATGGCCAAGGGAAAAAATACGCATACCGTTGTAATCGGGCGAGTTTCTACTTTCAGATACAATAGGAATTTTTGGGTTAGGTCAATCCGTTCGCGAGATATGGGACTTTAAATCTAAGAAATGGTTGACAAGACAACAAATTTTTCGCACTTCTGCTGCTCCCATCGCTTAACCAGAATGGCCTAGGGGAAAAATACACGTACCGTTGTAATCGGGCGAGTTTCTACTTTCAGATGCAACAGCAATTTTTGGGTTAGGTCAATCCGTTCGCGAGATATGGGAGTTTGAAGCCAAGAAACGGTTGAGAAGACAACAAATTTTTCGCAATTCTGCTGCTCCAAACGCTTAACCAGAATGGCCTAGGGAAAAAATACACATACCGTTGTAATCGGGCGAGTTTCTACTTTCAGATGCAACAGCAATTTTTGGGTTAGGTCAATCCGTTCGCGAGATATGGGAGATTGAAGCCAAGAAACGGTTGAGAAGACAACAAATTTTTCGCAATTCTGCTGCTCCAAACGCTTAACCAGAATGGCCTAGGGAAAAAATACACATACCGTTGTAATCGGGCGAGTTTCTACTTTCAGATGCAATAGGAATTTTTGGGTTAGGTCAATCCGTTCGCGAGATATGGGACTTTGAATCTAAGAAATGGTTGTCAAGACAACAAATTTTTCGCACTTCTGCTGCTCCAATCGCTTAACCAGAATGGCCTAGGGGAAAAATACACGTACCGTTGTAATCGGGCGAGTTTCTATTATCAAATGCAATAGGAATTTTTGGGTTAGGTCAGTCCGTTCGCGAGATATGGGAGTTGGAAGCTAAGAAATGGTTGAGAAGAGAACAAATTGTTCGCAATTCTGCTGCTCCAAACGCTTAACCAGAATGGACTAGGGAAAAAATACGCATACCGTTGTAATCGGGCGAGTTTCTGCTTTCTGATGCAACAGGAATTTTTGGGTTAGGTAAATCCGTTCGCGAGATATGGGAGTTTGAAGCCAAGAAATGGTTGATAAGGCAAACAATTTTTCGCAATTCTGCTGCTCCAAACGCTTAACCAGAATGGCCTAGGGAAAAAATACACGTACCGTTGTAATCGGGCGAGTTCCTACTTTCAAATGCAATAGGAATTTTTGGGTTAGGTCAATCCGTTCGCGAGATATGGGAGTTTGAATCTAAGAAATGGTTGAGAGGAAAAAAAAATTTTCGCAATTCTGCTGGTCCAAACGCTTAACCAGAATGGCCTAGGGAAAAATACACATACCGTTGTAATCGGGCGAGTCTCTACTTTCAGATGCAACAGCAACTTTTGGCTTAGGTCAATCCGTTCGCGAGATACGGGAGTTTGAAGCCAAGAAATGGATGAGAAGACAACAAATTTTTCGCAATTCTGCTGCTCCAATCGCTTAACCAGAATGGCCTAGGGGAAAAATACACGTACCGTTGTAATCGGGCGAGTTTCTACTTTCAAATGCAATAGGAATTTTTGGGTTAGGTCAATCCGTTCGCGAGATATGGGAGTTTGAGGCCAAGGAATGGTAGAGAAGGCAAAAAATTTTTCACAATTCTGCTGCTCCAAACGCTTAACCAGATTGGCCTAGGGAAAAAATACACATACCGTTGTAATCGGGCGAGTTTCTACTTTCAGATGCAATACGAATTTTTGGGTTAGGTCAATCCGTTCGCGAGATATGGGACTTTGAAGCTATGAAATGGTTGTCAAGACAACAAATTTTTCGCAATTCTGCTGCTCCAATCGCTTAACCAGAATGGCCTAGGGGAAAAATACGCATACCGTTGTAATCGGGCGAGTTTCTACTTTCAGTCACAATAGGAATTTTTGGGTTAGGTCAATCCGTTCGCGTGATATGGGAGTTTGAAGCCAAGAAATGGTTGACAAGACAACAAATTTTTCGCACTTCTGCTGCTCCAATCGCTTAACCAGAATGGCCTAGGGGAAAAATACGCGTGCCGTTGTAATCGGGCGAGTTTCTACTTTCAAATGCAATAGGAATTTATGGGTTGGGCCAATCCGTTCAAGAGATATGGGAGTTTGAAGCCAAGAAATGGTTGAGAAGGCAAAAAATTTTTCGCAATTCTGCTGCTCCAAACGCTTGACCAGAATGGCCTAGGGAAAAAATACACATACCGTTGTAATCGGGCGAGTTTCTACTTTCAGATGCAACAGCAATTTTTGGGTTAAGTCAATCCGTTCGCGAGATATGGGAGTTTGAAGCCAAGAAATGGTTGAGAAGACAACAAATTTTTCGCATTTCTGCTGCTCCAGACGCTTAACCAGAATGGACTAGGGAAAAAATACGCATACCGTTGTAATCGGGCGAGTTTCTGCTTTCTGATGCAACAGGAATTTTTGGGTTAGGTAAATCCGTTCGCGAGATATGGGAGTTTGAAGCCAAGAAACGGTTGATAAGGCAAAAAATTTTTCGCAATTCTGCTGCTCCAAACGCTTAACCAGAATGGCCTAGGGAAAAAATACACGCACCGTTGTAATCGGGCGAGTTTCTACTTTCAGATGCAATAGGAATTTTTGGGTTAGGTCGATCCGTTCGCGAGATATGGGAGTTGGAAGCTAAGAAATGGTTGAGAAGAGAACAAATTGTTCGCAATTCTGCTGCTCCAAACGCTTAACCAGAATGGGCTAGGGAAAAAATACACATACCGTTGTAATCGGGCGAGTTTCTACTTTCAGATGCAACAGCAATTTTTGGGTTAGGTCAATCCGTTCGCGAGATATGGGAGTTTGAAGCCAAGAAATGGTTGAGAAGACAACAAATTTTTCGCAATTCTGCTGCTCCAAACGCTTAACCAGAATGGCCTAGGGAAAAAATACACATACCGTTGTAATCGGGCGAGTTTCTACTTTCAAATGCAATAGGAATTTTTGGGTTAGGTCAATCCGTTCGCGAGATATGGGAGTTTGAAGCTAAGAAATGGTTGAGAAGACAACAAATTTTTCGCAATTCTGCTGCTCCAAACGCTTAACCAGAATGACCTAGGGAAAAAATACACATACCGTTGTAATCGGGCGAGTTTCTACTTTCAGATGCAACAGCAATTTTTGGGTTAGGTCAATCCGTTCGCGAGATATGGGAGTTTGAAGCCAAGAAATGGTTGAGAAGACAACAAATTTTTCGCAATTCTGCTGCTCCAGACGCTTAACCAGAATGGCCTAGGGAGAAAATACACATACCGTTGTAATCGTGCGAGTTTCTACTTTCAGACGCAGAAGGAATTTTTGGGTTTGGTCAATGCGTTCGCGAGATATGGGACTTTGAATCTAAGAAATGGTTGAGAAGACAACAAATTTTTCGCAATTCTGCTGCTCCAATCGCTTAACCAGAATGGCCTAGGGGAAAAATACACGTACCGTTGTAACCGGGCGAGTTTCTACTTTCAAATGCAATAGGAATTTTTGGGTTAGGTCAATCCGTTCGCGAGATATGGGAGTTTGAAGCTAAGAAATGGTTGAGAAGACAAAAAATTTTTCGCAATTCTGCTGCTCCAAACGCTTAACCAGAATGGCCTAGGGGAAAAATACACGTACCGTTGTAACCGGGCGAGTTTCTACTATCAAATGCAATAGGAATTTTTGGGTTAGTTCAATCCGTTCCCGAGATATGGGAGTTTGAAGCTAAGAAATGGTTGAGGAGACAACAAATTTTTCGCACTTCCGCTGCTCCGAACGCTTAACCAGAATGGCCCAGGGAAAAAATACACATACCGTTGTAACCGGGCGAGTTTCTACTTTCAGACGCAACAGCAATTTTTGGGTTAGGTCAATCCGTTCGCGAGATATGGGAGTTGGAAGCTAAGAAATGGTTGAGAAGAGAACAAATTGTTCGCAATTCTGCTGCTCCAAACGCTTAACCAGAACAGGCTAGGGAAAAAATACACATACCGTTGTAATCGGGCGAGTTTCTACTTTCAGACGCACCAGGAATTTTTGGGTTGGGTCAATCCGTTCGCGAGATGTGGGAGTTTGAAGCCAAGAAATGGTTGAGAAGGCAAAAAATTTTTCGCAATTCTGCTGCTCCAAACGCTTAAACAGAGTGGCCTATGGAAAAAATACACATACCGTTGTAATCGGGGGAGTTTCTTCTTTCAGATGCAATAGGAATTTTTGGGTTAGGTCAATCCGTTCAAGAGAAATGGGAGTTTGAAGCCAAGAAATGGTTGAGAAGGCAAAAAATTTTACACAATTCTGCTGCTCCAGACGCTTAACCAGAATGGCCTAGGGAGAAAATACACATACCGTTGAAATCGGGCGAGTTTCTACTTTCAGACGCAGAAGGAATTTTTGGGTTTGGTCAATCCGTTCGCGAGATATGGGACTTTGAATCTAAGAAATGGTTGAGAAGACAACAAATTTTTCGCAATTCTGCTGCTCCAATCGCTTAACCAGAATGGCTTAGGGGAAAAATATACGTACCGTTGTAATCGGGCGAGTTTCTACTTTCAAATGCAATAGGAATTTTTGGGTTAGGTCAATCCGTTAGCGAGATATGGGAGTTTGAAGCTAAGAAATGGTTGAGAAGACAAAAAATTTTTCGCAATTCTGCTGCTCCAAACGCTTAACCAGAATAGCCTAGGGAAAAAATACACATACCGTTGTAATCGGGCGAGTTTCTACTTTCAGATGCAACAGCAATTTTTGGGTTAGGTCAATCCGTTCGCGAGATATGGGAGTTTGAAGCCAAGAAACGGTTGAGAAGACAACAAATTTTTCGCAATTCTGCTGCTCCAAACGCTTAACCAGAATGGCCTAGGGAAAAAATACACATACCGTTGTAATCGGGCGAGTTTCTACTTTCAGATGCAATAGGAATTTTTGGGTTAGGTCAATCCGTTCGCGAGATATGGGACTTTGAATCTAAGAAATGGTTGTCAAGACAACAAATTTTTCGCACTTCTGCTGCTCCAATCGCTTAACCAGAATGGCCTAGGGGAAAAATACACGTACCGTTGTAATCGGGCGAGTTTCTATTATCAAATGCAATAGGAATTTTTGGGTTAGGTCAGTCCGTTCGCGAGATATGGGAGTTGGAAGCTAAGAAATGGTTGAGAAGAGAACAAATTGTTCGCAATTCTGCTGCTCCAAACGCTTAACCAGAATGGACTAGGGAAAAAATACGCATACCGTTGTAATCGGGCGAGTTTCTGCTTTCTGATGCAACAGGAATTTTTGGGTTAGGTAAATCCGTTCGCGAGATATGGGAGTTTGAAGCCAAGAAATGGTTGATAAGGCAAAAAATTTTTCGCAATTCTGCTGCTCCAAACGCTTAACCAGAATGGCCTAGGGAAAAAATACACGTACCGTTGTAATCGGGCGAGTTTCTACTTTCAGATGCAACAGCAATTTTTGGCTTAGGTCAATCCGTTCGCGAGATACGGGAGTTTGAAGCCAAGAAATGGATGAGAAGACAACAAATTTTTCGCAATTCTGCTGCTCCAATCGCTTAACCAGAATGGCCTAGGGGAAAAATACACGTACCGTTGTAATCGGGCGAGTTTCTACTTTCAAATGCAATAGGAATTTTTGGGTTAGGTCAATCCGTTCGCGAGATATGGGAGTTTGAGGACAAGGAATGGTAGAGAAGGCAAAAAATTTTTCACAATTCTGCTGCTCCAAACGCTTAACCAGATTGGCCTAGGGAAAAAATACACATACCGTTGTAATCGGGCGAGTTTCTACTTTCAGATGCAATAGGAATTTTTGGGTTAGGTCAATCCGTTCGCGAGATATGGGACTTTGAAGCTATGAAATGGTTGTCAAGACAACAAATTTTTCGCAATTCTGCTGCTCCAATCGCTTAACCAGAATGGCCTAGGGGAAAAATACGCATACCGTTGTAATCGGGCGAGTTTCTACTTTCAGTCACAATAGGAATTTTTGGGTTAGGTCAATCCGTTCGCGTGATATGGGAGTTTGAAGCCAAGAAATGGTTGACAAGACAACAAATTTTTCGCACTTCTGCTGCTCCAATCGCTTAACCAGAATGGCCTAGGGGAAAAATACGCGTGCCGTTGTAATCGGGCGAGTTTCTACTTTCAAATGCAATAGGAATTTATGGGTTGGGCCAATCCGTTCAAGAGATATGGGAGTTTGAAGCCAAGAAATGGTTGAGAAGGCAAAAAATTTTTCGCAATTCTGCTGCTCCAAACGCTTGACCAGAATGGCCTAGGGAAAAAATACACATACCGTTGTAATCGGGCGAGTTTCTACTTTCAGATGCAACAGCAAATTTTGGGTTAAGTCAATCCGTTCGCGAGATATGGGAGTTTGAAGCCAAGAAATGGTTGAGAAGACAACAAATTTTTCGCATTTCTGCTGCTCCAGACGCTTAACCAGAATGGACTAGGGAAAAAATACGCATACCGTTGTAATCGGGCGAGTTTCTGCTTTCTGATGCAACAGGAATTTTTGGGTTAGGTAAATCCGTTCGCGAGATATGGGAGTTTGAAGCCAAGAAACGGTTGATAAGGCAAAAAATTTTTCGCAATTCTGCTGCTCCAAACGCTTAACCAGAATGGCCTAGGGAAAAAATACACGCACCGTTGTAATCGGGCGAGTTTCTACTTTCAGATGCAATAGGAATTTTTGGGTTAGGTCAATCCGTTCGCGAGATATGGGAGTTGGAAGCTAAGAAATGGTTGAGAAGAGAACAAATTGTTCGCAATTCTGCTGCTCCAAACGCTTAACCAGAATGGGCTAGGGAAAAAATACACATACCGTTGTAATCGGGCGAGTTTCTACTTTCAGATGCAACAGCAATTTTTGGGTTAGGTCAATCCGTTCGCGAGATATGGGAGTTTGAAGCCAAGAAATGGTTGAGAAGACAACAAATTTTTCGCAATTCTGCTGCTCCAAACGCTTAACCAGAATGGCCTAGGGAAAAAATACACATACCGTTGTAATCGGGCGAGTTTCTACTTTCAAATGCAATAGGAATTTTTGGGTTAGGTCAATCCGTTCGCGAGATATGGGAGTTTGAAGCTAAGAAATGGTTGAGAAGACAACAAATTTTTCGCAATTCTGCTGCTCCAGACGCTTAACCAGAATGGCCTAGGGAGAAAATACACATACCGTTGTAATCGTGCGAGTTTCTACTTTCAGACGCAGAAGGAATTTTTGGGTTTGGTCAATGCGTTCGCGAGATATGGAACTTTGAATCTAAGAAATGGTTGAGAAGACAACAAATTTTTCGCAATTCTGCTGCTCCAATCGCTTAACCAGAATGGCCTAGGGGAAAAATACACGTACCGTTGTAACCGGGCGAGTTTCTACTTTCAAATGCAATAGGAATTTTTGGGTTAGGTCAATCCGTTCGCGAGATATGGGAGTTTGAAGCTAAGAAATGGTTGAGAAGACAAAAAATTTTTCGCAATTCTGCTGCTCCAAACGCTTAACCAGAATGGCCTAGGGGAAAAATACACGTACCGTTGTAACCGGGCGAGTTTCTACTATCAAATGCAATAGGAATTTTTGGGTTAGTTCAATCCGTTCCCGAGATATGGGAGTTTGAAGCTAAGAAATGGTTGAGGAGACAACAAATTTTTCGCACTTCCGCTGCTCCGAACGCTTAACCAGAATGGCCCAGGGAAAAAATACACATACCTTTGTAACCGGGCGAGTTTCTACTTTCAGACGCAACAGGAATTTTTGGGTTAGGTCAATCCGTTCGCGAGATATGGGAGTTTGAAGCCAAGAAATGGTTGAGAAGGCAAAAAATTTTTCGCAATTCTGCTGCTTCAGACGCTTAACCAGAATGGCCTAGGGAAAGAATACACATACCATTGTAATCGGGCGAGTTTCTACTTTCAGATGCAATAGGAATTTTTGGGTTAGGTCAATCCATTCGCGAGATATGGGAGTTTGAAGCTAAGAAATGGTTGAGGAGACAACAAATTTTTCGCACTTCCGCTGCTCCGAACGCTTAACCAGAATGGCCTAGGGAAAAAATACACATACCGTTGTAACCGGGCGAGTTTCTACTTTCAGACGCAACAGGAATTTTTGGGTTAGGTCAATCCGTTCGCGAGATATGGGAGTTTGAAGCCAAGAAATGGTTGAGAAGGTAAAAAATTTTTCGCAATTCTGCTGCTTCAAACGCTTAACCAGAATGGCCTAGGGACAAAATACACATACCGTTGTAATGGGGCGAGTTTCTACTTCCAGATGCGATAGGAATTTTTGGGTTAGGTCAATCCGTTCGCGAGATATGGGAGTTTGAAGCCAAGAAATGGTTGAGAAGGCAAAAAATTTTTCGCAATTCTGCTGCTTCAGACGCTTAACCAGAATGGCCTAGGGAAAGAATACACATACCGTTGTAATCGGGCGAGTTTCTACTTTCAGATGCGATAGGAATTTTTGGGTTAGGTCAATCCGTTCTCGAGATATGGGAGTTTGAAGCCAAGAAATGGTTGTGAAGGAAAAAAATTTTTCGTAATTCTGCTGCTCCAAACGCTTAACCAGAATGGCCTAGGGAAAAAATACACATACCGTTGTAATCGGGCGAGTTTCTACTTTCAAATGCAATAGGAATTCTTGGGTTAGGTCAATCCGTTCGCGAGATATGGGAGTTTGAAGCTAAGAAATGGTTGAGGAGACAACAAATTTTTCGCACTTCTGCTGCTCCAAACGCTTAACCAGAATGGCCTAGGGAAAAAATACACATACCGTTGTAATCGGGCGAGTTTCTACTTTCAGATGCAACAGCAATTTTTGGGTTAGGTCAATCCGTTCGCGAGATATGGGAGTTTGAAGCCAAGAAATGGTTGACAAGACAACAAATTTTTCGCAATTCTGCTGCTCCAGACGCTTAACCAGAATGGCCTAGGGAGAAAATACACATACCGTTGTAATCGGGCGAGTTTCTACTTTCAGACGCAGAAGGAATTTTTGGGTTTGGTCAATCAGTTCGCGAGTTATGGGACTTTGAATCTAAGAAATGGTTGAGAAGACAACAAATTTTTCGCAATTCTGCTGCTCCAATCGCTTAACCAGAATGGCCTAGGGGAAAAATACACGTACCGTTGTAATCGGGCGAGTTTCTACTTTCAAATGCAATAGGAATTTTAGGGTTAGGTCAATCCGTTCGCGAGATATGGGAGTTTGAAGCTAAGAAATGGTTGAGAAGACAACAAATTTTTCGCAATTCTGCTGCTCCAGACGCTTAACCAGAATGGCCTAGGGAGAAAATACACATACCGTTGTAATCGGGCGAGTTTCTACTTTCAGACGCAGAAGGAATTTTTGGGCTTGGTCAATGCGTTCGCGAGATATGGGACTTTGAATCTAAGAAATGGTTGAGAAGACAACAAATTTTTCGCAATTCTGCTGCCCCAATCGCTTAACCAGAATGGCCTAGGGGAAAAATACACGTACCGTTGTAACCGGGCGAGTTTCTACTTTCAAATGCAATAGGAATTTTTGGGTTAGGTCAATCCGTTCGCGAGATATTGGAGTTTGAAGCTAAGAAATGGTTGAGAAGACAAAAAATTTTTCGCAATTCTGCTGCTCCAAACGCTTAACCAGAATGGCCTAGGGAAAAGATACACATACCGTTGTAATCGGGCGAGTTTCCACTTTCAGATGCAATAGGAATTTTTGGGTTAGGTCAATCCGTTCGCGAGATATGGGAGTTTGAAGCCAAGGAATGGTAGAGAAGGCAAAAAATTTTTCACAATTCTGCTGCTCCAAACGCTTAACCAGAATGGCGTAGGGAAAAAATACACATACCGTTGTAACCGGGCGAGTTTCTACTTTCAAATGCAATAGGAATTCTTGGGTTAGGTCAATCCGTTCGCGAGATATGGGAGTTTGAAGCTAAGAAATGGTTGAGGAGACAACAAATTTTTCGCACTTCTGCTGCTCCAAACGCTTAACCAGAATGGCCTAGGGAAAAAATACACATACCGTTGTAATCGGGCGAGTTTCTACTTTCAGATGCAACAGCAATTTTTGGGTTAGGTCAATCCGTTCGCGAGATATGGGAGTTTGAAGCCAAGAAATGGTTGAGAAGACAACAAATTTTTCGCAATTCTGCTGCTCCAGACGCTTAACCAGAATGGCCTAGGGAGAAAATACACATACCGTTGTAATCGGGCGAGTTTCTACTTTCAGACGCAGAAGGAATTTTTGGGTTTGGTCAATCCGTTCGCGAGTTATGGGACTTTGAATCTAAGAAATGGTTGAGAAGACAACAAATTTTTCGCAATTCTGCTGCTCCAATCGCTTAACCAGAATGGCCTAGGGGAAAAATACACTTACCGTTGTAATCGGGCGAGTTTCTACTTTCAAATGCAATAGGAATTTTAGGGTTAGGTCAATCCGTTCGCGAGATATGGGAGTTTGAAGCTAAGAAATGGTTGAGAAGACAAAAAATTTTTCGCAATTCTGCTGCTCCAAACGCTTAACCAGAACGACCTAGGGAAAAAATACACATACCGTTGTAATCGGGCGAGTTTCTACTTTCAGATGCAACAGCAATTTTTGGGTTAGGTCAATCCGTTCGCGAGATATGGGAGTTTGAAGCCAAGAAATGGTTGACAAGACAACAAATTTTTCGCAATTCTGCTGCTCCAGACGCTTAACCAGAATGGCCTAGGGAGAAAATACACATACCGTTGTAATCGGGCGAGTTTCTACTTTCAGACGCAGAAGGAATTTTTGGGTTTGGTCAATCAGTTCGCGAGTTATGGGACTTTGAATCTAAGAAATGGTTGAGAAGACAACAAATTTTTCGCAATTCTGCTGCTCCAATCGCTTAACCAGAATGGCCTAGGGGAAAAATACACGTACCGTTGTAATCGGGCGAGTTTCTACTTTCAAATGCAATAGGAATTTTAGGGTTAGGTCAATCCGTTCGCGAGATATGGGAGTTTGAAGCTAAGAAATGGTTGAGAAGACAACAAATTTTTCGCAATTCTGCTGCTCCAGACGCTTAACCAGAATGGCCTAGGGAGAAAATACACATACCGTTGTAATCGGGCGAGTTTCTACTTTCAGACGCAGAAGGAATTTTTGGGCTTGGTCAATGCGTTCGCGAGATATGGGACTTTGAATCTAAGAAATGGTTGAGAAGACAACAAATTTTTCGCAATTCTGCTGCCCCAATCGCTTAACCAGAATGGCCTAGGGGAAAAATACACGTACCGTTGTAACCGGGCGAGTTTCTACTTTCAAATGCAATAGGAATTTTTGGGTTAGGTCAATCCGTTCGCGAGATATTGGAGTTTGAAGCTAAGAAATGGTTGAGAAGACAAAAAATTTTTCGCAATTCTGCTGCTCCAAACGCTTAACCAGAATGGCCTAGGGAAAAGATACACATACCGTTGTAATCGGGCGAGTTTCCACTTTCAGATGCAATAGGAATTTTTGGGTTAGGTCAATCCGTTCGCGAGATATGGGAGTTTGAAGCCAAGGAATGGTAGAGAAGGCAAAAAATTTTTCACAATTCTGCTGCTCCAAACGCTTAACCAGAATGGCGTAGGGAAAAAATACACATACCGTTGTAACCGGGCGAGTTTCTACTTTCAAATGCAATAGGAATTCTTGGGTTAGGTCAATCCGTTCGCGAGATATGGGAGTTTGAAGCTAAGAAATGGTTGAGGAGACAACAAATTTTTCGCACTTCTGCTGCTCCAAACGCTTAACCAGAATGGCCTAGGGAAAAAATACACATACCGTTGTAATCGGGCGAGTTTCTACTTTCAGATGCAACAGCAATTTTTGGGTTAGGTCAATCCGTTCGCGAGATATGGGAGTTTGAAGCCAAGAAATGGTTGAGAAGACAACAAATTTTTCGCAATTCTGCTGCTCCAGACGCTTAACCAGAATGGCCTAGGGAGAAAATACACATACCGTTGTAATCGGGCGAGTTTCTACTTTCAGACGCAGAAGGAATTTTTGGGTTTGGTCAATCCGTTCGCGAGTTATGGGACTTTGAATCTAAGAAATGGTTGAGAAGACAACAAATTTTTCGCAATTCTGCTGCTCCAATCGCTTAACCAGAATGGCCTAGGGGAAAAATACACTTACCGTTGTAATCGGGCGAGTTTCTACTTTCAAATGCAATAGGAATTTTAGGGTTAGGTCAATCCGTTCGCGAGATATGGGAGTTTGAAGCTAAGAAATGGTTGAGAAGACAAAAAATTTTTCGCAATTCTGCTGCTCCAAACGCTTAACCAGAACGACCTAGGGAAAAAATACACATACCGTTGTAATCGGGCGAGTTTCTACTTTCAGATGCAACAGCAATTTTTGGGTTAGGTCAATCCGTTCGCGAGATATGGGAGTTTGAAGCCAAGAAATGGTTGAGAAGACAACAAATTTTTCTCAATTCTGCTGCTCCAGACGCTTAACCAGAATGGCCTAGGGAGAAAATACACATACCGTTGTAATCGGGCGAGTTTCTACTTTCAGACGCAGAAGGAATTTTTGGGTTTGGTCAATGCGTTCGCGAGATATGGGACTTTGAATCTAAGAAATGGTTGAGAAGACAACAAATTTTTCGCAATTCTGCTGCCCCAATCGCTTAACCAGAATGGCCTAGGGGAAAAATACACGTACCGTTGTAACCGGGCGAGTTTCTACTTTCAAATGCAATAGGAATTTTTGGGTTAGGTCAATCCGTTCGCGAGATATGGGAGTTTGAAGCTAAGAAATGGTTGAGAAGACAAACAATTTTTCGCAATTCTGCTGCTCCAAACGCTTAACCAGAATGGCCTAGGGAAAAGATACACATACCGTTGTAATCGGGCGAGTTTCTACTTTCAGATGCAATAGGAATTTTTGGGTTAGGTCAATCCGTTCGCGAGATATGGGAGTTTGAAGCCAAGGAATGGTAGAGAAGGCAAAAAATTTTTCACAATTCTGCTGCTCCAAACGCTTAACCAGAATGGCGTAGGGAAAAAATACACATACCGTTGTAACCGGGCGAGTTTCTACTTTCAAATGCAATAGGAATTCTTGGGTTAGGTCAATCCGTTCGCGAGATATGGGAGTTTGAAGCTAAGAAATGGTTGAGGAGACAACAAATTTTTCGCACTTCTGCTGCTCCAAACGCTTAACCAGAATGGCCTAGGGAAAAAATACACATACCGTTGTAATCGGGCGAGTTTCTACTTTCAGATGCAACAGCAATTTTTGGGTTACGTCAATCCGTTCGCGAGATATGGGAGTTTGAAGCCAAGAAATGGTTGAGAAGACAACAAATTTTTCGCAATTCTGCTGCTTCAAACGCTTAACCAGAATGGCCTAGGGAAAAAATACACATACCGTTGTAATCGGGCGAGTTTCTACTTTCAGATGCGATAGGAATTTTTGGGTTAGGTCAATCCGTTCTCGAGATATGGAAGTTTGAAGCCAAGAAATGGTTGTGAAGGAAAAAAATTTTTCGTAATTCTGCTGCTCCAAACGCTTAACCAGAATGGCCTAGGGAAAAAATACACATACCGTTGTAATCGGGCGAGTTTCTACTTTCAGATGCAATAGGAATTTTTGGGTTAGGTCAATCCGTTCGCGAGATATGGGAGTTTGAAGCTAAGAAATGGTTGAGGAGACAACAAATTTTTCGCACTTCTGCTGCTCCAAACGCTTAAACAGAATGGCCTAGGGCAAAAATACACATACCGTTGTAATCGGGCGAGTTTCTACTTTCAGATGCAATAGGAATTTTTGGGTTAGGTCAATCCGTTCGCGAGATATGGGAGTTTGAAGCCAAGAAACGGTTGAGAGGGCAAAAAATTTTTCGCAATTCTGCTGCTTCAAACGCTTAACCAGAATGGCCTAGGGAAAAGATACACATACCGTTGTAATCGGGCGAGTTTCTACTTTCAGATGCAATAGGAATTTTTGGGTGTGGTCAATCCGTTCGCGAGATATGGGAGTTTGAAGCCAAGGAATGGTAGAGAAGGCAAAAAATTTTTCACAATTCTGCTGCTCCAAACGCTTAACCAGAATGGCGTAGGGAAAAAATACACATACCGTTGTAACCGGGCGAGTTTCTACTTTCAGACGCAACAGGAATTTTTGGGTTAGGTCAATCCGTTCGCGAGATATGGGAGTTTGAAGCCAAGAAATGGTTGAGAAGGCAAAAAATTTTTCGCAGTTCTGCTGCTCCAAACGCTTAACCAGAATGGCCTAGGGAAAAGATACACATACCGTTGTAATCGGGCGAGTTTCTACTTTCAGATGCAATAGGAATTTTTGGGTTAGGTCAATCCGTTCGCGAGATATGGGAGTTTGAAGCCAAGGAATGGTAGAGAAGGCAAAAAATTTTTCACAATTCTGCTGCTCCAAACGCTTAACCAGAATGGCCTAGGGAAAGAATACACATACCGTTCTAATCGGGCGAGTTTCTACTTTCAGTTACAATAGGAATTTTTGGGTTAGGTCAATCCGTTCGCAAGATATGGGAGTTTGAAGCTAAGAAATGGTTGAGAAGACAAAAAATTTTTCGCAATTCTGCTGCTCCAAACGCTTAACCAGAATATCCTAGGGAAAAAATACACATACCGCTGTAATCGGGCTAGTTTCTACTTTCAGATGCCATCGGAATTTTTGGGTTAGGTCAATCCGTTTGCGAGATATGGGAGTTTGTAGCTAAGAAATGGTTTAGAAGACAACAAATTTTTCGCACTTCTGCTGCTCCAAACGCTTAAACAGAATGGCCTAGGGCAAAAATACACATACCGTTGTAATCGGGCGAGTTTCTACTTTCAGATGCAATAGGAATTTTTGGGTTAGGTCAATCCGTTCTCGAGATATGGAAGTTTGAAGCCAAGAAATGGTTGTGAAGGAAAAAAATTTTTCGTAATTCTGCTGCTCCAAACGCTTAACCAGAATGGCCTAGGGAAAAAATACACATACCGTTGTAATCGGGCGAGTTTCTACTTTCAGATGCAATAGGAATTTTTGGGTTAGGTCAATCCGTTCGCGAGATATGGGAGTTTGAAGCTAAGAAATGGTTGAGGAGACAACAAATTTTTCGCACTTCTGCTGCTCCAAACGCTTAAACAGAATGGCCTAGGGCAAAAATACACATACCGTTGTAATCGGGCGAGTTTCTACTTTCAGATGCAATAGGAATTTTTGGGTTAGGTCAATCCGTTCGCGAGATATGGGAGTTTGAAGCCAAGAAACGGTTGAGAGAGCAAAAAATTTTTCGCAATTCTGCTGCTTCAAACGCTTAACCAGAATGGCCTAGGGACAAAATACACATACCGTTGTAGTCGGGCGAGTTTCTACTTTCAAATGCGATAGGAATTTTTGGGTTAGGTCAATCCGTTCTCGAGATATGGGAGTTTGAAGCCAAGAAATGGTTGTGAAGGAAAAAAATTTTTCGCCATTCTGCTGCTCCAAACGCTTAACCAGAATGGCCTAGGGAAAAAATACACATACCGTTGTAACCGGGCGAGTTTCTACTTTCAGACGCAACAGGAATTTTTGGGTTAGGTCAATCCGTTCGCGAGATATGGGAGTTTGAAGCCAAGAAATGGTTGAGAAGGCAAAAAATTTTTCGCAATTCTGCTGCTTCAAACGCTTAACCAGAATGGCCTAGGGACAAAATACACATACCGTTGTAATCGGGCGAGTTTCTACTTTCAGATGCGATAGGAATTTTTGGGTTAGGTCAATCCGTTCGCGAGATATGGGAGTTTGAAGCCAAGATATGGTTGAGAAGGCAAAAAATTTTTCGCAATTCTGCTGCTTCATACGCTTAACCAGAATGGCCTAGGGAAAGAATACACATACCGTTGTAATCGGGCGAGTTTCTACTTTCAGTTACAATAGGAATTATTGGGTTAGGTCAATCCGTTCGCGAGATATGGGACTTTGAAGCTAAGAAATGGTTGACAAGACAACAAATTTTTCGCACTTCTGCTTCTCCAATCGTTTAACCAGAATGGCCTAGGGGAAAAATACACGTACCGTTGTAATCGGGCGAGTTTCTACTTTCAAATGCCATAGGAATGTTTGGGTTAGGTCAATCCGTTCGCGAGATATGAGAGTTTGAAGCTAAGAAATGGTTGAGAAGACAACAAGTTTTTCGCGATTCTGCTGCTCCAAACGCTTAACCAGAATGGACTAGGGAAAAAATACGCATACCGTTGTAATCGGGTGAGTTTCTACTTTCTGATGCAACAGGAATTTTTGGGTTAGGTCAATCCGTTCGCCAGACATGGGAGTTTGAAGCTAAGAAATGTTTGACAAGACAACAAATTTTTCGCACTTCTGCTGCTCCAAACGCTTAACGAGAATGGACTAGGGAAAAAATACGCATACCGCTGTAATCGGGTGAGTTTCTACTTTCTGATGCAACAGGAATTTTTGGGTTAGGTCAATCCGTTCGCGAGATATGGTAGTTTGAATCTAAGAAATGGTTGAGAAGACAACAAATTTTTCGCAATTCTGCTGCTCCAAACGCTTAACCAGAATGGCCTAGGGAAAAAATACGCATACCGTTGTAATCGGGCGAGTTTCTACTTTCAGATGCAACAGGAATTTTTGGGTTAGGTCAATCCGTTCGCGAGATATTGGAGTTTGAAGCCAAGAAATGGTTGAGAAGGAAAAAATTTTTCGCAATTCTGCTGCTCCAAACGCTTAACCAGAATATCCTAGGGAAAAAATACACATACCGCTGTAATCGGGCTAGTTTCTACTTTCAGATGCCATCGGAATTTTTGGGTTAGGTCAATCTGTTTGCGAGATATGGGAGTTTGTAGCTAAGAAATGGTTTAGAAGACAACAAATTTTTCGCACTTCTGCTGCTCCAAACGCTTAACCCGAACGGCCTAGGGACTAAATACACATACCGTTGTAATCGGGCGAGTTTGTACTTTCAGAGGCAATATGAATTTTTGGGTTAGGTCAATCCGTTCGCGAGATATGGGAATTTGAAGCCAAGAAATGGTTGAGAAGGCAAAAAATTTTTCGCAATTCTGCTGCTTCAAACGCTTAACCAGAATGGCCTAGGGAAAAAATACACATACCGTTGTAATCGGGCGAGTTTCTACTTTCAGATGCAATAGGAATTTTTGTGTTAGGTCAATCCGTTCGCGAGATATGGGAGTTTGAAGCCAAGAAATGGTTGAGAAGGCAAAAAATTTTTCGCAATTCTGCTGCTTCAAACGCTTAACCAGAATGGCCCAGGGACAAAATACACATACCGTTGTAATCGGGCTAGTTTCTACTTTCAAATGCAATAGGAATTTTTGAGTTAGGTCAATCCGTTCGCGAGATATGAGAGTTTGAACCTAAGAAATGGTTGAGAAGACAACAAATTTTTCGCAATTCTGCTGCTCCAAACGCTTAACCAGAATGGCCAAGGGAAAAAACACGCATACCGTTGTAATCGGGCGAGTTTCTACTTTCAGATGCAACAGGAATTTTTGGGTTAGGTCAATCCGTTCGCGAGATATTGGAGTTTGAAGCCAAGAAATGGTTGAGAAGGAGAAAATTTTTCGTAATTCTGCTGCTCCAAACGCTTAACCAGAATATCCTAAGGAAAAAATACACATACCGCTGTAATCGGGCTAGTTTCTACTTTCAGAGGCAATAGGAATTTTTGGGGTAGGTCAATCCGTTCGCGAGATATGGGAGTTTGAAGGCAAGAAATGGTTGTGGAGGAAAAAAATTTTTCGCCCTTCTGCTGCTCCAAACGCTTAACCAGAATGGCCTAGGGAACAAATTCACATACCGTTGTAATCGGGCGAGTTTCTACTTTCAGATGCAATAGGAATTTTTGGGTTAGGTCAATCCGTTCGCGAGATATGGGAGTTTGAAGCTAAGAAATGGTTGAGGAGACAACAAATTTTTCGCACTTCTGCTGCTCCAAACGCTTAAACAGAATGGCCTAGGGCAAAAATACACATACCGTTGTAATCGGGCGCGTTTCTACTTTCAGATGCAATAGGAATTTTTGGGTTAGGTCAATCCGTAGGCGAGATATGGGTGTTTGAAGCCAAGAAATGGTTGAGAAGGCAAAAAATTTTTCGCAATTCTGCTTCTCCAATCGTTTAACCAGAATGGCCTAGGGGAAAAATACACGTACCGTTGTAATCGGGCGAGTTTCTACTTTCAAATGCCATAGGAATGTTTGGGTTAGGTCAAACCGTTCGCGAGATATGAGAGTTTGAAGCTAAGAAATGGTGGAGAAGACAACAAATTTTTCGCGATTCTGCTGCTCCAAACGCTCAAACAGAATGGACTAGGGAAAAAATACACATGCCGTTGTAATCGGGCGAGTTTCTACTTTCAAATGCAATAGGAATTTTTGAGTTAGGTCAATCCGTTCGCGAGATATGAGAGTTTGAACCTAAGAAATGGTTGAGAAGACAACAAATTTTTCGCAATTCTGCTGCTCCAAACGCTTAACCAGAATGGCCAAGGGAAAAAACACGCATACCGTTGTAATCGGGCGAGTTTCTACTTTCAGATGCAACAGGAATTTTTGGGTTAGGTCAATCCGTTCGCGAGATATTGGAGTTTGAAGCCAAGAAATGGTTGAGAAGGAGAAAATTTTTCGTAATTCTGCTGCTCCAAACGCTTAACCAGAATATCCTAGGGAAAAAATACACATACCGCTGTAATCGGGCTAGTTTCTACTTTCAGATGCCATCGGAATTTTTGGGTTAGGTCAATCTGTTTGCGAGATATGGGAGTTTGTAGCTAAGAAATGGTTTAGAAGACAACAAATTTTTCGCACTTCTGCTGCTCCAAACGCTTAATCCGAATGGCCTAGGGACTAAATACACATACCAATGTAATCGGGCTAGTTTCTACTTTCAGAGGCAATAGGAATTTTTGGGGTAGGTCAATCCGTTCGCGAGGTATGGGAGTTTGAAGCCAAGAAATGGTTGAGAAGGCAAAAAATTTTTCGCAATTCTGCTGCTCCAAACGCTTAACCAGAATGGCCAAGGGAAAAAACACGCATACCGTTGTAATCGGGCGAGTTTCTACTTTCAGATGCAACAGGAATTTTTGGGTTAGGTCATCCGTTCGCGAGATATTGGAGTTTGAAGCCAAGAAATGGTTGAGCAGGAGAAAATTTTTCGTAATTCTGCTGCTCCAAACGCTTAACCAGAATATCCTAGGGAAAAAATACACATACCGCTGTAATCGGGCTAGTTTCTACTTTCAGATGCCATCGGAATTTTTGGGTTAGGTCAATCTGTTTGCGAGATATGGGAGTTTGTAGCTAAGAAATGGTTTAGAAGACAACAAATTTTTCGCACTTCTGCTGCTCCAAACGCTTAATCCGAATGGCCTAGGGACTAAATACACATACCAATGTAATCGGGAGAGTTTCTACTTTCAGAGGCAATAGGAATTTTTGGGGTAGGTCAATCCGTTCGCGAGATATGGGAGTTTGAAGCCAAGAAATGGTTGTGAAGGAAAAAAATTTTTCGTAATTCTGCTGCTCCAAACGCTTAACCAGAATGGCCTAGGGAAAAAATACACATACCGTTGTAATCGGGCGAGTTTCTACTTTCAGATGCAATAGGAATTTTTGGGTTAGGTCAATCCGTTCGCGAGATATGGGAGTTTGAAGCTAAAAAATGGTTGAGGAGACAACAAATTTTTCGCACTTCTGCTGCTCCGCCCGCTTAAACAGATTGGCCTAGGGCAAAAATACACATACCGTTGTAATCGGGCGAGTTTCTACTTTCAGATGCAATAGGAATTTTTGGGTTAGGTCAATCCGTTCGCGAGATATGGGAGTTTGAAGCCAAGAAATGGTTGAGAAGGCAAAAAATTTTTCGCAATTCTGCTGCTTCAAACGCTTAACCAGAATGGCCTAGGGGAAAAATACACGTACCGTTGTAATGGGGCGAGTTCCTACTTTCAGATGCAACAGGAATTTTTGGGTTAGGTCAATCCGATCGCGAGATATGGGAGTTTGTAGCTAAGAAATGGTTTAGAAGACAACAAATTTTTCGCACTTCTGCTGCTCCAAACGCTTAATCCGAATGGCCTAGGGACTAAATACACATACCAATGTAATCGGGAGAGTTTCTACTTTCAGAGGCAATAGGAATTTTTGGGGTAGGTCAATCCGTTCGCGAGATATTGGAGTTTGAAGCCAAGAAATGGTTGAGAAGGAGAAAATTTTTCGTAATTCTGCTGCTCCAAACGCTTAACCAGAATATCCTAGGGAAAAAATACACATACCGCTGTAATCGGGCTAGTTTCTACTTTCAGATGCCATCGGAATTTTTGGGTCAGGTCAATCTGTTTGCGAGATATGGGAGTTTGTAGCTAAGAAATGGTTTAGAAGACAACAAATTTTTCGCACTTCTGCTGCTCCAAACGCTTAATCCGAATGGCCTAGGGACTAAATACACATACCAATGTAATCGGGCGAGCTTCTACTTTCAGAGGCAATAGGAATTTTTGGGTTAGGTCAATCCGATCGCGAGATATGGGAGTTTGTAGCTAAGAAATGGTTTAGAAGACAACAAATTTTTCGCACTTCTGCTGCTCCAAACGCTTAATCCGAATGGCCGAGGGACTAAATACACATACCAATGTAATCGGGAGAGTTTCTACTTTCAGAGGCAATAGGAATTTTTGGGGTAGGTCAATCCGTTCGCGAGATATGGGAGTTTGAAGCCAAGAAATGGTTGTGAAGGAAAAAAATTTTTCGCCTTTCTGCTGCTCCAAACGCTTAACCAGAATGGCCTAGGGAAAAAATACACATACCGTTGTAATCGGGCGGGTTTCTACTTTCAGATGCGATAGGAATTTTTGGGTTAGGTCAATCCGTTCTCGAGATATGGGAGTTTGAAGCCAAGAAATGGTTGTGAAGGAAAAAAATTTTTCGCCATTCTGCTGCTCCGAACGCTTAACCAGAATGGCCTAGGGAAAAAATACACATACCGTTGTAATCGGGCGAGTTTCTACTTTCAGATGCAATAGGAATTTTTGGGTTAGGTCAATCCGTTCGCGAGATATGGGAGTTTGAAGCTAAGAAATGGTTGAGGAGACAACAAATTTTTCGCACTTCTGCTGCTCCAAACGCTTAAACAGAATGGCCTAGGGCAAAAATACACATACCGTTGTAATCGGGCGAGTTTCTATTTTCAGATGCAATAGGAATTTTTGGGTTAGGTCAATCCGTTCGCGAGATATGGGAGTTTGAAGCCAAGAAATGGTTGAGAAGGCAAAAAATTTTTCGCAATTCTGCTGCTTCAAACGCTTAACCAGAATGGCCTAGGGACAAAATACACATACCGTTGTAATCGGGCGAGTTTCTACTTTCAAATGCAATAGGAATTTTTGAGTTAGGTCAATCCGTTCGCGAGATATGAGAGTTTGAACCTAAGAAATGGTTGAGAAGACAACAAATTTTTCGCAATTCTGCTGCTCCAAACGCTTAACCAGAATGGCCAAGGGAAAAAACACGCATACCGTTGTAATCGGGCGAGTTTCTACTTTCAGATGCAACAGGAATTTTTGGGTTAGGTCAATCCGTTCGCGAGATATTGGAGTTTGAAGCCAAGAAATGGTTGAGAAGGAGAAAATTTTTCGTAATTCTGCTGCTCCAAACGCTTAACCAGAATATCCTAGGGAAAAAATACACATACCGCTGTAATCGGGCTAGTTTCTACTTTCAGATGCCATCGGAATTTTTGGGTTAGGTCAATCTGTTTGCGAGATATGGGAGTTTGTAGCTAAGAAATGGTTTAGAAGACAACAAATTTCTCGCACTCCTGCTGCTCCAAACGCTTAATCCGAATGGCCTAGGGACTAAATACACATACCAATGTAATCGGGCGAGTTTCTACTTTCAGAGGCAATAGGAATTTTTGGGGTAGGTCAATCCGTTCGCGAGATATGGGAGTTTGAAGGCAAGAAATGGTTGTGGAGGAAAAAAATTTTTCGCCCTTCTGCTGCTCCAAACGCTTAACCAGAATGGCCTAGGGAACAAATTCACATACCGTTGTAATCGGGCGAGTTTCTACTTTCAGATGCAATAGGAATTTTTGGGTTAGGTCAATCCGTTCGCGAGATATGGGAGTTTGAAGCTAAGAAATGGTTGAGGAGACAACAAATTTTTCGCACTTCTGCTGCTCCAAACGCTTAAACAGAATGGCCTAGGGCAAAAATACACATACCGTTGTAATCGGGCGAGTTTCTACTTTCAGATGCAATAGGAATTTTTGGGTTAGGTCAATCCGTAGGCGAGATATGGGTGTTTGAAGCCAAGAAATGGTTGAGAAGGCAAAAAATTTTTCGCAATTCTGCTTCTCCAATCGTTTAACCAGAATGGCCTAGGGGAAAAATACACGTACCGTTGTAATCGGGCGAGTTTCTACTTTCAAATGCCATAGGAATGTTTGGGTTAGGTCAATCCGTTCGCGAGATATGAGAGTTTGAAGGTAAGAAATGGTGGAGAAGACAACAAATTTTTCGCGATTCTGCTGCTCCAAACGCTCAAACAGAATGGACTAGGGAAAAAATACACATACCGTTGTAATCGGGCGAGTTTCTACTTTCAAATGCAATAGGAATTTTTGAGTTAGGTCAATCCGTTCGCGAGATATGAGAGTTTGAACCTAAGAAATGGTTGAGAAGACAACAAATTTTTCGTAATTCTGCTGCTCCAAACGCTTAACCAGAATATCCTAGGGAAAAAATACACATACCGCTGTAATCGGGCTAGTTTCTACTTTCAGATGCCATCGGAATTTTTGGGTTAGGTCAATCTGTTTGCGAGATATGGGAGTTTGTAGCTAAGAAATGGTTTAGAAGACAACAAATTTTTCGCACTTCTGCTGCTCCAAACGCTTAATCCGAATGGCCTAGGGACTAAATACACATACCAATGTAATCGGGAGAGTTTCTACTTTCAGAGGCAATAGGAATTTTTGGGGTAGGTCAATCCGTTCGCGAGATATGGGAGTTTGAAGCCAAGAAATGGTTGTGAAGGAAAAAAATTTTTCGCCTTTCTGCTGCTCCAAACGCTCAAACAGAATGGCCTAGGGAAAAAATACACACACCGTTGTAATCGGGCGAGTTTCTACTTTCAGATGCGATAGGAATTTTTGGGTTAGGTCAATCCGTTCTCGAGATATGGGAGTTTGAAGCCAAGAAATGGTTGTGAAGGAAACAAATTTTTCGCCATTCTGCTGCTCCAAACGCTTAACCAGAATGGCCTAGGGAAAAAATACACATACCGTTGTAATCGGGCGAGTTTCTACTTTCAGATGCAATAGGAATTTTTGGGTTAGGTCAATCCGTTCGCGAGATATGGGAGTTTGAAGCTAAAAAATGGTTGAGGAGACAACAAATTTTTCGCACTTCTGCTGCTCCAACCGCTTAAACAGATTGGCCTAGGGCAAAAATACACATACCGTTGTAATCGGGCGAGTTTCTACTTTCAGATGCAATAGGAATTTTTGGGTTAGGTCAATCCGTTCGCGAGATATGGGAGTTTGAAGCCAAGAAATGGTTGAGAAGGCAAAAAATTTTTCGCAATTCTGCTGCTTCAAACGCTTAACCAGAATGGCCTAGGGGAAAAATACACGTACCGTTGTAATGGGGCGAGTTCCTACTTTCAGATGCAACAGGAATTTTTGGGTTAGGTCAATCCGATCGCGAGATATGGGAGTTTGTAGCTAAGAAATGGTTTAGAAGACAACAAATTTTTCGCACCTCTGCTGCTCCAAACGCTTAATCCGAATGGCCTAGGGACTAAATACACATACCAATGTAATCGGGAGAGTTTCTACTTTCAGAGGCAATAGGAATTTTTGGGGTAGGTCAATCCGTTCGCGAGATATTGGAGTTTGAAGCCAAGAAATGGTTGAGAAGGAGAAAATTTTTCGTAATTCTGCTGCTCCAAACGCTTAACCAGAATATCCTAGGGAAAAAATACACATACCGCTGTAATCGGGCTAGTTTCTACTTTCAGATGCCATCGGAATTTTTGGGTTAGGTCAATCTGTTTGCGAGATATGGGAGTTTGTAGCTAAGAAATGGTTTAGAAGACAACAAATTTTTCGCACTTCTGCTGCTCCAAACGCTTAATCCGAATGGCCTAGGGACTAAATACACATACCAATGTAATCGGGCGAGCTTCTACTTTCAGAGGCAATAGGAATTTTTGGGGTAGGCCAATCCGTTCGCGAGATATGGGAGTTTGAAGGCAAGAAATGGTTGTGGAGGAAAAAAATTTTTCGCCCTTCTGCTGCTCCAAACGCTTAACCAGAATGGCCTAGGGAACAAATTCACATACCGTTGTAATCGGGCGAGTTTCTACTTTCAGATGCAATAGGAATTTTTGGGTTAGGTCAATCCGTTCGCGAGATATGGGAGTTTGAAGCTAAGAAATGGTTGAGGAGACAACAAATTTTTCGCACTTCTGCTGCTCCAAACGCTTAAACAGAATGGCCTAGGGCAAAAATACACATACCGTTGTAATCGGGCGAGTTTCTACTTTCAGATGCAATAGGAATTTTTGGGTTAGGTCAATCCGTTCGCGAGATATGGGAGTTTGAAGCCAAGAAATGGTTGAGAAGGCAAAAAATTTTTCGCAATTCTGCTGCTTCAAACGCTTAACCAGAATGGCCTAGGGGAAAAATACACGTACCGTTGTAATGGGGCGAGTTCCTACTTTCAGATGCAACAGGAATTTTTGGGTTAGGTCAATCCGATCGCGAGATATGGGAGTTTGTAGCTAAGAAATGGTTTAGAAGACAACAAATTTTTCGCACTTCTGCTGCTCCAAACGCTTAATCCGAATGGCCTAGGGACTAAATACACATACCAATGTAATCGGGAGAGTTTCTACTTTCAGAGGCAATAGGAATTTTTGGGGTAGGTCAATCCGTTCGCGAGATATTGGAGTTTGAAGCCAAGAAATGGTTGAGAAGGAGAAAATTTTTCGTAATTCTGCTGCTCCAAACGCTTAACCAGAATATCCTAGGGAAAAAATACACATACCGCTGTAATCGGGCTAGTTTCTACTTTCAGATGCCATCAGAATTTTTGGGTTAGGTCAATCTGTTTGCGAGATATGGGAGTTTGTAGCTAAGAAATGGTTTAGAAGACAACAAATTTTTCGCACTTCTGCTGCTCCAAACGCTTAATCCGAATGGCCTAGGGACTAAATACACTTACCAATGTAATCGGGCGAGCTTCTACTTTCAGGGGCAATAGGAATTTTTGGGGTAGGTCAATCCGTTCGCGAGATATGGGAGTTTGAAGGCAAGAAATGGTTGTGGAGGAAAAAAATTTTTCGCCCTTCTGCTGCTCCAAACGCTTAACCAGAATGGCCTAGGGAACAAATTCACATACCGTTGTAATCGGGCGAGTTTCTACTTTCAGATGCAATAGGAATTTTTGGGTTAGGTCAATCCGTTCGCGAGATATGGGAGTTTGAAGCTAAGAAATGGTTGAGGAGACAACAAATTTTTCGCACTTCTGCTGCTCCAAACGCTTAAACAGAATGGCCTAGGGCAAAAATACACATACCGTTGTAATCGGGCGAGTTTCTACTTTCAGATGCAATAGGAATTTTTGGGTTAGGTCAATCCGTTCGCGAGATATGGGAGTTTGAAGCCAAGAAATGGTTGAGAAGGCAAAAAATTTTTCGCAATTCTGCTGCTTCAAACGCTTAACCAGAATGGCCTAGGGGAAAAATACACGTACCGTTGTAATGGGGCGAGTTCCTACTTTCAGATGCAACAGGAATTTTTGGGTTAGGTCAATCCGATCGCGAGATATGGGAGTTTGTAGCTAAGAAATGGTTTAGAAGACAACAAATTTTTCGCACTTCTGCTGCTCCAAACGCTTAATCCTAATGGCCTAGGGACTAAATACACATACCAATGTAATCGGGAGAGTTTCTACTTTCAGAGGCAATAGGAATTTTTGGGGTAGGTCAATCCGTTCGCGAGATATGGGAGTTTGAAGCCAAGAAATGGTTGTGAAGGAAAAAAATTTTTCGCCTTTCTGCTGCTCCAAACGCTTAACCAGAATGGCCTAGGGAAAAAATACACATACCGTTGTAATCGGGCGGGTTTCTACTTTCAGATGCGATAGGAATTTTTGGGGTAGGTCAATCCGTTCGCGAGATATTGGAGTTTGAAGCCAAGAAATGGTTGAGAAGGAGAAAATTTTTCGTAATTCTGCTGCTCCAAACGCTTAACCAGAATATCCTAGGGAAAAAATACACATACCGCTGTAATCGGGCTAGTTTCTACTTTCAGATGCCATCGGAATTTTTGGGTTAGGTCAATCTGTTTCGAGATATGGGAGTTTGTAGCTAAGAAATGGTTTAGAAGACAACAAATTTTTCGCACTTCTGCTGCTCCAAACGCTTAATCCGAATGGCCTAGGGACTAAATACACATACCAATGTAATCGGGCGAGCTTCTACTTTCAGAGGCAATAGGAATTTTTGGGGTAGGTCAATCCGTTCGCGAGATATGGGAGTTTGAAGGCAAGAAATGGTTGTGGAGGAAAAAAATTTTTCGCCCTTCTGCTGCTCCAAACGCTTAACCAGAATGGCCTAGGGAACAAATTCACATACCGTTGTAATCGGGCGAGTTTCTACTTTCAGATGCAATAGGAATTTTTGGGTTAGGTCAATCCGTTCGCGAGATATGGGAGTTTGAAGCTAAGAAATGGTTGAGGAGACAACAAATTTTTCGCACTTCTGCTGCTCCAAACGCTTAAACAGAATGGCCTAGGGCAAAAATACACATACCGCTGTAATCGGGCTAGTTTCTACTTTCAGATGCCATCGGAATTTTTGGGTTAGGTCAATCTGTTTGCGAGATATGGGAGTTTGTAGCTAAGAAATGGTTTAGAAGACAACAAATTTTTCGCACTTCTGCTGCTCCAAACGCTTAATCCGAATGGCCTAGGGACTAAATACACATACCAATGTAATCGGGCGAGCTTCTACTTTCAGAGGCAATAGGAATTTTTGGGGTAGGTCAATCCGTTCGCGAGATATGGGAGTTTGAAGCCAAGAAATGGTTGTGAAGGAAAAAAATTTTTCGCCATTCTGCTGCTCCAAACGCTTAACCAGAATGGCCTAGGGAAAAAATACACATACCGTTGTAATCGGGCGGGTTTCTACTTTCAGATGCGATAGGAATTTTTGGGTTAGGTCAATCCGTTCTCGAGATATGGGAGTTTGAAGCCAAGAAATGGTTGTGAAGGAAAAAAATTTTTCGCCATTCTGCTGCTCCGAACGCTTAACCAGAATGGCCTAGGGAAAAAATACACATACCGTTGTAATCGGGCGAGTTTCTACTTTCAGATGCAATAGGAATTTTTGGGTTAGGTCAATCCGTTCGCGAGATATGGGAGTTTGAAGCTAAGAAATGGTTGAGGAGACAACAAATTTTTCGCACTTCTGCTGCTCCAAACGCTTAAACAGAATGGCCTAGGGCAAAAATACACATACCGTTGTAATCGGGCGAGTTTCTACTTTCAGATGCAATAGGAATTTTTGGGTTAGGTCAATCCGTTCGCGAGATATGGGAGTTTGAAGCCAAGAAATGGTTGAGAAGGCAAAAAATTTTTCGCAATTCTGCTGCTTCAAACGCTTAACCAGAATGGCCTAGGGACAAAATACACATACCGTTGTAATCGGGCGAGTTTCTACTTTCAAATGCAATAGGAATTTTTGAGTTAGGTCAATCCGTTCGCGAGATATGAGAGTTTGAACCTAAGAAATGGTTGAGAAGACAACAAATTTTTCGCAATTCTGCTGCTCCAAACGCTTAACCAGAATGGCCAAGGGAAAAAACACGCATACCGTTGTAATCGGGCGAGTTTCTACTTTCAGATGCAACAGGAATTTTTGGGTTAGGTCAATCCGTTCGCGAGATATTGGAGTTTGAAGCCAAGAAATGGTTGAGAAGGAGAAAATTTTTCGTAATTCTGCTGCTCCAAACGCTTAACCAGAATATCCTAGGGAAAAAATACACATACCGCTGTAATCGGGCTAGTTTCTACTTTCAGATGCCATCGGAATTTTTGGGTTAGGTCAATCTGTTTGCGAGATATGGGAGTTTGTAGCTAAGAAATGGTTTAGAAGACAACAAATTTCTCGCACTTCTGCTGCTCCAAACGCTTAATCCGAATGGCCTAGGGACTAAATAAACATACCAATGTAATCGGGCGAGTTTCTACTTTCAGAGGCAATAGGAATTTTTGGGGTAGGTCAATCCGTTCGCGAGATATGGGAGTTTGAAGGCAAGAAATGGTTGTGGAGGAAAAAAATTTTTCGCCCTTCTGCTGCTCCAAACGCTTAACCAGAATGGCCTAGGGAACAAATTCACATACCGTTGTAATCGGGCGAGTTTCTACTTTCAGATGCAATAGGAATTTTTGGATTAGGTCAATCCGTTCGCGAGATATGGGAGTTTGAAGCTAAGAAATGGTTGAGGAGACAACAAATTTTTCGCACTTCTGCTGCTCCAAACGCTTAAACAGAATGGCCTAGGGCAAAAATACACATACCGTTGTAATCGGGCGAGTTTCTACTTTCAGACGCAATAGGAATTTTTGGGTTAGGTCAATCCGTAGGCGAGATATGGGTGTTTGAAGCCAAGAAATGGTTGAGAAGGCAAAAAATTTTTCGCAATTCTGCTTCTCCAATCGTTTAACCAGAATGGCCTAGGGGAAAAATACACGTACCGTTGTAATCGGGCGAGTTTCTACTTTCAAATGCCATAGGAATGTTTGGGTTAGGTCAATCCGTTCGCGAGATATGAGAGTTTGAAGCTAAGAAATGGTGGAGAAGACAACAAATTTTTCGCGATTCTGCTGCTCCAAACGCTCAAACAGAATGGACTAGGGAAAAAATACACATACCGTTGTAATCGGGCGAGTTTCTACTTTCAAATGCAATAGGAATTTTTGAGTTAGGTCAATCCGTTCGCGAGATATGAGAGTTTGAACCTAAGAAATGGTTGAGAAGACAACAAATTTTTCGCAATTCTGCTGCTCCAAACGCTTAACCAGAATGGCCAAGGGAAAAAACACGCATACCGTTGTAATCGGGCGAGTTTCTACTTTCAGATGCAACAGGAATTTTTGGGTTAGGTCAATCCGTTCGCGAGATATTGGAGTTTGAAGCCAAGAAATGGTTGAGAAGGAGAAAATTTTTCGTAATTCTGCTGCTCCAAACGCTTAACCAGAATATCCTAGGGAAAAAATACACATACCGCTGTAATCGGGCTAGTTTCTACTTTCAGATGCCATCAGAATTTTTGGGTTAGGTCAATCTGTTTGCGAGATATGAGAGTTTGTAGCTAAGAAATGGTTTAGAAGACAACAAATTTTTCGCACTTCTGCTGCTCCAAACGCTTAATCCGAATGGCCTAGGGACTAAATACACATACCAATGTAATCGGGCGAGTTTCTACTTTCAGAGGCAATAGGAATTTTTGGGGTAGGTCAATCCGTTCGCGAGATATGGGAGTTTGAAGCCAAGAAATGGTTGTGAAGGAAAAAAATTTTTCGCCCTTCTGCTGCTCCAAACGCTTAACCAGAATGGCCTAGGGAACAAATACAAATACCGTTGTAATCGGGCGAGTTTCTACTTTCAGATGCAATAGGAATTTTTGGGTTAGGTCAATCCGTTCGCGAGATATGGGAGTTTGAAGCTAAGAAATGGTTGAGGAGACAACAAATTTTTCGCACTTCTGCTGCTCCAAACGCTTAAACAGAATGGCCTAGGGCAAAAATACACATACCGTTGTAATCGGGCGAGTTTCTACTTTCAGATGCAATAGGAATTTTTGGGTTAGGTCAATCCGTTCGCGAGATATGGGAGTTTGAAGCCAAGAAATGGTTGAGAAGGCAAAAAATTTTTCGCAATTCTGCTTCTCCAATCGTTTAACCAGAATAGCCTAGGGGAAAAATACACGTACCGTTGTAATCGGGCGAGTTTCTACTTTCAAATGCCATAGGAATGTTTGGGTTAGGTCAATCCGTTCGCGAGATATGAGAGTTTGAAGCTAAGAAATGGTTGAGAAGACAACAAATTTTTCGCGATCTGCTGCTCCAAACGCTCAAACAGAATGGACTAGGGAAAAAATACGCATACCGTCGTAATCGGGTGAGTTTCTACTTTCTGATGCAACAGGAATTTTTGGGTTAGGTCAATCCGTTCGCCAGACATGGGAGTTTGAAGCTAAGAAATGTTTGACAAAACAACAAATTTTTCGCACTACTGCTGCTCCAAACGCTTAACGAGAATGGACTAGGGAAAAAATACGCATACCGTTGTAATCGGGTGAGTTTCTACTTTCAGATGCAACAGGAATTTTTGGGTTAGGTCAATCCGTTCGTGAGATATTGGAGTTTGAAGCCAAGAAATGGTTGAGAAAGAAAAAATTTTTCGCAATTCTGCTGCTCCAAACGCTTAACCAGAATATCCTAGGGAAAAAATACACATACCGCTGTAATCGGGCTAGTTTCTACTTTCAGATGCCATCGGAATTTTTGGGTTAGGTCAATCCGTTTGCGAGATATGGGAGCTTGTAGCTAAGAAATGGTTTAGAAGACAACAAACTCTTCGCACTTCTGCTGCTCCAAACGCTTAACCAGAATGGCCTAGGGACAAAATACACATACCGTTGTAATCGGGCGAGTTTCTACTTTCAAATGCAATAGGAATTTTTGAGTTAGGTCAATCCGTTCGCGAGATATGAGAGTTTGAACCTAAGAAATGGTTGAGAAGACAACAAATTTTTCGCAATTCTGCTGCTCCAAACGCTTAATCCGAATGGCCTAGGGACTAAATACACATACCAATGTAATCGGGCGAGTTTCTACTTTCAGATGCAACAGGAATTTTTGGGGTAGGTCAATCCGTTCGCGAGATATGGGAGTTTGAAGCCAAGAAATGGTTGTGAAGGAAAAAAATTTTTCGCCTTTCTGCTGCTCCAAACGCTTAACCAGAATGGCCTAGGGAACAAATACAAATACCGTTGTAATCGGGCGAGTTTCTACTTTCAGATGCAATAGGAATTTTTGGGTTAGGTCAATCCGTTCGCGAGATATGGGAGTTTGAAGCTAAGAAATGGTTGAGGAGACAACAAATTTTTCGCACTTCTGCTGCTCCAAACGCTTAAACAGAATGGCCTAGGGCAAAAATACACATACCGTTGTAATCGGGCGAGTTTCTACTTTCAGATGCAATAGGAATTTTTGGGTTAGGTCAATCCGTTCGCGAGATATGGGAGTTTGAAGCCAAGAAATGGTTGAGAAGGCAAAAAATTTTTCGCAATTCTGCTTCTCCAATCGTTTAACCAGAATAGCCTAGGGGAAAAATACACGTACCGTTGTAATCGGGCGAGTTTCTACTTTCAAATGCCATAGGAATGTTTGGGTTAGGTCAATCCGTTCGCGAGATATGAGAGTTTGAAGCTAAGAAATGGTTGAGAAGACAACAAATTTTTCGCGATTCTGCTGCTCCAAACGCTCAAACAGAATGGACTAGGGAAAAAATACGCATACCGTCGTAATCGGGTGAGTTTCTACTTTCTGATGCAACAGGAATTTTTGGGTTAGGTCAATCCGTTCGCCAGACATGGGAGTTTGAAGCTAAGAAATGTTTGACAAAACAACAAATTTTTCGCACTACTGCTGCTCCAAACGCTTAACGAGAATGGACTAGGGAAAAAATACGCATACCGTTGTAATCGGGTGAGTTTCTACTTTCAGATGCAACAGGAATTTTTGGGTTAGGTCAATCCGTTCGTGAGATATTGGAGTTTGAAGCCAAGAAATGGTTGAGAAAGAAAAAATTTTTCGCAATTCTGCTGCTCCAAACGCTTAACCAGAATATCCTAGGGAAAAAATACACATACCGTTGTAATCGGGCGAGTTTCTACTTTCAAATGCAATAGGAATTTTTGAGTTAGGTCAATCCGTTCGCGAGATATGAGAGTTTGAACCTAAGAAATGGTTGAGAAGACAACAAATTTTTCGCAATTCTGCTGCTCCAAACGCTTAATCCGAATGGCCTAGGGACTAAATACACATACCAATGTAATCGGGCGAGTTTCTACTATCAGATGCAACAGGAATTTTTGGGTTAGGTCAATCCGTTCGCGAGATATTGGAGTTTGAAGCCAAGAAATGGTTGTGAAGGAAAAAAATTTTTCGCCTTTCTGCTGCTCCAAACGCTTAACCAAATGGCCTAGGGAAAAAACACACATACCGTTGTAATCGGGCGAGTTTCTACTTTCAGATGCAACAGGAATTTTTGGGTTAGGTCAATCCGTTCGCGAGATATGGGAGTTTGAAGCTAAGAAATGGTTGAGGAGACAACAAATTTTTCGCACTTCTGCTGCTCCAAACGCTTAAACAGAATGGCCTAGGGCAAAAATACACATACCGTTGTAATCGGGCGAGTTTCTACTTTCAGATGCAATAGGAATTTTTGGGTTAGGTCAATCCGTTCGCGAGATATGAGAGTTTGAAGCTAAGAAATGGTTGAGAAGACAACAAATTTTTCGCGATTCTGCTGCTCCAAACGCTCAAACAGAATGGACTAGGGAAAAAATACGCATACCGTCGTAATCGGGTGAGTTTCTACTTTCTGATGCAACAGGAATTTTTGGGTTAGGTCAATCCGTTCGCCAGACATGGGAGTTTGAAGCTAAGAAATGGTTGAGGAGACAACAAATTTTTCGCAATTCTGCTACTCCAAACGCTTAACCAGACTGGCCTAGGGAAAAAATACGCATACCGTTGTAATCGGGCGAGTTTCTACTTTCAGATGCAACAGGAATTTTTGGGTTAGGTCAATCCGTTCGCGAGATATTGGAGTTTGAATCCAAGAAATGGTTGAGAAGGAAAAAATTTTTCGCAATTCTGCAGCTCCAAACGCTTAACCAGAATATCCTAGGGAAAAAATGCACATACCGCTGTAATCGGGCTAGTTTCTACTTTCAGATGCAATAGGAATTTTTGGGTTAGGTCAATCCGTTCGCGAGATATGGGAGTTTGAAGCTAAGAAATGGTTGAGGAGACAACAAATTTTTCGCACTTCTGCTGCTCCAAACGCTTAAACAGAATGGCCTAGGGACTAAATACACATACCAATGTAATCGGGCGAGTTTCTACTTTCAGAGGCAATAGGAATTTTTGGGGTAGGTCAATCCGTTCGCGAGATATGGGAGTTTGAAGCCAAGAAATGGTTGAGAAGGCAAAAAATTTTTCGCAATTCTGCTGCTTCAAACGCTTAACCAGAATGGCCTAGGGACAAAATACACATACCGTTGTAATCGGGCGAGTTTCTACTTTCAGATGCAACAGGAATTTTTGGGTTAGGTCAATCCGTTCGCGAGATATTGGAGTTTGAAGCCAAGAAATGGTTGAGAAGGAGAAAATTTTTCGTAATTCTGCTGCTCCAAACGCTTAACCAGAATATCCTAGGGAAAAAATACACATACCGCTGTAATCGGGCTAGTTTCTACTTTCAGATGCCATCGGAATTTTTGGGTTAGGTCAATCTGTTCGCGAGATATGGGAGTTTGTAGCTAAGAAATGGTTTTGAAGACAACAAATTTTTCGCACTTCTGCTGCTCCAAACGCTTAATCCGAATGGCCTAGGGACTAAATACACATACCAATGTAATCGGGCGAGTTTCTACTTTCAGAGGCAATAGGAATTTTTGGGGTAGGTCAATCCGTTCGCGAGATATGGGAGTTTGAAGCCAAGAAATGGTTGTGAAGGAAAAAAATTTTTCGCCTTTCTGCTGCTCCAAACGCTTAACCAGAATGGCCTAGGGAACAAATACACATACCGTTGTAATCGGGCGAGTTTCTACTTTCAGATGCAATAGGAATTTTTGGGTTAGGTCAATCCGTTCGCGAGATATGGGAGTTTGAAGCCAAGAAATGGTTGTGAAGGAAAAAAATTTTTCGCCTTTCTGCTGCTCCAAACGCTTAACCAGAATGGCCTAGGGAAAAAATACACATACCGTTGTAATCGGGCGAGTTTCTACTTTCAGATGCAATAGGAATTTTTGGGTTAGGTCAATCCCTTCGCGAGATATTGGAGTTTGAAGCAAAGAAATGGTTGAGAAGGAAAAATTTTTTCGCAATGCTGCTGCTCCAAACGCTTAACCAGAATATCCTAGGGAAAAAATACACATACCGCTGTAATCGGGCTAGTTTCTACTTTCAGATGCCATCGGAATTTTTGGGTTAGGTCAATCCGTTTGCGAGATATGGGAGTTTGTAGCTAAGAAATGGTTTAGAAGACAACAAATTTTTCGCACTTCTGCTGCTCCAAACGCTTAACCAGAATGGCCTAGGGACAAAATACACATACCGTTGTAATCGGGCGAGTTTCTACTTTCAAATGCAATAGGAATTTTTGAGTTAGGGCAATCCGTTCGCGAGATATGAGAGTTTGAACCTAAGAAATGGTTGAGAAGACAACAAATTTTTCGCAATTCTGCTGCTCCAAACGCTTAACCAGAATGGCCAAGGGAAAAAACACGCATACCGTTGTAATCGGGCGAGTTTCTACTTTCAGATGCAACAGGAATTTTTGGGTTAGGTCAATCCGTTCGCGAGATATTGGAGTTTGAAGCCAAGAAATGGTTGAGAAGGAGAAAATTTTTCGTAATTCTGCTGCTCCAAACGCTTAACCAGAATATCCTAGGGAAAAAATACACATACCGCTGTAATCGGGCTAGTTTCTACTTTCAGATGCCATCGGAATTTTTGGGTTAGGTCAATCTGTTTGCGAGATATGGGAGTTTGTAGCTAAGCCATGGTTTAGAAGACAACAAATTTTTCGCAATTCTGCTGCTCCAAACGCTTAATCCGAATGGCCTAGGGACTAAATACACATACCAATGTAATCGGGCGAGTTTCTACTTTCAGAGGCAATAGGAATTTTTGGGGTAGGTCAATCCGTTCGCGAGATATGGGAGTTTGAAGCCAAGAAATGGTTGTGAAGGAAAAAAATTTTTCGCCTTTCTGCTGCTCCAAACGCTTAACCAGAATGGCCTAGGGAACAAATACACATACCGTTGTAATCGGGCGAGTTTCTACTTTCAGATGCGATAGGAATTTTTGGGTTAGGTCAATCCGTTCGCGAGATATGGGAGTTTGAAGCCAAGAAATGGTTGTGAAGGAAAAAAATTTTTCGCCTTTCTGCTGCTCCAAACGCTTAACCAGAGTGGCCTAGGGAAAAAATACACATACCGTTGTAATCGGGCGAGTTTCTACTTTCAGATGCAATAGGAATTTTTGGGTTAGGTCAATCCGTTCGCGAGATATGGGAGTTTGAAGCTAAGAAATGGTTGAGGAGACAACAAATTTTTCGCACTTCTGCTGCTCCAAACGCTTAAACAGAATGGCCTAGGGCAAAAATACACATACCGTTGTAATCGGGCGAGTTTCTACTTTCAGATGCAATAGGAATTTTTGGGTTAGGTCAATCCGTTCGCGAGATATGGGAGTTTGAAGCCAAGAAATGGTTGAGAAGGCAAAAAATTTTTCGCAATTCTGCTTCTCCAATCGTTTAACCAGAATGGCCTAGGGGAAAAATACACGTACCGTTGTAATCGTGCGAGTTTCTACTTTCAAATGCCATAGGAATGTTTGGGTTAGGTCAATCCGTTCGCGAGATATGAGAGTTTGAAGCTAAGAAATGGTTGAGAAGACAACAAATTTTTCGCGATTCTGCTGCTCCAAACGCTCAAACAGAATGGACTAGGGAAAAAATACGCATACCGTCGTAATCAGGTGAGTTTCTACTTTCTGATGCAACAGGAATTTTTGGGTTAGGTCAATCCGTTCGCCAGACTTGGGAGTTTGAAGCTAAGAAATGTTTGACAAGACAACAAATCTTTCGCACTTCTGCTGCTCCAAACGCTTAACGAGAATGGACTAGGGAAAAAATACGCATACCGTTGTAATCGGGTGAGTTTCTACTTTCTGATGCAACAGGAATTTTTGGGTTAGGTCAATCCGTTCGCGAGATATGGGAGTTTGAAGCTAAGAAATGGTTGAGAAGACAACAAATTTTTCGCAATTCTGCTGCTCCAAACGCTTAACCAGAATGGCCTAGGGAAAAAATACGCATACCGTTGTAATCGGGCGAGTTTCTACTTTCAGATGCAACAGGAATTTTTGGGTTAGGTCAATCCGTTCGCGAGATATTGGAGTTTGAAGCCAAGAAATGTTTGACAAGACAACAAATCTTTCGCACTTCTGCTGCTCCAAACGCTTAACGAGAATGGACTAGGGAAAAAATACGCATACCGTTGTAATCGGGTGAGTTTCTACTTTCTGATGCAACAGGAATTTTTGGGTTAGGTCAATCCGTTCGCGAGATATGGGAGTTTGAAGCTAAGAAATGGTTGAGAAGACAACAAATTTTTCGCACTTCTGCTGCTCCAAACGCTTAACCCGAATGGCCTAGGGACTAAATACACATACCGTTGTAATCGGGCGAGTTTGTACTTTCAGAGGAAATAGGAATTTTTGGGCTAGGTCAATCCGTTCGCGAGATATGGGAATTTGAAGCCAAGAAATGGTTGAGAAGGCAAAAAATTTTTCGCAATTCTGCTGCTTCAAACGCTTAACAAGAATGGCCTAGGGAAAAAATACACATACCGTTGTAATCGGGCGAGTTTCTACTTTCAGGTGCGATAGGAATTTTTGGGTTAGGTCAATCAGTTCTCGAGGTATGGGAGTTTGAAGCCAAGAAATGGTTGTGAAGGAAAAAAATTTTTCACCATTCTGCTGCTCCAAACGCTTAACCAGAATGGCCTAGGGAAAAAATACACATACCGTTGTAATCGGGCGAGTTTCTACTTTCAGATGCAATAGGAATTTTTGGGTTAGGTCAATCCGTTCGCGAGATATGGGAGTTTGAAGCTAAGAAATGGTTGAGGAGACAACAAATTTTTCGCACTTCTGCTGCTCCAAACGCTTAAACAGAATGGCCTAGGGCAAAAATACACATACCGTTGTAATCGGGCGAGTTTCTACTTTCAGATGCAATAGGAATTTTTGGGTTAGGTCAATCCGTTCGCGAGATATGGGAGTTTGAAGCCAAGAAATGGTTGAGAAGGCAAAAAATTTTTCGCAATTCTGCTGCTTCAAACGCTTAACCAGAATGGCCTAGGGACAAAATACACATACCGTTGTAATCGGGCGAGTTTCTATTTTCAAATGCAATAGGAATTTTTGAGTTAGGTCAATCCGTTCGCGAGATATGAGAGTTTGAACCTAAGAAATGGTTGAGATGACAACAAATTTTTCGCAATTCTGCTGCTCCAAACGCTTAACCAGAATGGCCAAGGGAAAAAACACGCATACCGTTGTAATCGGGCGAGTTTCTACTTTCAGATGCAATAGGAATTTTTGGGTTAGGTCAATCCGTTCGCGAGATATGGGAGTTTGAAGCTAAGAAATGGTTGAGGAGACAACAAATTTTTCGCACTTCTGCTGCTCCAAACGCTTAAACAGAATGGCCTAGGGCAAAAATACACATACCGTTGTAATCGGGCGAGTTTCTACTTTCAGATGCAATAGGAATTTTTGGGTTAGGTCAATCCGATCGCGAGATATGGGAGTTTGAAGCCAAGAAATGGTTGAGAAGGCAAAAAATTTTTCGCAATTCTGCTTCTCCAATCGTTTAACCAGAATGGCCTAGGGGAAAAATACACGTACCGTTGTAATCGTGCGAGTTTCTACTTTCAAATGCCATAGGAATGTTTGGGTTAGGTCAATCCGTTCGCGAGATATGAGAGTTTGAAGCTAAGAAATGGTTGAGAAGACAACAAATTTTTCGCGATTCTGCTGCTCCAAACGCTCAAACAGAATGGACTAGGGAAAAAATACGCATACCGTCGTAATCGGGTGAGTTTCTACTTTCTGATGCAACAGGAATTTTTGGGTTAGGTCAATCCGTTCGCCAGACATGGGAGTTTGAAGCTAAGAAATGTTTGACAAGACAACAAATCTTTCGCACTTCTGCTGCTCCAAACGCTTAACGAGAATGGACTAGGGAAAAAATACGCATACCGTTGTAATCGGGTGAGTTTCTACTTTCTGATGCAACAGGAATTTTTGGGTTAGGTCAATCCGTTCGCGAGATATGGGAGTTTGAAGCTAAGAAATGGTTGAGAAGACAACAAATTTTTCGCAATTCTGCTGCTCCAAACGCTTAACCAGAATGGCCTAGGGAAAAAATACGCATACCGTTGTAATCGGGCGAGTTTCTACTTTCAGATGCAACAGGAATTTTTGGGTTAGGTCAATCCGTTCGCGAGATATTGGAGTTTGAAGCCAAGAAATGTTTGACAAGACAACAAATCTTTCGCACTTCTGCTGCTCCAAACGCTTAACGAGAATGGACTAGGGAAAAAATACGCATACCGTTGTAATCGGGTGAGTTTCTACTTTCTGATGCAACAGGAATTTTTGGGTTAGGTCAATCCGTTCGCGAGATATGGGAGTTTGAAGCTAAGAAATGGTTGAGAAGACAACAAATTTTTCGCACTTCTGCTGCTCCAAACGCTTAACCCGAATGGCCTAGGGACTAAATACACATACCGTTGTAATCGGGCGAGTTTGTACTTTCAGAGGAAATAGGAATTTTTGGGTTAGGTCAATCCGTTCGCGAGATATGGGAATTTGAAGCCAAGAAATGGTTGAGAAGGCAAAAAATTTTTCGCAATTCTGCTGCTTCAAACGCTTAACAAGAATGGCCTAGGGAAAAAATACACATACCGTTGTAATCGGGCGAGTTTCTACTTTCAGGTGCGATAGGAATTTTTGGGTTAGGTCAATCAGTTCTCGAGGTATGGGAGTTTGAAGCCAAGAAATGGTTGTGAAGGAAAAAAATTTTTCACCATTCTGCTGCTCCAAACGCTTAACCAGAATGGCCTAGGGAAAAAATACACATACCGTTGTAATCGGGCGAGTTTCTACTTTCAGATGCAATAGGAATTTTTGGGTTAGGTCAATCCGTTCGCGAGATATGGGAGTTTGAAGCTAAGAAATGGTTGAGGAGACAACAAATTTTTCGCACTTCTGCTGCTCCAAACGCTTAAACAGAATGGCCTAGGGCAAAAATACACATACCGTTGTAATCGGGCGAGTTTCTACTTTCAGATGCAATAGGAATTTTTGGGTTAGGTCAATCCGTTCGCGAGATATGGGAGTTTGAAGCCAAGAAATGGTTGAGAAGGCAAAAAATTTTTCGCAATTCTGCTGCTTCAAACGCTTAACCAGAATGGCCTAGGGACAAAATACACATACCGTTGTAATCGGGCGAGTTTCTATTTTCAAATGCAATAGGAATTTTTGAGTTAGGTCAATCCGTTCGCGAGATATGAGAGTTTGAACCTAAGAAATGGTTGAGATGACAACAAATTTTTCGCAATTCTGCTGCTCCAAACGCTTAACCAGAATGGCCAAGGGAAAAAACACGCATACCGTTGTAATCGGGCGAGTTTCTACTTTCAGATGCAACAGGAATTTTTGGGTTAGGTCAATCCGTTCGCGAGATATTGGAGTTTGAAGCCAAGAAATGGTTGAGAAGGAGAAAATTTTTCGTAATTCTGCTGCTCCAAACGCTTAACCAGAATATCCTAGGGAAAAAATACACATACCGCTGTAATCGGGCTAGTTTCTACTTTCAGATGCCATCGGAATTTTTGGGTTAGGTCAATCTGTTTGCCAGATATGGGAGTTTGTAGCTAAGAAATGGTTTAGAAGACAACAAATTTTTCGCACTTCTGCTGCTCCAAACGCTTAATCCGAATGGCCTAGGGACTAAATACACATACCAATGTAGTCGGGCGAGTTTTCTACTTTCAGAGGCAATAGGAATTTTTGGGGTAGGTCAATCCGTTCGCGAGATATGGGAGTTTGAAGCCAAGAAATGGTTGTGAAGGAAAAAAATTTTTCGCCTTTCTGCTGCTTCAAACGCTTAACCAGAATGGCCTAGGGACAAAATACACATACCGTTGTAATCGGGCGAGTTTCTATTTTCAAATGCAATAGGAATTTTTGAGTTAGGTCAATCCGTTCGCGAGATATGAGAGTTTGAACCTAAGAAATGGTTGAGAAGACAACAAATTTTTCGCACTTCTGCTGCTCCAAACGCTTAAACAGAATGGCCTAGGGCAAAAATACACATACCGTTGTAATCGGGCGAGTTTCTACTTTCAGATGCAATAGGAATTTTTGGGTTAGGTCAATCCCTTCGCGAGATATTGGAGTTTGAAGCCAAGAAATGGTTGAGAAGGAAAAAATTTTTCGCAATGCTGCTGCTCCAAACGCTTAACCAGAATATCCTAGGGAAAAAATACACATACCGCTGTAATCGGGCTAGTTTCTACTTTCAGATGCCATCGGAATTTTTGGGTTAGGTCAATCCGTTTGCGAGATATGGGAGTTTGTTGCTAAGAAATGGTTTAGAAGAAAACAAATTTTTCGCACTTCTGCTGCTCCAAACGCTTAACCAGAATGGCCTAGGGACAAAATACACATACCGTTGTAATCGGGCGAGTTTCTACTTTCAAATGCAATAGGAATTTTTGAGTTAGGTCAATCCGTTCGCGAGATATGAGAGTTTGAACCTAAGAAATGGTTGAGAAGACAACAAATTTTTCGCAATTCTGCTGCTCCAAACGCTTAACCAGAATGGCCAAGGGAAAAAACACGCATACCGTTGTAATCGGGCGAGTTTCTACTTTCAGATGCGATAGGAATTTTTGGGTTAGGTCAATCCGTTCTCGAGATATGGGAGTTTGAAGCCAAGAAATGGTTGTGAAGGAAAAAAATTTTTCGCCATTCTGCTGCACCAAACGCTTAACCAGAATGGCCTAGGGGAAAAATACACATACCGTTGTAATCGGGCGAGTTTCTACTTTCAGGTGCGATAGGAATTTTTGGGTTAGGTCAATCAGTTCTCGAGGTATGGGAGTTTGAAGCCAAGAAATGGTTGTGAAGGAAAAAAATTTTTCACCATTCTGCTGCTCCAAACGCTTAACCAGAATGGCCTAGGGAAAAAATACACATACCGTTGTAATCGGGCGAGTTTCTACTTTCAGATGCAATAGGAATTTTTGGGTTAGGTCAATCCGTTCGCGAGATATGGGAGTTTGAAGCTAAGAAATGGTTGAGGAGACAACAAATTTTTCGCACTTCTGCTGCTCCAAACGCTGAAACAGAATGGCCTAGGGCAAAAATACACATACCGTTGTAATCGGGCGAGTTTCTACTTTCAGATGCAATAGGAATTTTTGGGTTAGGTCAATCCGTTCGCGAGATATGGGAGTTTGAAGCCAAGAAATGGTTGAGAAGGCAAAAAATTTTTCGCAATTCTGCTGCTTCAAACGCTTAACCAGAATGGCCTAGGGACAAAATACACATACCGTTGTAATCGGGCGAGTTTCTATTTTCAAATGCAATAGGAATTTTTGAGTTAGGTCAATCCGTTCGCGAGATATGAGAGTTTGAACCTAAGAAATGGTTGAGATGACAACAAATTTTTCGCAATTCTGCTGCTCCAAACGCTTAACCAGAATGGCCAAGGGAAAAAACACGCATACCGTTGTAATCGGGCGAGTTTCTACTTTCAGATGCAACAGGAATTTTTGGGTTAGGTCAATCCGTTCGCGAGATATTGGAGTTTGAAGCCAAGAAATGGTTGAGAAGGAGAAAATTTTTCGTAATTCTGCTGCTCCAAACGCTTAACCAGAATATCCTAGGGAAAAAATACACATACCGCTGTAATCGGGCTAGTTTCTACTTTCAGATGCCATCGGAATTTTTGGGTTAGGTCAATCTGTTTGCCAGATATGGGAGTTTGTAGCTAAGAAATGGTTTAGAAGACAACAAATTTTTCGCACTTCTGCTGCTCCAAACGCTTAATCCGAATGGCCTAGGGACTAAATACACATACCAATGTAGTCGGGCGAGTTTTCTACTTTCAGAGGCAATAGGAATTTTCGGGGTAGGTCAATCCGTTCGCGAGATATGGGAGTTTGAAGCCAAGAAATGGTTGTGAAGGAAAAAAATTTTTCGCCTTTCTGCTGCTTCAAACGCTTAACCAGAATGGCCTAGGGACAAAATACACATACCGTTGTAATCGGGCGAGTTTCTATTTTCAAATGCAATAGGAATTTTTGAGTTAGGTCAATCCGTTCGCGAGATATGAGAGTTTGAACCTAAGAAATGGTTGAGAAGACAACAAATTTTTCGCACTTCTGCTGCTCCAAACGCTTAAACAGAATGGCCTAGGGCAAAAATACACATACCGTTGTAATCGGGCGAGTTTCTACTTTCAGATGCAATAGGAATTTTTGGGTTAGGTCAATCCCTTCGCGAGATATTGGAGTTTGAAGCCAAGAAATGGTTGAGAAGGAAAAAATTTTTCGCAATGCTGCTGCTCCAAACGCTTAACCAGAATATCCTAGGGAAAAAATACACATACCGCTGTAATCGGGCTAGTTTCTACTTTCAGATGCCATCGGAATTTTTGGGTTAGGTCAATCCGTTTGCGAGATATGGGAGTTTGTTGCTAAGAAATGGTTTAGAAGAAAACAAATTTTTCGCACTTCTGCTGCTCCAAACGCTTAACCAGAATGGCCTAGGGACAAAATACACATACCGTTGTAATCGGGCGAGTTTCTACTTTCAAATGCAATAGGAATTTTTGAGTTAGGTCAATCCGTTCGCGAGATATGAGAGTTTGAACCTAAGAAATGGTTGAGAAGACAACAAATTTTTCGCAATTCTGCTGCTCCAAACGCTTAACCAGAATGGCCAAGGGAAAAAACACGCATACCGTTGTAATCGGGCGAGTTTCTACTTTCAGATGCGATAGGAATTTTTGGGTTAGGTCAATCCGTTCTCGAGATATGGGAGTTTGAAGCCAAGAAATGGTTGTGAAGGAAAAAAATTTTTCGCCATTCTGCTGCTCCAAACGCTTAACCAGAATGGCCTAGGGGAAAAATACACATACCGTTGTAATCGGGCGAGTTTCTACTTTCAGATGCAATAGGAATTTTTGGGTTAGGTCAATCCGTTCGCGAGATATGGGAGTTTGAAGCCAAGAAATGGTTGAGAAGGCAAAAAATTTTTCGCAATTCTGCTGCTTCAAACGCTTAACCAGAATGGCCTAGGGACAAAATACACATACCGTTGTAATCGGGCGAGTTTCTACTTTCAGATGCAATAGGAACTTTTGGGTTAGGTCAATCCGTTCGCGAGATATGGGAGTTGGAAGCTAAGAAATGGTTGAGAAGAGAACAAATTTTTCGCAATTCTGCTGCTCCAAACGCACAGACAGAATGGCCTAGGGCTAAAATACACATACCGTTGTAATCGGGCGAGTTTCTACTTTCAGATGCAATAGGAATTTTTGGGTTAGGTCAATCCGTTCGCGAGATATGGGAGTTTGAAGCCAAGAAATGGTTGAGAAGGCAAAAAATTTTTCGCAATTCTGCTGCTTCAAACGCTTAACCAGAATGGCCTAGGGACAAAATACACATACCGTTGTAATCGGGCGAGTTTCTACTTTCAAATGCAATAGGAATTTTTGAGTTAGGTCAATCCGTTCGCGATATATGAGAGTTTGAACCTAAGAAATGGTTGAGAAGACAACAAATTTTTCGCAATTCTGCTGCTCCAAACGCATAACCAGAATGGCCAAGGGAAAAAACACGCATACCGTTGTAATCGGGCGAGTTTCTACTTTCAGATGCAACAGGAATTTTTGGGTTAGGTCAATCCGTTCGCGAGATATTGGAGTTTGAAGCCAAGAAATGGTTGAGAAGGCAAAAAATTTTTCGCAATTCTGCTTCTCCAATCGTTTAACCAGAATGGCCTAGGGGAAAAATACACGTACCGTTGTAATCGGGCGAGTTTCTACTTTCAAATGCCATAGGAATGTTTGGGTTAGGTCAATCCGTTCGCGAGATATGGGAGTTTGAAGCCAAGAAATGGTTGTGAGGGAAAAAAATTTTTCGCCTTTCTGCTGCTCCAAACGCTTAACCAGAATGGCCTAGGGAACAAATACACATACCGTTGTAATCGGGTGAGTTTCTACTTTCAGATGCAATAGGAATTTTTGGGTTAGGTCAATCCGTTCGCGAGATATGGGAGTTTGAAGCTAAGAAATGGTTGAGGAGACAACAAATTTTTCGCACTTCTGCTGCTCCAAACGCTTAAACAGATTGGCCTAGGGCAAAAATACACATACCGTTGTAATCGGGAGAGTTTCTACTTTCAGATGCAATAGGAATTTTTGGGTTAGGTCAATCCGTTCGCGAGATATGGGAGTTTGAAGCCAAGAAATGGTTGAGAAGGCAAAAAATTTTTCGCAATTCTGCTTCTCCAATCGTTTAACCAGAATGGCCTAGGGGAAAAATACACGTACCGTTGTAATCGGGCGAGTTTCTACTTTCAAATGCCATAGGAATGTTTGGGTTAGGTCAATCTGTTCGCGAGATATGAGAGTTTGAAGCTAAGAAATGGTTGAGAAGACAACAAATTTTTCGCGATTCTGCTGCTCCAAACGCTCAAACAGAATGGACTAGGGAGAAAATACACATACCGTTGTAATCGGGCGAGTTTCTACTTTCAAATGCAATAGGAATTTTTGAGTTAGGTCAATCCGTTCGCGAGATATGAGAGTTTGAACCTAAGAAATGGTTGAGAAGGAGAAAATTTTTCGCAATTCTGCTGCTCCAAACGCTTAACCAGAATGGCCAAGGGAAAAAACACGCATACCGTTGTAATCGGGCGAGTTTCTACTTTCAGATGCAACAGGAATTTTTGGGTTAGGTCAATCCGTTCGCGAGATATGGGAGTTTGAAGCCAAGAAATGGTTGAGAAGGAGAAAATTTTTCGTAATTCTGCTGCTCCAAACGCTTAACCAGAATATCCTAGAGAAAAAACACACATACCGCTGTAATCGGGCTAGTTTCTACTTTCAGATGCCATCGGAATTTTTGGGTTAGGTCAATCTGTTTGCGAGATATGGGAGTTTGTAGCTAAGAAATGGTTTAGAAGACAACAAATTTTTCGCACTTCTGCTGCTCCAAACGCTTAATCCGAATGGCCTAGGGACTAAATACACATACCAATGTAATCGGGCGAGTTTCTACTTTCAGAGGCAATAGGAATTTTTGGGGTAGGTCAATCCGATCGCGAGATATGGGAGTTTGAAGCCAAGAAATGGTTGTGAAGGAAAAAAATTTTTCGCCTTTCTGCTGCTCCAAACGCTTAACCAGAATGGCCTAGGGAAAAAATACACATACCGTTGTAATCGGGCGAGTTTCTACTTTCAGATGCAATAGGAATTTTTTGGTTAGGTCAATCCGTTCGCGAGATATGGGAGTTTGAAGCTAAGAAATGGTTGAGGAGACAACAAATTTTTCGCACTTCTGCTGCTCCAAACGCTTAAACAGAATGGCCTAGGGCAAAAATACACATACCGTTGTAATCGGGCGAGTTTCTACTTTCAGATGCAATAGGAATTTTTGGGTTAGGTCAATCCGTTCGCGAGATATTGGAGTTTGAATCCAAGAAATGGTTGAGAAGGAAAAAATTTTTCGCAATGCTGCTGCTCCAAACGCTTAACCAGAATATCCTAGGGAAAAAATACACATACCGCTGTAATCGGGCTAGTTTCTACTTTCAGATGCCATCGGAATTTTTGGGTTAGGTCAATCCGTTTGCGAGATATGGGAGTTTATAGCTAAGAAATGGTTTAGAAGACAACAAATTTTTCGCACTTCTGCTGCTCCAAACGCTTAACCAGAATGGCCTAGGGACAAAATACACATACCGTTGTAATCGGGCGAGTTTCTACTTTCAAATGCAATAGGAATTTTTGAGTTAGGTCAATCCGTTCGCGAGATATAAGAGTTTGAACCTAAGAAATGGTTGAGAAGACAACAAATTTTTCGCAATTCTGCTGCTCCAAACGCTTAACCAGAATGGCCAAGGGAAACAACACGCATACCGTTGTAATCGGGCGAGTTTCTACTTTCAGATGCAACAGGAATTTTTGGGTTAGGTCAATCCGTTCGCGAGATATTGGAGTTTGAAGCCAAGAAATGGTTGAGAAGGAGAAAATTTTTCGTAATTCTGCTGCTCCAAACGCTTAACCAGAATATCCTAGGGAAAAAATACACATACCGCTGTAATCGGGCTAGTTTCTACTTTCAGATGCCATCGGAATTTTTGGGTTAGGTCAATCTGTTTGCGAGATATGGGAGTTTGTAGCTAAGAAATGGTTTAGAAGACAACAAATTTTTCGCACTTCTGCTGCTCCAAACGCTTAATCCGAATGGCCTAGGGACTAAATACACATACCAATGTAATCGGGCGAGTTTCTACTTTCAGTGGCAATAGGAATTTTTGGGGTAGGTCAATCCGTTCGCGAGATATGGGAGTTTGAAGCTAAGAAATGGTTGAGGAGACAACAAATTTTTCGCACTTCTGCTGCTCCAAACGCTTAAACAGAGTGGCCTAGGGCAAAAATACACATACCGTTGTAATCGGGCGAGTTTCTACTTTCAGATGCAATAGGAATTTTTGGGTTAGGTCAATCCGTTCGCGAGATATGGGAGTTTGAAGCCAAGAAATGGTTGAGAAGGCAAAAAATTTTTCGCAATGCTGCTGCTCCAAACGCTTAACCAGAATATCCTAGGGAAAAAATACACATACCGCTGTAATCGGGCTAGTTTCTACTTTCAGATGCCATCGGAATTTTTGGGTTAGGTCAATCCGTTTGCGAGATATGGGAGTTTGTAGCTAAGAAATGGTTTAGAAGACAACAAATTTTTCGCACTTCTGCTGCTCCAAACGCTTAACCAGAATGGCCTAGGGACAAAATACACATACCGTTGTAATCGGGCGAGTTTCTACTTTCAAATGCAATAGGAATTTTTGAGTTAGGTCAATCCGTTCGCGAGATATGAGAGTTTGAACCTAAGAAATGGTTGAGAAGACAACAAATTTTTCGCAATTCTGCTGCTCCAAACGCTTAACCAGAATGGCCAAGGGAAACAACACGCATACCGTTGTAATCGGGCGAGTTTCTACTTTCAGATGCAACAGGAATTTTTGGGTTTGGTCAATCCGTTCGCGAGATATGGGAGTTTGAAGCCAAGAAATGGTTGTGAAGGAAAAAAATTTTTCGTAATTCTGCTGCTCCAAACGCTTAACCAGAATATCCTAGGGAAAAAATACACATACCGCTGTAATCGGGCTAGTTTCTACTTTCAGATGCCATCGGAATTTTTGGGTTAGGTCAATCTGTTTGCGAGATATGGGAGTTTGTAGCTAAGAAATGGTTTAGAAGACAACAAATTTTTCGCACTTCTGCTGCTCCAAACGCTTAATCCGAATGGCCTAGGGACTAAATACACATACCAATGTAATCGGGCGAGTTTCTACTTTCAGAGGCAATAGGAATTTTTGGGGTAGGTCAATCCGTTCGCGAGATATGGGAGTTTGAAGCCAAGAAATGGTTGTGAAGGAAAAAAATTTTTCGCCTTTCTGCTGCTCCAAACGCTTAACCAGAATGGCCTAGGGAAAAAATACACATACCGTTGTAATCGGGCGAGTTTCTACTTTCAGATGCAATAGGAATTTTTGGGTTAGGTCAATCCGTTCGCGAGATATGGGAGTTTGAAGCCAAGAAATGGTTGAGAAGGCAAAAAATTTTTCGCAATTCTGCTGCTTCAAACGCTTAACCAGAATGGCCTAGGGACAAAATACACATACCGTTGTAATCGGGCGAGTTTCTACTTTCAAATGCAATAGGAATTTTTGAGTTAGGTCAATCCGTTCGCGAGATATGAGAGTTTGAACCTATGAAATGGTTGAGAAGACAACAAATTTTTCGCAATTCTGCTGCTCCAAACGCTTAACCAGAATGGCCAAGGGAAAAAACACGCATACCGTTGTAATCGGGCGAGTTTCTACTTTCAGATGCAACAGGAATTTTTGGGTTAGGTCAATCCGTTCGCGAGATATTGGAGTTTGAAGCCAAGAAATGGTTGAGAAGGAGAAAATTTTTCGTAATTCTGCTGCTCCAAACGCTTAACCAGAATATCCTAGAGAAAAAACACACATACCGCTGTAATCGGGCTAGTTTCTACTTTCAGATGCCATCGGAATTTTTGGGTTAGGTCAATCTGTTTGCGAGATATGGGAGTTTGTAGCTAAGAAATGGTTTAGAAGACAACAAATTTTTCGCACTTCTGCTGCTCCAAACGCTTAATCCGAATCGCCTAGGGACTAAATACACATACCAATGTAATCGGGCGAGTTTCTACTTTCAGAGGCAATAGGAATTTTTGGGGTAGGTCAATCCGTTCGCGAGATATGGGAGTTTGAAGCCAAGAAATGGTTGTGAAGGAAAAAAATTTTTCGCCTTTCTGCTGCTCCAAACGCTTAACCAGAATGGCCTAGGGAAAAAATACACATACCGTTGTAATCGGGCGAGTTTCTACTTTCAGATGCAATAGGAATTTTTGGGTTAGGTCAATCCGTTCGCGAGATATGGGAGTTTGAAGCTAAGAAATGGTTGAGGAGACAACAAATTTTTCGCACTTCTGTTGCTCCAAACGCTTAAACAGAATGGCCTAGGGCAAAAATACACATACCGTTGTAATCGGGCGAGTTTCTACTTTCAGATGCAATAGGAATTTTTGGGTTAGGTCAATCCGTTCGCGAGATATTGGAGTTTGAATCCAAGAAATGGTTGAGAAGGAAAAAATTTTTCGCAATTCTGCTGCTCCAAACGCTTAACCAGAATATCCTAGGGAAAAAATACACATACCGCTGTAATCGGGCTAGTTTCTACTTTCAGATGCCATCGGAATTTTTGGGTTAGGTCAATCCGTTTGCGAGATATGGGAGTTTGTAGCTAAGAAATGGTTTAGAAGACAACAAATTTTTCGCACTTCTGCTGCTCCAAACGCTTAACCAGAATGGCCTAGGGACAAAATACACATACCGTTGTAATCGGGCGAGTTTCTACTTTCAAATGCAATAGGAATTTTTGAGTTAGGTCAATCCGTTCGCGAGATATGAGAGTTTGAACCTAAGAAATGGTTGAGAAGACAACAAATTTTTCGCAATTCTGCTGCTCCAAACGCTTAACCAGACTGGCCAAGGGAAACAACACGCATACCGTTGTAATCGGGCGAGTTTCTACTTTCAGATGCAACAGGAATTTTTGGGTTAGGTCAATCCGTTCGCGAGATATTGGAGTTTGAATCCAAGAAATGGTTGAGAAGGAAAAAATTTTTCGCAATGCTGCTGCTCCAAACGCTTAACCAGAATATCCTAGGGAAAAAATACACATACCGCTGTAATCGGGCTAGTTTCTACTTTCAGATGCCATCGGAATTTTTGGGTTAGGTCAATCCGTTTGCGAGATATGGGAGTTTGTAGCTAAGAAATGGTTTAGAAGACAACAAATTTTTCCACTTCTGCTGCTCCAAACGCTTAACCAGAATGGCCTAGGGACAAAATACACATACCGTTGTAATCGGGCGAGTTTCTACTTTCAAATGCAATAGGAATTTTTGAGTTAGGTCAATCCGTTCGCGAGATATAAGAGTTTGAACCTAAGAAATGGTTGAGAAGACAACAAATTTTTCGCAATTCTGCTGCTCCAAACGCTTAACCAGAATGGCCAAGGGAAACAACACGCATACCGTTGTAATCGGGCGAGTTTCTACTTTCAGATGCAACAGGAATTTTTGGGTTAGGTCAATCCGTTCGCGAGATATTGGAGTTTGAAGCCAAGAAATGGTTGAGAAGGAAAAAATTTTTCGCAATGCTGCTGCTCCAAACGCTTAACCAGAATATCCTAGGGAAAAAATACACATACCGCTGTAATCGGGCTAGTTTCTATTTTCAGATGCCATCGGAATTTTTGGGTTAGGTCAATCCGTTTGCGAGATATGGGAGTTTGTAGCTAAGAAATGGTTGAGGAGACAACAAATTTTTCGCACTTCTGTTGCTCCAAACGCTTAAACAGAATGGCCTAGGGCAAAAATACACATACCGTTGTAATCGGGCGAGTTTCTACTTTCAGATGCAATAAGAATTTTTGGGTTAGGTCAATCCGTTCGCGAGATATTGGAGTTTGAATCCAAGAAATGGTTGAGAAGGAAAAAATTTTTCGCAATGCTGCTGCTCCAAACGCTTAACCAGAATATCCTAGGGAAAAAATACACATACCGCTGTAATCGGGCTAGTTTCTACTTTCAGATGCCATCGGAATTTTTGGGTTAGGTCAATCCGTTTGCGAGATATGGGAGTTTGTAGCTAAGAAATGGTTTAGAAGACAACAAATTTTTCGCACTTCTGCTGCTCCAAACGCTTAACCAGAATGGCCTAGGGACAAAATACACATACCGTTGTAATCGGGCGAGTTTCTACTTTCAAATGCAATAGGAATTTTTGAGTTAGGTCAATCCGTTCGCGAGATATGAGAGTTTGAACCTAAGAAATGGTTGAGAAGACAACAAATTTTTCGCAATTCTGCTGCTCCAAACGCTTAACCAGAATGGCCAAGGGAAACAACACGCATACCGTTGTAATCGGGCGAGTTTCTACTTTCAGATGCAACAGGAATTTTTGGGTTTGGTCAATCCGTTCGCGAGATATTGGAGTTTGAAGCCAAGAAATGGTTGAGAAGGAGAAAATTTTTCGTAATTCTGCTGCTCCAAACGCTTAACCAGAATATCCTAGGGAAAAAATACACATACCGCTGTAATCGGGCTAGTTTCTACTTTCAGATGCCATCGGAATTTTTGGGTTAGGTCAATCTGTTTGCGAGATATGGGAGTTTGAAGCCAAGAAATGGTTGTGAAGGAAAAAAATTTTTCGCCTTTCTGCTGCTCCAAACGCTTAACCAGAATGGCCTAGGGAAAAAATACACATACCGTTGTAATCGGGCGAGTTTCTACTTTCAGATGCGATAGGAATTTTTGGGTTAGGTCAATCCGTTCTCGAGATATGGGAGTTTGAAGCCAAGAAATGGTTGTGAAGGAAAAAAATTTTTCGCCTTTCTGCTGCTCCAAACGCTTAACCAGAATGGCCTAGGGAACAAATACACATACCGTTGTAATCGGGCGAGTTTCTACTTTCAGATGCAATAGGAATTTTTGGGTTAGGTCAATCCGTTCGCGAGATATGGGAGTTTGAAGCTAAGAAATGGTTGAGGAGACAACAAATTTTTCGCACTTCTGCTGCTCCAAACGCTTAAACAGAATGGCCTAGGGCAAAAATACACATACCGTTGTAATCGGGCGAGTTTCTACTTTCAGATGCAATAGGAATTTTTGGGTTAGGTCAATCCGTTCGCGAGATATAGGAGTTTGAAGCCAAGAAATGGTTGAGAAGGCAAAAAATTTTTCGCAATTCTGCTTCTCCAATCGTTTAACCAGAATTGCCTAGGGGAAAAATACACGTACCGTTGTAATCGGGCGAGTTTCTACTTTCAAATGCCATAGGAATGTTTGGGTTAGGTCAATCCGTTCGCGAGATATGAGAGTTTGAAGCTAAGAAATGGTTGAGAAGACAACAAATTTTTCGCGATTCGGCTGCTCCAAACGCTCAAACAGAATGGACTAGGGAAAAAATACACATACCGTTGTAATCGGGCGAGTTTCTACTTTCAGATGCAACAGGAATTTTTGGGTTAGGTCAATCCGTTCGCGAGATATTGGAGTTTGAATCCAAGAAATGGTTGAGAAGGAAAAAATTTTTCGCAATGCTGCTGCTCCAAACGCTTAACCAGAATGGCCTAGGGAAAAAATACACATACCGTTGTAATCGGGCGAGTTTCTACTTTCAGATGCAATAGGAATTTTTTGGTTAGGTCAATCCGTTCGCGAGATATGGGAGTTTGAAGCTAAGAAATGGTTGAGGAGACAACAAATTTTTCGCACTTCTGCTGCTCCAAACGCTTAAACAGAATGGCCTAGGGCAAAAATACACATACCGTTGTAATCGGGCGAGTTTCTACTTTCAGATGCAATAGGAATTTTTGGGTTAGGTCAATCCGTTCGCGAGATATTGGAGTTTGAATCCAAGAAATGGTTGAGAAGGAAAAAATTTTTCGCAATGCTGCTGCTCCAAACGCTTAACCAGAATATCCTAGGGAAAAAATACACATACCGCTATAATCGGGCTAGTTTCTACTTTCAGATGCCATCGGAATTTTTGGGTTAGGTCAATCCGTTTGCGAGATATGGGAGTTTGTAGCTAAGAAATGGTTTAGAAGACAACAAATCTTTCGCACTTCTGCTGCTCCAAACGCTTAACCAGAATGGCCTAGGGACAAAATACACATACCGTTGTAATCGGGCGAGTTTCTACTTTCAAATGCAATAGGAATTTTTGGGTTAGGTCAATCCGTTCGCGAGATATTGGAGTTTGAATCCAAGAAATGGTTGAGAAGGAAAAAATTTTTCGCAATGCTGCTGCTCCAAACGCTTAACCAGAATATCCTAGGGAAAAAATACACATACCGCTGTAATCGGGCTAGTTTCTACTTTCAGATGCCATCGGAATTTTTGGGTTAGGTCAATCTGTTTGCGAGATATGGGAGTTTGTAGCTAAGAAATGGTTTAGAAGACAACAAATTTTTCGCACTTCTGCTGCTCCAAACGCTTAATCCGAATGGCCTAGGGACTAAATACACATACCAATGTAATCGGGCGAGTTTCTACTTTCAGAGGCAATAGGAATTTTTGGGGTAGGTCAATCCGTTCGCGAGATATGGGAGTTTGAAGCCAAGAAATGGTTGTGAAGGAAAAAAATTTTTCGCCTTTCTGCTGCTCCAAACGCTTAACCAGAATGGCCTAGGGAAAAAATACACATACCGTTGTAATCGGGCGAGTTTCTACTTTCAGATGCAATAGGAATTTTTGGGTTAGGTCAATCCGTTCGCGAGATATGGGAGTTTGAAGCTAAGAAATGGTTGAGGAGACAACAAATTTTTCGCACTTCTGTTGCTCCAAACGCTTAAACAGAATGGCCTAGGGCAAAAATACACATACCGTTGTAATCGGGCGAGTTTCTACTTTCAGATGCAATAGGAATTTTTGGGTTAGGTCAATCCGTTCGCGAGATATTGGAGTTTGAATCCAAGAAATGGTTGAGAAGGAAAAAATTTTTCGCAATGCTGCTGCTCCAAACGCTTAACCAGAATATCCTAGGGAAAAAATACACATACCGCTGTAATCGGGCTAGTTTCTACTTTCAGATGCCATCGGAATTTTTGGGTTAGGTCAATCCGTTTGCGAGATATGGGAGTTTGTAGCTAAGAAATGGTTTAGAAGACAACAAATTTTTCGCAATTCTGCTGCTCCAAACGCTTAATCCGAATGGCCTAGGGACTAAATACACATAACAATGTAATCGGGCGAGTTTCTACTTTCAGAGGCAATAGGAATTTTTGGGGTAGGTCAATCCGTTCGCGAGATATGGGAGTTTGAAGCCAAGAAATGGTTGTGAAGGAAAAAAATTTTTCGCCTTTCTGCTGCTCCAAACGCTTAACCAGAATGGCCTAGGGAAAAAATACACATACCGTTGTAATCGGGCGAGTTTCTACTTTCAGATGCGATAGGAATTTTTGGGTTAGGTCAATCCGTTCTCGAGATATGGGAGTTTGAAGCCAAGAAATGGTTGTGAAGGAAAAAAATTTTTCGCCATTCTGCTGCTCCAAACGCTTAACCAGAATGGCCTAGGGAAAAAATACACATACCGTTGTAATCGGGCGAGTTTCTACTTTCAGATGCAATAGGAATTTTTGGGTTAGGTCAATCCGTTCGCGAGATATTGGAGTTTGAATCCAAGAAATGGTTGAGAAGGAAAAAAATTTTTCGCTTTCTGCTGCTCCAAACGCTTAACCAGAATGGCCTAGGGAAAAAATACACATACCGTTGTAATCGGGCGAGTTTCTACTTTCAGATGCGATAGGAATTTTTGGGTTAGGTCAATCCGTTCTCGAGATATGGGAGTTTGAAGCCAAGAAATGGTTGTGAAGGAAAAAAATTTTTCGCCATTCTGCTGCTCCAAACGCTTAACCAGAATGGCCTAGGGAAAAAATACACATACCGTTGTAATCGGGCGAGTTTCTACTTTCAGATGCAACAGGAATTTTTGGGTTTGGTCAATCCGTTCGCGAGATATTGGAGTTTGAAGCCAAGAAATGGTTGAGAAGGAGAAAATTTTTCGTAATTCTGCTGCTCCAAACGCTTAACCAGAATATCCTAGGGAAAAAATACACATACCGCTGTAATCGGGCTAGTTTCTACTTTCAGATGCCATCGGAATTTTTGGGTTAGGTCAATCTGTTTGCGAGATATGGGAGTTTGTAGCTAAGAAATGGTTTAGAAGACAACAAATTTTTCGCACTTCTGCTGCTCCAAACGCTTAATCCGAATGGCCTAGGGACTAAATACACATACCAATGTAATCGGGCGAGTTTCTACTTTCAGAGGCAATAGGAATTTTTGGGGTAGGTCAATCCGTTCGCGAGATATGGGAGTTTGAAGCCAAGAAATGGTTGTGAAGGAAAAAAATTTTTCGCCTTTCTGCTGCTCCAAACGCTTAACCAGAATGGCCTAGGGAAAAAATACACATACCCTTGTAATCGGGCGAGTTTCTACTTTCAGATGCGATAGGAATTTTTGGGTTAGGTCAATCCGTTCTCGAGATATGGGAGTTTGAAGCCAAGAAATGGTTGTGAAGGAAAAAAATTTTTCGCCTTTCTGCTGCTCCAAACGCTTAACCAGAATGGCCTAGGGAACAAATACACATACCGTTGTAATCGGGCGAGTTTCTACTTTCAGATGCAATAGGAATTTTTGGGTTAGGTCAATCCGTTCGCGAGATATGGGAGTTTGAAGCTAAGAAATGGTTGAGGAGACAACAAATTTTTCGCACTTCTGCTGCTCCAAACGCTTAAACAGAATGGCCTAGGGCAAAAATACACATACCGTTGTAATCGGGCGAGTTTCTACTTTCAGATGCAATAGGAATTTTTGGGTTAGGTCAATCCGTTCGCGAGATATAGGAGTTTGAAGCCAAGAAATGGTTGAGAAGGCAAAAAATTTTTCGCAATTCTGCTTCTCCAATCGTTTAACCAGAATGGCCTAGGGGAAAATACACGTACCGTTGTAATCGGGCGAGTTTCTACTTTCAAATGCCATAGGAATGTTTGGGTTAGGTCAATCCGTTCGCGAGATATGAGAGTTTGAAGCTAAGAAATGGTTGAGAAGACAACAAATTTTTCGCGATTCTGCTGCTCCAAACGCTCAAACAGAATGGACTAGGGAAAAAATACACATACCGTTATAATCGGGCGAGTTTCTACTTTCAGATGCAACAGGAATTTTTGGGTTAGGTCAATCCGTTCGCGAGATATTGGAGTTTGAATCCAAGAAATGGTTGAGAAGGAAAAAATTTTTCGCAATTCTGCTGCTCCAAACGCTTAACCAGAATGGCCTAGGGAAAAAATACACATACCGTTGTAATCGGGCGAGTTTCTACTTTCAGATGCAATAGGAATTTTTTGGTTAGGTCAATCCGTTCGCGAGATATGGGAGTTTGAAGCTAAGAAATGGTTGAGGAGACAACAAATTTTTCGCACTTCTGCTGCTCCAAACGCTTAAACAGAATGGCCTAGGGCAAAAATACACATACCGTTGTAATCGGGCGAGTTTCTACTTTCAGATGCAATAGGAATTTTTGGGTTAGGTCAATCCGTTCGCGAGATATTGGAGTTTGAATCCGAGAAATGGTTGAGAAGGAAAAAATTTTTCGCAATGCTGCTGCTCCAAACGCTTAACCAGAATATCCTAGGGAAAAAATACACATACCGCTATAATCGGGCTAGTTTCTACTTTCAGATGCCATCGGAATTTTTGGGTTAGGTCAATCCGTTTGCGAGATATGGGAGTTTGTAGCTAAGAAATGGTTTAGAAGACAACAAATTTTTCGCACTTCTGCTGCTCCAAACGCTTAATCCGAATGGCCTAGGGACTAAATACACATACCAATGTAATCGGGCGAGTTTCTACTTTCAGAGGCAATAGGAATTTTTGGGGTAGGTCAATCCGTTCGCGAGATATGGGAGTTTGAAGCCAAGAAATGGTTGTGAAGGAAAAAAATTTTTCGCTTTCTGCTGCTCCAAACGCTTAACCAGAATGGCCTAGGGAAAAAATACACATACCGTTGTAATCGGGCGAGTTTCTACTTTCAGATGCAATAGGAATTTTTGGGTTAGGTCAATCCGTTCGCGAGATATGGGAGTTTGCAGCTAAGAAATGGTTGAGGAGACAACAAATTTTTCGCACTTCTGCTGCTCCAAACGCTTAACCAGAATGGCCTAGGGCAAAAATACACATACCGTTGTAATCGGGCGAGTTTCTACTTTCAGATGCAATAGGAATTTTTGGGTTAGGTCAATCCGTTCGCGAGATATTGGAGTTTGAATCCAAGAAATGGTTGAGAAGGAAAAAATTTTTCGCAATGCTGCTGCTCCAAACGCTTAACCAGAATATCCTAGGGAAAAAATACACATACCGCTGTAATCGGGCTAGTTTCTACTTTCAGATGCCATCGGAATTTTTGGGTTAGGTCAATCCGTTTGCGAGATATGGGAGTTTGTAGCTAAGAAATGGTTTAGAAGACAACAAATTTTTCGCAATTCTGCTGCTCCAAACGCTTAATCCGAATGGCCTAGGGACTAAATACACATACCAATGTAATCGGGCGAGTTTCTACTTTCAGAGGCAATAGGAATTTTTGGGGTATGTCAATCCGTTCGCGAGATATGGGAGTTTGAAGCTAAGAAATGGTTGAGGAGACAACAAATTTTTCGCACTTCTGCTGCTCCAAACGCTTAAACAGAATGGCCTAGGGCAAAAATACACATACCGTTGTAATCGGGCGAGTTTCTACTTTCAGATGCAATAGGAATTTTTGGGTTAGGTCAATCCGTTCGCGAGATATGGGAGTTTGAAGCCAAGAAATGGTTGAGAAGGCAAAAAATTTTTCGCAATTCTGCTGCTTCAAACGCTTAACCAGAATGGCCTAGGGACAAAATACACATACCGTTGTAATCGGGCGGGTTTCTACTTTCAAATGCAATAGGAATTTTTGAGTTAGGTCAATCCGTTCGCGAGATATGAGAGTTTGAACCTAAGAAATGGTTGAGAAGACAACAAATTTTTCGCAATTCTGCTGCTCCAAACGCTTAACCAGAATGGCCAAGGGAAAAAACACGCATACCGTTGTAATCGGGCGAGTTTCTACTTTCAGATGCAACAGGAATTTTTGGGTTAGGTCAATCCGTTCGCGAGATATTGGAGTTTGAAGCCAAGAAATGGTTGAGAAGGAGAAAATTTTTCGTAATTCTGCTGCTCCAAACGCTTAACCAGAATATCCTAGAGAAAAAACACACATACCGCTGTAATCGGGCTAGTTTCTACTTTCAGATGCCACCGGAATTTTTGGGTTAGGTCAATCTGTTTGCGAGATATGGGAGTTTGTAGCTAAGAAATGGTTTAGAAGACAACAAATTTTTCGCACTTCTGCTGCTCCAAACGCTTAATCCGAATGGCCTAGGGACTAAATACACATACCAATGTAATCGGGCGAGTTTCTACTTTCAGAGGCAATAGGAATTTTTGGGGTAGGTCAATCCGTTCGCGAGATATGGGAGTTTGAAGCCAAGAAATGGTTGTGAAGGAAAAAAATTTTTCGCCTTTCTGCTGCTCCAAACGCTTAACCAGAATGGCCTAGGGAAAAAATACACATACCTTTGTAATCGGGCGAGTTTCTACTTTCAGATGCAATAGGAATTTTTGAGTTAGGTCAATCCGTTCGCGAGATATGAGAGTTTGAACCTAAGAAATGGTTGAGAAGAGAACAAATTTTTCGCAATTCTGCTGCTCCAAACGCTTAACAAGAATGGCCAAGGGAAAAAACACGCATACCGTTGTAATCGGGCGAGTTTCTACTTTCAGATGCAACAGGAATTTTTGGGTTAGGTCAATCCGTTCGCGAGATATTGGAGTTTGAAGCCAAGAAATGGTTGAGAAGGAGAAAATTTTTCACAATTCTGCTGCTCCAAACGCTTAACCAGAATATCCTAGGGAAAAAATACACATACCGCTGTAATCGGGCTAGTTTCTACTTTCAGATGCCATCGGAATTTTTGGGTTAGGTCAATCCGTTTGCGAGATATGGGAGTTTGTAGCTAAGAAATGGTTTAGAAGACAACAAATTTTTCGCACTTCTGCTGCTCCAAACGCTTAACCAGAATGGCCTAGGGACAAAATACACATACCGTTGTGATCGGGCGAGTTTCTACTTTCAAATGCAATAGGAATTTTTGAGTTAGGTCAATCCGTTCGCGAGATATGAGAGTTTGAACCTAAGAAATGGTTGAGAAGACAACAAATTTTTCGCAATTCTGCTGCTCCAAACGCTTAACCAGAATGGCCAAGGGAAACAACACGCATACCGTTGTAATCGAGCGAGTTTCTACTTTCAGATGCAACAGGAATTTTTGGGTTAGGTCAATCCGTTCGCGAGATATTGGAGTTTGAAGCCAAGAAATGGTTGAGAAGGAGAAAATTTTTCGTAATTCTGCTGCTCCAAACGCTTAACCAGAATATCCTAGGGAAAAAATACACATACCGTTGTAATCGGGCGAGTTTCTACTTTCAGATGCAATAGGAATTTTTTGGTTTGGTCAATCCGTTCGCGTGATATGGGAGTTTGAAGCTAAGAAATGGTTGAGGAGACAACAAATTTTTCGCACTTCTGCTGCTCCAAACGCTTAAACAGAATGGCCTAGGGCAAAAATACACATACCGTTGTAATCGGGCGAGTTTCTACTTTCAGATGCAATAGGAATTTTTGGGTTAGGTCAATCCGTTCGCGAGATATTGGAGTTTGAATCCAAGAAATGGTTGAGAAGGAAAAAATTTTTCGCAATGCTGCTGCTCCAAACGCTTAACCAGAATATCCTAGGGAAAAAATTCACATACCGCTGTAATCGGGCTAGTTTCTACTTTCAGATGCCATCGGAATTTTTGGGTTAGGTCAATCCGTTTGCGAGATATGGGAGTTTGTAGCTAAGAAATGGTTTAGAAGACAACAAATTTTTCGCAATTCTGCTGCTCCAAACGCTTAATCCGAATGGCCTAGGGACTAAATACACATACCAATGTAATCGGGCGAGTTTCTACTTTCAGAGGCAATAGGAATTTTTGGGGTAGGTCAATCCGTTCGCGAGATATGGGAGTTTGAAGCCAAGAAATGGTTGTGAAGGAAAAAAATGTTTCGCATTTCTGCTGCTCCAAACGCTTAACCAGAATGGCCTAGGGAAAAAATACACATACCTTTGTAATCGGGCGAGTTTCTACTTTCAGATGCGATAGGAATTTTTGGGTTAGGTCAATCCGTTCTCGAGATATGGGAGTTTGAAGCCAAGAAATGGTTGAGAAGGAGAAAATTTTTCGCAATGCTGCTGCTCCAAACGCTTAACCAGAATATCCTAGGGAAAAAATACACATACCGCTATAATCGGGCTAGTTTCTACTTTCAGATGCCATCGGAATTTTTGGATTAGGTCAATCCGTTTGCGAGATATGGGAGTTTGCAGCTAAGAAATGGTTTAGAAGACAACAAATTTTTCGCACTTCTGCTGCTCCAAACGCTTAACCAGAATGGCCTAGGGACAAAATACACATACCGTTGTAATCGGGCGAGTTTCTACTTTCAAATGCAATAGGAATTTTTGGGTTAGGTCAATCCGTTCGCGAGATATTGGAGTTTGAATCCAAGAAATGGTTGAGAAGGAAAAAATTTTTCGCAATGCTGCTGCTCCAAACGCTTAACCAGAATATCCTAGGGAAAAAATACACATACCGCTGTAATCGGGCTAGTTTCTACTTTCAGATGCCATCGGAATTTTTGGGTTAGGTCAATCCGTTTGCGAGATATGGGAGTTTGTAGCTAAGAAATGGTTTAGAAGACAACAAATTTTTCGCACTTCTGCTGCTCCAAACGCTTAATCCGAATGGCCTAGGGACTAAATACACATACCGTTGTAATCGGGCGAGTTTCAACTTTCAGATGCAATAGGAATTTTTGGGTTAGGTCAATCCGTTCGCGAGATATGGGAGTTTGAAGCTAAGAAATGGTTGAGGAGACAACAAATTTTTCGCACTTCTGTTGCTCCAAACGCTTAAACAGAATGGCCTAGGGCAAAAATACACATACCGTTGTAATCGGGCGAGTTTCTACTTTCAGATGCAACAGGAATTTTTGGGTTAGGTCAATCCGTTCGCGAGATATTGGAGTTTGAAGCCAAGAAATGGTTGAGAAGGAGAAAATTTTTCATAATTCTGCTGCTCCAAACGCTTAACCAGAATATCCTAGGGAAAAAATACACATACCGCTGTAATCGGGCTAGTTTCTACTTTCAGATGCCATCGGAATTTTTGGGTTAGGTCAATCCGTTTGCGAGATATGGGAGTTTGTAGCTAAGAAATGGTTTAGAAGACAACAAATTTTTCGCACTTCTGCTGCTCCAAACGCTTAACCAGAATGGCCTAGGGACAAAATACACATACCGTTGTGATCGGGCGAGTTTCTACTTTCAAATGCAATAGGAATTTTTGAGTTAGGTCAATCCGTTCGCGAGATATGAGAGTTTGAACCTAAGAAATGGTTGAGAAGACAACAAATTTTTCGCAATTCTGCTGCTCCAAACGCTTAACCAGAATGGCCAAGGGAAACAACACGCATACCGCTGTAATCGGGCTAGTTTCTACTTTCAGATGCCATCGGAATTTTTGGGTTAGGTCAATCCGTTTGCGAGATATGGGAGTTTGTAGCTAAGAAATGGTTTAGAAGACAACAAATTTTTCGCACTTCTGCTGCTCCAAACGCTTAATCCGAATGGCCTAGGGACTAAATACACATACCGTTGTAATCGGGCGAGTTTCTACTTTCAGATGCAATAGGAATTTTTGGGTTAGGTCAATCCGTTCGCGAGATATGGGAGTTTGAAGCTAAGAAATGGTTGAGGAGACAACAAATTTTTCGCACTTCTGTTGCTCCAAACGCTTAAACAGAATGGCCTAGGGCAAAAATACACATACCGTTGTAATCGGGCGAGTTTCTACTTTCAGATGCAATAGGAATTTTTGGGTTAGGTCAATCCGTTCGCGAGATATTGGAGTTTGAATCCAAGAAATGGTTGAGAAGGAAAAAATTTTTCGCAATGCTGCGGCTCCAAACGCTTAACCAGAATATCCTAGGGAAAAAATTCACATACCGCTGTAATCGGGCTAGTTTCTACTTTCAGATGCCATCGGAATTTTTGGGTTAGGTCAATCCGTTTGCGAGATATGGGAGTTTGTAGCTAAGAAATGGTTTAGAAGACAACAAATTTTTCGCAATTCTGCTGCTCCAAACGCTTAATCCGAATGGCCTAGGGACTAAATACACATACCAATGTAATCGGGCGAGTTTCTACTTTCAGAGGCAATAGGAATTTTTGGGGTAGGTCAATCCGTTCGCGAGATATGGGAGTTTGAAGCCAAGAAATGGTTGTGAAGGAAAAAAATTTTTCGCCTTTCTGCTGCTCCAAACGCTTAACCAGAATGGCCTAGGGAAAAAATACACATACCGTTGTAATCGGGCGAGTTTCTACTTTCAGATGCGATAGGAATTTTTGGGTTAGGTCAATCCGTTCTCGAGATATGGGAGTTTGAAGCCAAGAAATGGTTGAGAAGGAGAAAATTTTTCGTAATTCTGCTGCTCCAAACGCTTAACCAGAATATCCTAGGGAAAAAATACACATACCGTTGTAATCGGGCGAGTTTCTACTTTCAGATGCAATAGGAATTTTTGGGTTAGGTCAATCCGTGCGCGAGATATGGGAGTTTGAAGCTAAAAAATGGTTGAGGAGACAACAAATTTTTCGCACTTCTGTTGCTCCAAACGCTTAACCAGAATGGCCAAGGGAAACAACACGCATACCGTTGTAATCGGGCGAGTTTCTACTTTCAGATGCAACAGGAATTTTTGGGTTAGGTCAATCCGTTCGCGAGATATTGGAGTTTGAAGCCAAGAAATGGTTGAGAAGGAGAAAATTTTTCGTAATTCTGCTGCTCCAAACGCTTAACCAGAATATCCTAGGGAAAAAATACACATACCGTTGTAATCGGGCGAGTTTCTACTTTCAGATGCAATAGGAATTTTTTGGTTTGGTCAATCCGTTCGCGTGATATGGGAGTTTGAAGCTAAGAAATGGTTGAGGAGACAACAAATTTTTCGCACTTCTGCTGCTCCAAACGCTTAAACAGAATGGCCTAGGGCAAAAATACACATACCGTTGTAATCGGGCGAGTTTCTACTTTCAGATGCAATAGGAATTTTTGGGTTAGGTCAATCCGTTCGCGAGATATTGGAGTTTGAATCCAAGAAATGGTTGAGAAGGAAAAAATTTTTCGCAATGCTGCTGCTCCAAACGCTTAACCAGAATATCCTAGGGAAAAAATACACATACCGCTATAATCGGGCTAGTTTCTACTTTCAGATGCCATCGGAATTTTTGGATTAGGTCAATCCGTTTGCGAGATATGGGAGTTTGCAGCTAAGAAATGGTTTAGAAGACAACAAATTTTTCGCACTTCTGCTGCTCCAAACGCTTAACCAGAATGGCCTAGGGACAAAATACACATACCGTTGTAATCGGGCGAGTTTCTACTTTCAAATGCAATAGGAATTTTTGGGTTAGGTCAATCCGTTCGCGAGATATTGGAGTTTGAATCCAAGAAATGGTTGAGAAGGAAAAAATTTTTCGCAATGCTGCTGCTCCAAACGCTTAACCAGAATATCCTAGGGAAAAAATACACATACCGCTGTAATCGGGCTAGTTTCTACTTTCAGATGCGATAGGAATTTTTGGGTTAGGTCAATCCGTTCGCGAGATATGGGAGTTTGAAGCCAAGAAATGGTTGAGAAGGCAAAATATTTTTCGCAATTCTGCTGCTTCAGACGCTTAACCAGAATCGCCTAGGGAAAGAATACACATACCGTTGTAATCGGGCGAGTTTCTACTTTCAGTTACAATAGGAATTTTTGGGTTAGGTCAATCCGTTCGCGAGATATGGGACTTTGAAGCTAAGAAATGGTTGACAAGACAACAAATTTTTCGCACTTCTGCTTCTCCAATCGTTTAACCAGAATGGCCTAGGGAAAAAATACACATACCGTTGTAATCGGGCGAGTTTCTACTTTCAGATGCTATAGGAATTTTTGGGTTAGGTCAATCCGTTCGCGAGATATGGGAGTTTGAAGCTAAGAAATGGTTGAGGAGACAACAAATTTTTCGCACTTCTGCTGCTCCAAACGCTTAACCAGAATGGCCAAGGAAAAAACACGCATACCGTTGTAATCGGGCGAGTTTCTACTTTCAGATGCAACAGGAATTTTTGGGTTAGGTCAATCCGTTCGCGAGATATTGGAGTTTGAAGCCAAGAAATGGTTGAGAAGGAGAAAATTTTTCGCAATTCTGCTGCTCCAAGCGCTTAACCAGAATATCCTAGGGAAAAAATACACATACCGTTGTAATCGGGCGAGTTTCTACTTTCAGATGCAATAGGAATTTTTGGGTTAGGTCAATCTGTTCGCGAGATATGGGAGTTTGAAGCCAAGGAATGGTTGAGAAGGCAAAAAATTTTTCGCAATTCTGCTGCTTCAAACGCTTAAACAGAATGGCCTAGGGACAAAATACACATACCGTTGTAATCGGGCGAGTTTCTACTTTCAGATGCAATAGGAATTTTTGGGTTAGGTCAATCCGTTCGCGAGATATGGGAGTTTGAAGCTAAGGAATGTTTGACAAGACAAGAAATTTTTCGCACTTCTGCTGCTCCAATCGCTTAACCAGAATGGCCTAGGGGAAAAATACGCATACCGTTGTAATCGGGCGAGTTTCTACTTTCAGATGCAACAGGAATTTTTGGGTTAGGTCAATCCGTTCGCGAGATATTGGAGTTTGAACCCAAGAAATGGTTGAGAAGGAAAAAATTTTTCGCAATTCTGCTTCTCCAAACGCTTAACCACAATATCCTAGGGAAAAAATGCACATACCGTTGTAATCGGGCGGGTTTCTACTTTCAGATGCGATAGGAATTTTTGGGTTAGGTCAATCCGTTCGCGAGATATGGGAGTTTGAAGCCAAGAAATGGTTGAGAAGACAACAAATTTTTCGCGATTCCGCTGCTCCAAACGCTTAACCAGAATGGCCGAGGGAAAAAATACACATACCGTTGTAATCGGGCGAGTTTCTACTTTCAGATGCAATAGGAATTTTTGGGTTAGGTCAATCCGTTCGCGAGATATGGGAGTTTGAAGCCAAGAAATGGTTGAGAAGACAACAAATTTTTCGCGATTCCGCTGCTCCAAACGCTTAACCAGAATGGACTAGGGAAAAAATACGCATACCGTTGTAATGGGGCGAGTTTCTACTTTCAGATGAAACAGGAATTTTTTGGTTAGGTCAATCCGTTCGCGAGATATGGGTGTTTGAAGCTAAGAAATGGTTGACAAGACAACAAATTTTTCGCGATTCTGCTGCTCCAAACGCTTAACCAGAATGGACTAGGGAAAAAATACGCATACCGTTTTAATGGGGCGAGTTTCTACTTTCAGATGCAATAGGAATTTTTGGGTTAGGTCAATCCGTTCGCGAGATATGGGAGTTTGAAGCTAAGAAATGGTTGAGGAGACAACAAATTTTTCGCAATTCTGCTGCTCCAAACGCTTAAACAGAATGGCCTAGGGCAAAAATACACATACCGTTGTAATCGGGCGAGTTTCTACTTTCAGATGCAATAGGAATTTTTGGGTTAGGTCAATCCGTTCGCGAGATATGGGAGTTTGAAGCCAAGAAATGGTTGAGAAGGCAAAAAATTTTGCGCAATGCTGCTGCTTCAAACCCTTAACCAGAATGGCGTAGGGAAAAAATACACATACCGTTGTAATCGGGCGAGTTTCTACTTTCAATTACAATAGGAATTTTTGGGTTAGGTCAATCCGTTCGCGAGATATGGGACTTTGAAGCTAAGAAATGGTTGACAAGACAACAAATTTTTCGCACTTCTGCTTCTCCAATCGTTTAACCAGAATGGCCTAGGGAAAAAATACACATACCGTTGTAATCGGGCGAGTTTCTACTTTCAGATGCTATAGGAATTTTTGGGTTAGGTCAATCCGTTCGCGAGATATGGGAGTTTGAAGCTAAGAAATGGTTGAGGAGACAACAAATTTTTCGCACTTCTGCTGCTCCAAACGCTTAACCAGAATGGCCAAGGAAAAAACACGCATACCGTTGTAATCGGGCGAGTTTCTACTTTCAGATGCAACAGGAATTTTTGGGTTAGGTCAATCCGTTCGCGAGATATTGGAGTTTGAAGCCAAGAAATGGTTGAGAAGGAGAAAATTTTTCGCAATTCTGCTGCTCCAAGCGCTTAACCAGAATATCCTAGGGAAAAAATACACATACCGTTGTAATCGGGCGAGTTTCTACTTTCAGATGCAATAGGAATTTTTGGGTTAGGTCAATCTGTTCGCGAGATATGGGAGTTTGAAGCCAAGGAATGGTTGAGAAGGCAAAAAATTTTTCGCAATTCTGCTGCTTCAAACGCTTAAACAGAATGGCCTAGGGACAAAATACACATACCGTTGTAATCGGGCGAGTTTCTACTTTCAGATGCAATAGGAATTTTTGGGTTAGGTCAATCCGTTCGCGAGATATGGGAGTTTGAAGCTAAGGAATGTTTGACAAGACAAGAAATTTTTCGCACTTCTGCTGCTCCAATCGCTTAACCAGAATGGCCTAGGGGAAAAATACGCATACCGTTGTAATCGGGCGAGTTTCTACTTTCAGATGCAACAGGAATTTTTGGGTTAGGTCAATCCGTTCGCGAGATATTGGAGTTTGAACCCAAGAAATGGTTGAGAAGGAAAAAATTTTTCGCAATTCTGCTTCTCCAAACGCTTAACCACAATATCCTAGGGAAAAAATGCACATACCGTTGTAATCGGGCGGGTTTCTACTTTCAGATGCGATAGGAATTTTTGGGTTAGGTCAATCCGTTCGCGAGATATGGGAGTTTGAAGCCAAGAAATGGTTGAGAAGACAACAAATTTTTCGCGATTCCGCTGCTCCAAACGCTTAACCAGAATGGCCGAGGGAAAAAATACACATACCGTTGTAATCGGGCGAGTTTCTACTTTCAGATGCAATAGGAATTTTTGGGTTAGGTCAATCCGTTCGCGAGATATGGGAGTTTGAAGCCAAGAAATGGTTGAGAAGACAACAAATTTTTCGCGATTCCGCTGCTCCAAACGCTTAACCAGAATGGACTAGGGAAAAAATACGCATACCGTTGTAATGGGGCGAGTTTCTACTTTCAGATGAAACAGGAATTTTTTGGTTAGGTCAATCCGTTCGCGAGATATGGGTGTTTGAAGCTAAGAAATGGTTGACAAGACAACAAATTTTTCGCGATTCTGCTGCTCCAAACGCTTAACCAGAATGGACTAGGGAAAAAATACGCATACCGTTTTAATGGGGCGAGTTTCTACTTTCAGATGCAATAGGAATTTTTGGGTTAGGTCAATCCGTTCGCGAGATATGGGAGTTTGAAGCTAAGAAATGGTTGAGGAGACAACAAATTTTTCGCAATTCTGCTGCTCCAAACGCTTAAACAGAATGGCCTAGGGCAAAAATACACATACCGTTGTAATCGGGCGAGTTTCTACTTTCAGATGCAATAGGAATTTTTGGGTTAGGTCAATCCGTTCGCGAGATATGGGAGTTTGAAGCCAAGAAATGGTTGAGAAGGCAAAAAATTTTGCGCAATGCTGCTGCTTCAAACCCTTAACCAGAATGGCGTAGGGAAAAAATACACATACCGTTGTAATCGGGCGAGTTTCTACTTTCAATTACAATAGGAATTTTTGGGTTAGGTCAATCCGTTCGCGAGATATGGGACTTTGAAGCTAAGAAATGGTTGACAAGACAACAAATTTTTCGCACTTCTGCTGCTCCAATCGCTTAACCAGAATGGCCTAGGGGAAAAATACACGTACCGCTGTAATGGGGCGAAGTCCTACTTTCAGATGCAACAGGAATTTTTGGGTTAGGTCAATCCGTTCGCGAGATATTGGAGTTTGAAGCCAAGAAATGGTTGAGAAGGAAAAAATTTTTCGCAATTCTGCTGCTCCAAACGCTTAACCAGAATATCCTAGGTAAAAAATGCACATACCGTTGTAATCGGGCTAGTTTCTACTTTCAGATGCCATCGGAATTTTTGGGTTAGGTCAATCCGTTCGCGAAATATGGGATTTTGAAGCTAAGAAATGGTTGAGGAGACAACAAATTTTTCGCACTTCTGCTGCTCCAAACGCTTAAACAGAATGGCCTAGGGCAAAAATACACATACCGTTGTAATCGGGCGAGTTTCTACTTTCAGATGCAATAGGAATTTTTGGGTTAGGTCAATCCGTTCGCGAGATATGGGAGTTTAAAGCCAAGAAATGGTTGAGAAGGCAAAAAATTTTTCGCAATTCTGCTGCTTCAAACGCTTAACCAGAATGGCCTAGGGAAAAAATACACATACCGTTGTAATCGGGCGAGTTTCTACTTTCAGATGCGATAGGAATTTTTGGGTTAGATCAATCCGTTCTCGAGATATGGGAGTTTGAAGCCAAGAAATGGTAGTGAAGGAAAAAAATTTTTCGCCATTCTGCTGCTCCAAACGCTTAACCAGAATGGCCTAGGGAAAAAATACACATACCGTTGTAATCGGGCGAGTTTCTACTTTCAGATGCTATAGGAATTTTTGGGTTAGGTCAATCCGTTCGCGAGATATGGGAGTTTGAAGATAAGAAATGGTTGAGGAGACAACAAATTTTTCGCACTTCTGCTGCTCCAAACGCTTAAACAGAATGGCCTAGGGCAAAAATACACATACCGTTGTAATCGGGCGAGTTTCTACTTTCAGATGCAATAGGAATTTTTGGGTTAGGTCAATCCGTTCGCGAGATATGGGAGTTTGAAGCCAAGAAATGGTTGAGAAGGCAAAAAAGTTTTCGCAATTCTGCTGCTTCAAACGCTTAACCAGAATGGCCTAGGGACAAAATACACATACCGTTGTAATCGGGCGAGTTTCTACTTTCAGTTACAATAGGAATTTTTGGGTTAGGTCAATCCGTTCGCGAGATATGGGACTTTGAAGCTAAGAAATGGTTGACAAGACAACAAATTTTTCGCACTTCTGCTTCTCCAATCGTTTAACCAGAATGGCCTAGGGAAAAAATACACATACCGTTGTAATCGGGCGAGTTTCTACTTTCAGATGCTATAGGAATTTTTGGGTTAGGTCAATCCGTTCGCGAGATATGGGAGTTTGAAGCTAAGAAATGGTTGAGGAGACAACAAATTTTTCGCACTTCTGCTGCTCCAAACGCTTAACCAGAATGGCCAAGGGAAAAAACACGCATACCGTTGTATTCGGGCGAGTTTCTACTTTCAGATGCAACAGGAATTTTTGGGTTAGGTCAATCCGTTCGCGAGATATTGGAGTTTGAAGCCAAGAAATGGTTGAGAAGGAGAAAATTTTTCGCAATTCTGCTGCTCCAAGCGCTTAACCAGAATATCCTAGGGAAAAAATACGCATACCGTTGTAATCGGGCGAGTTTCTACTTTCAGATGCAACAGCAATTTTTGGGTTAGGTCAATCCGTTCGCGAGATATTGGAGTTTGAACCCAAGAAATGGTTGAGAAGGAAAAAATTTTCCGCAATTCTGCTTCTCCAAACGCTTAACCACAATATCCTAGGGAAAAAATGCACATACCGTTGTAATCGGGCGGGTTTCTACTTTCAGATGCGATAGGAATTTTTGGGTTAGGTCAATCCGTTCGCAAGATATGAGCGTTTGAAGCTAAGAAATGGTTGAGAAGACAACAAATTTTTCGCGATTCTGCTGCTCCAAACGCTTAACCAGAATGGCCTAGGGAAAAAATACGCATACCGTTGTAATCGGGCGAGTTTCTACTTTCAGATGCAACAGGAATTTTTGGGTTAGGTCAATCCGTTCGCGAGATATTGGAGTTTGAAGCCAAGAAATGGTAGAGAAGGAAAAAATTTTTCGCAATTCTGCTGCTCCAAACGCTTAACCAGAATATCCTAGGGAAAAAATACACATACCGCTGTAATCGGGCGAGTTTCTACTTTCAGATGCAATCGGAATTTTTGGGTTAGGTCAATCCGTTTGCGAGATATGGGAGTTTGAAGCCAAGAAATGGTTGTGAAGGAATAAAATTTTTCGCAATTCTGCTAGTCCAAACGCTTAACCAGAATGGCCGAGGGAAAAAATACACATACCGTTGTAATCGGGCGAGTTTCTACTTTCAGATGCAATAGGAATTTTTGGGTTAGGTCAATCCGTTCGCGAGATATGGGAGTTTGAAGCTAAGAAATGGTTGAGGAGACAACAAATTTTTCGCATTTCTGCTGCTCCAAACGCTTAACCAGAATGGCCTAGGGCAAAAATACACATACCGTTGTAATCGGGCGAGATTCTACTTTCAGATGCAATAGGAATTTTTGGGTTAGGTCAATCCGTTCGCGAGATATGGGAGTTTGAAGCTAAGGAATGTTTGACAAGACAAGAAATTTTTCGCACTTCTGCTGCTCCAATCGCTTACCCAGAATGGCCTAGGGGAAAAATACGCATACCGTTGTAATCGGGCGAGTTTCTACTTTCAGATGCAACAGGAATTTTTGGGTTAGGTCAATCCGTTCGCGAGATATTGGAGTTTGAACCCAAGAAATGGTTGAGAAGGAAAAAATTTTTCGCAATTCTGCTTCTCCAAACGCTTAACCACAATATCCTAGGGAAAAAATGCACATACCGTTGTAATCGGGCGGGTTTCTACTTTCAGATGCGATAGGAATTTTTGGGTTAGGTCAATCCGTTCGCGAGATATGGGAGTTTGAAGCCAAGAAATGGTTGAGAAGACAACAAATTTTTCGCGATTCCGCTGCTCCAAACGCTTAACCAGAATGGACTAGGGAAAAAATACGCATACCGTTGTAATGGGGCGAGTTTCTACTTTCAGATGAAACAGGAATTTTTTGGTTAGGTCAATCCGTTCGCGAGATATGGGTGTTTGAAGCTAAGAAATGGTTGACAAGACAACAAATTTTTCGCGATTCTGCTGCTCCAAACGCTTAACCAGAATGGACAAGGGAAAAAATACGCAAACCGTTTTAATGGGGCGAGTTTCTACTTTCAGATGCAATAGGAATTTTTGGGTTAGGTCAATCCGTTCGCGAGATATGGGATTTTGAAGCTAAGAAATGGTTGAGGAGACAACAAATTTTTCGCACTTCTGCTGCTCCAAACGCTTAAACAGAATGGCCTAGGGCAAAAATACACATACCGTTGTAATCGGGCGAGTTTCTACTTTCAGATGCAATAGGAATTTTTGGGTTAGGTCAATCCGTTCGCGAGATATGGGAGTTTAAAGCTAAGAAATGGTTGAGAAGGCAAAAAATTTTTCGCACTTCTGCTGCTGCAAACGCTTAACCCGAATGGCCTAGGGACTAAATACACATACCGTTGTAATCGGGCGAGTTTCTACTTTCAGAGGCAATAGGAATTTTTGGGGTAGGTCAATCCGTTCGCGAGATATGGGAGTTTGAAGCCAAGAAATGGTTGAGAAGGAAAAAAATTGTTCGCAATTCTGCTGCTTCAAACGTTTGACCAGAATGGCCTAGGGAAAAAATACACATACCGTTGTAATCGGGCGAGTTTCTACTTTCACATGCGATAGGAATTTTTGGGTTAGGTCAATCTGTTCTCGAGATATGGGAGTTTGAAGCCAAGAAATGGTTGTGAAGGAAAAAATTTTTCGCAATTCTGCTTCTCCAAACGCTTAACCACAATATCCTAGGGAAAAAATGCACATACCGTTGTAATCGGGCGGGTTTCTACTTTCAGATGCGATAGGAATTTTTGGGTTAGGTCAATCCGTTCGCGAGATATGGGAGTTTGAAGCCAAGAAATGGTTGAGAAGACAACAAATTTTTCGCGATTCCGCTGCTCCAAACGCTTAACCAGAATGGCCGAGGGAAAAAATACACATACCGTTGTAATCGGGCGAGTTTCTACTTTCAGTTGCAATAGGAATTTTTGGGTTAGGTCAATCCGTTCGCGAGATATGGGAGTTTGAAGCCAAGAAATGGTTGAGAAGACAACAAATTTTTCGCGATTCCGCTGCTCCAAACGCTTAACCAGAATGGACTAGGGAAAAAATACGCATACCGTTGTAATGGGGCGAGTTTCTACTTTCAGATGAAACAGGAATTTTTTGGTTAGGTCAATCCGTTCGCGAGATATGGGTGTTTGAAGCTAAGAAATGGTTGACAAGACAACAAATTTTTCGCGATTCTGCTGCTCCAAACGCTTAACCAGAATGGACTAGGGAAAAAATACGCATACCGTTTTAATGGGGCGAGTTTCTACTTTCAGATGCAATAGGAATTTTTGGGTTAGGTCAATCCGTTCGCGAGATATGGGAGTTTGAAGCTAAGAAATGGTTGAGGAGACAACAAATTTTTCGCAATTCTGCTGCTCCAAACGCTTAAACAGAATGGCCTAGGGCAAAAATACACATACCGTTGTAATCGGGCGAGTTTCTACTTTCAGATGCAATAGGAATTTTTGGGTTAGGTCAATCCGTTCGCGAGATATGGGAGTTTGAAGCCAAGAAATGGTTGAGAAGGCAAAAAATTTTGCGCAATGCTGCTGCTTCAAACCCTTAACCAGAATGGCGTAGGGAAAAAATACACATACCGTTGTAATCGGGCGAGTTTCTACTTTCAATTACAATAGGAATTTTTGGGTTAGGTCAATCCGTTCGCGAGATATGGGACTTTGAAGCTAAGAAATGGTTGACAAGACAACAAATTTTTCGCACTTCTGCTGCTCCAATCGCTTAACCAGAATGGCCTAGGGGAAAAATACACGTACCGCTGTAATGGGGCGAAGTCCTACTTTCAGATGCAACAGGAATTTTTGGGTTAGGTCAATCCGTTCGCGAGATATTGGAGTTTGAAGCCAAGAAATGGTTGAGAAGGAAAAAATTTTTCGCAATTCTGCTGCTCCAAACGCTTAACCAGAATATCCTAGGTAAAAAATGCACATACCGTTGTAATCGGGCTAGTTTCTACTTTCAGATGCCATCGGAATTTTTGGGTTAGGTCAATCCGTTCGCGAAATATGGGATTTTGAAGCTAAGAAATGGTTGAGGAGACAACAAATTTTTCGCACTTCTGCTGCTCCAAACGCTTAAACAGAATGGCCTAGGGCAAAAATACACATACCGTTGTAATCGGGCGAGTTTCTACTTTCAGATGCAATAGGAATTTTTGGGTTAGGTCAATCCGTTCGCGAGATATGGGAGTTTGAAGCCAAGAAATGGTTGAGAAGACAACAAATTTTTCGCGATTCCGCTGCTCCAAACGCTTAACCAGAATGGACTAGGGAAAAAATACGCATACCGTTGTAATGGGGCGAGTTTCTACTTTCAGATGAAACAGGAATTTTTTGGTTATGTCAATCCGTTCGCGAGATATGGGTGTTTGAAGCTAAGAAATGGTTGACAAGACAACAAATTTTTCGCGATTCTGCTGCTCCAAACGCTTAACCAGAATGGACTAGGGAAAAAATACGCATACCGTTTTAATGGGGCGAGTTTCTACTTTCAGATGCAATAGGAATTTTTGGGTTAGGTCAATCCGTTCGCGAGATATGGGAGTTTGAAGCTAAGAAATGGTTGAGGAGACAACAAATTTTTCGCAATTCTGCTGCTCCAAACGCTTAAACAGAATGGCCTAGGGCAAAAATACACATACCGTTGTAATCGGGCGAGTTTCTACTTTCAGATGCAATAGGAATTTTTGGGTTAGGTCAATCCGTTCGCGAGATATGGGAGTTTGAAGCCAAGAAATGGTTGAGAAGGCAAAAAATTTTGCGCAATGCTGCTGCTTCAAACCCTTAACCAGAATGGCGTAGGGAAAAAATACACATACCGTTGTAATCGGGCGAGTTTCTACTTTCAATTACAATAGGAATTTTTGGGTTAGGTCAATCCGTTCGCGAGATATGGGACTTTGAAGCTAAGAAATGGTTGACAAGACAACAAATTTTTCGCACTTCTGCTGCTCCAATCGCTTAACCAGAATGGCCTAGGGGAAAAATACACGTACCGCTGTAATGGGGCGAAGTCCTACTTTCAGATGCAACAGGAATTTTTGGGTTAGGTCAATCCGTTCGCGAGATATGGGAGTTTGAAGCCAAGAAATGGTTGAGAAGACAACAAATTTTTCGCGATTCCGCTGCTCCAAACGCTTAACCAGAATGGACTAGGGAAAAAATACGCATACCGTTGTAATGGGGCGAGTTTCTACTTTCAGATGAAACAGGAATTTTTTGGTTAGGTCAATCCGTTCGCGAGATATGGGTGTTTGAAGCTAAGAAATGGTTGACAAGACAACAAATTTTTCGCGATTCTGCTGCTCCAAACGCTTAACCAGAATGGACAAGGGAAAAAATACGCAAACCGTTTTAATGGGGCGAGTTTCTACTTTCAGATGCAATAGGAATTTTTGGGTTAGGTCAATCCGTTCGCGAGATATGGGATTTTGAAGCTAAGAAATGGTTGAGGAGACAACAAATTTTTCGCACTTCTGCTGCTCCAAACGCTTAAACAGAATGGCCTAGGGCAAAAATACACATACCGTTGTAATCGGGCGAGTTTCTACTTTCAGATGCAATAGGAATTTTTGGGTTAGGTCAATCCGTTCGCGAGATATGGGAGTTTAAAGCTAAGAAATGGTTGAGAAGGCAAAAAATTTTTCGCACTTCTGCTGCTGCAAACGCTTAACCCGAATGGCCTAGGGACTAAATACACATACCGTTGTAATCGGGCGAGTTTCTACTTTCAGAGGCAATAGGAATTTTTGGGGTAGGTCAATCCGTTCGCGAGATATGGGAGTTTGAAGCCAAGAAATGGTTGAGAAGGAAAAAAATTGTTCGCAATTCTGCTGCTTCAAACGTTTGACCAGAATGGCCTAGGGAAAAAATACACATACCGTTGTAATCGGGCGAGTTTCTACTTTCACATGCGATAGGAATTTTTGGGTTAGGTCAATCTGTTCTCGAGATATGGGAGTTTGAAGCCAAGAAATGGTTGTGAAGGAAAAAATTTTTCGCAATTCTGCTTCTCCAAACGCTTAACCACAATATCCTAGGGAAAAAATGCACATACCGTTGTAATCGGGCGGGTTTCTACTTTCAGATGCGATAGGAATTTTTGGGTTAGGTCAATCCGTTCGCGAGATATGGGAGTTTGAAGCCAAGAAATGGTTGAGAAGACAACAAATTTTTCGCGATTCCGCTGCTCCAAACGCTTAACCAGAATGGCCGAGGGAAAAAATACACATACCGTTGTAATCGGGCGAGTTTCTACTTTCAGATGCAATAGGAATTTTTGGGTTAGGTCAATCCGTTCGCGAGATATGGGAGTTTGAAGCCAAGAAATGGTTGAGAAGACAACAAATTTTTCGCGATTCCGCTGCTCCAAACGCTTAACCAGAATGGACTAGGGAAAAAATACGCATACCGTTGTAATGGGGCGAGTTTCTACTTTCAGATGAAACAGGAATTTTTTGGTTAGGTCAATCCGTTCGCGAGATATGGGTGTTTGAAGCTAAGAAATGGTTGACAAGACAACAAATTTTTCGCGATTCTGCTGCTCCAAACGCTTAACCAGAATGGACTAGGGAAAAAATACGCATACCGTTTTAATGGGGCGAGTTTCTACTTTCAGATGCAATAGGAATTTTTGGGTTAGGTCAATCCGTTCGCGAGATATGGGAGTTTGAAGCTAAGAAATGGTTGAGGAGACAACAAATTTTTCGCAATTCTGCTGCTCCAAACGCTTAAACAGAATGGCCTAGGGCAAAAATACACATACCGTTGTAATCGGGCGAGTTTCTACTTTCAGATGCAATAGGAATTTTTGGGTTAGGTCAATCCGTTCGCGAGATATGGGAGTTTGAAGCCAAGAAATGGTTGAGAAGGCAAAAAATTTTGCGCAATGCTGCTGCTTCAAACCCTTAACCAGAATGGCGTAGGGAAAAAATACACATACCGTTGTAATCGGGCGAGTTTCTACTTTCAATTACAATAGGAATTTTTGGGTTAGGTCAATCCGTTCGCGAGATATGGGACTTTGAAGCTAAGAAATGGTTGACAAGACAACAAATTTTTCGCACTTCTGCTGCTCCAATCGCTTAACCAGAATGGCCTAGGGGAAAAATACACGTACCGCTGTAATGGGGCGAAGTCCTACTTTCAGATGCAACAGGAATTTTTGGGTTAGGTCAATCCGTTCGCGAGATATTGGAGTTTGAAGCCAAGAAATGGTTGAGAAGGAAAAAATTTTTCGCAATTCTGCTGCTCCAAACGCTTAACCAGAATATCCTAGGTAAAAAATGCACATACCGTTGTAATCGGGCTAGTTTCTACTTTCAGATGCCATCGGAATTTTTGGGTTAGGTCAATCCGTTCGCGAAATATGGGATTTTGAAGCTAAGAAATGGTTGAGGAGACAACAAATTTTTCGCACTTCTGCTGCTCCAAACGCTTAAACAGAATGGCCTAGGGCAAAAATACACATACCGTTGTAATCGGGCGAGTTTCTACTTTCAGATGCAATAGGAATTTTTGGGTTAGGTCAATCCGTTCGCGAGATATGGGAGTTTGAAGCCAAGAAATGGTTGAGAAGACAACAAATTTTTCGCGATTCCGCTGCTCCAAACGCTTAACCAGAATGGACTAGGGAAAAAATACGCATACCGTTGTAATGGGGCGAGTTTCTACTTTCAGATGAAACAGGAATTTTTTGGTTAGGTCAATCCGTTCGCGAGATATGGGTGTTTGAAGCTAAGAAATGGTTGACAAGACAACAAATTTTTCGCGATTCTGCTGCTCCAAACGCTTAACCAGAATGGACTAGGGAAAAAATACGCATACCGTTTTAATGGGGCGAGTTTCTACTTTCAGATGCAATAGGAATTTTTGGGTTAGGTCAATCCGTTCGCGAGATATGGGAGTTTGAAGCTAAGAAATGGTTGAGGAGACAACAAATTTTTCGCAATTCTGCTGCTCCAAACGCTTAAACAGAATGGCCTAGGGCAAAAATACACATACCGTTGTAATCGGGCGAGTTTCTACTTTCAGATGCAATAGGAATTTTTGGGTTAGGTCAATCCGTTCGCGAGATATGGGAGTTTGAAGCCAAGAAATGGTTGAGAAGGCAAAAAATTTTGCGCAATGCTGCTGCTTCAAACCCTTAACCAGAATGGCGTAGGGAAAAAATACACATACCGTTGTAATCGGGCGAGTTTCTACTTTCAATTACAATAGGAATTTTTGGGTTAGGTCAATCCGTTCGCGAGATATGGGACTTTGAAGCTAAGAAATGGTTGACAAGACAACAAATTTTTCGCACTTCTGCTGCTCCAATCGCTTAACCAGAATGGCCTAGGGGAAAAATACACGTACCGCTGTAATGGGGCGAAGTCCTACTTTCAGATGCAACAGGAATTTTTGGGTTAGGTCAATCCGTTCGCGAGATATTGGAGTTTGAAGCCAAGAAATGGTTGAGAAGGAAAAAATTTTTCGCAATTCTGCTGCTCCAAACGCTTAACCAGAATATCCTAGGTAAAAAATGCACATACCGTTGTAATCGGGCTAGTTTCTACTTTCAGATGCCATCGGAATTTTTGGGTTAGGTCAATCCGTTCGCGAAATATGGGATTTTGAAGCTAAGAAATGGTTGAGGAGACAACAAATTTTTCGCACTTCTGCTGCTCCAAACGCTTAAACAGAATGGCCTAGGGCAAAAATACACATACCGTTGTAATCGGGCGAGTTTCTACTTTCAGATGCAATAGGAATTTTTGGGTTAGGTCAATCCGTTCGCGAGATATGGGAGTTTGAAGCCAAGAAATGGTTGAGAAGACAACAAATTTTTCGCGATTCCGCTGCTCCAAACGCTTAACCAGAATGGACTAGGGAAAAAATACGCATACCGTTGTAATGGGGCGAGTTTCTACTTTCAGATGAAACAGGAATTTTTTGGTTAGGTCAATCCGTTCGCGAGATATGGGTGTTTGAAGCTAAGAAATGGTTGACAAGACAACAAATTTTTCGCGATTCTGCTGCTCCAAACGCTTAACCAGAATGGACTAGGGAAAAAATACGCATACCGTTTTAATGGGGCGAGTTTCTACTTTCAGATGCAATAGGAATTTTTGGGTTAGGTCAATCCGTTCGCGAGATATGGGAGTTTGAAGCTAAGAAATGGTTGAGGAGACAACAAATTTTTCGCAATTCTGCTGCTCCAAACGCTTAAACAGAATGGCCTAGGGCAAAAATACACATACCGTTGTAATCGGGCGAGTTTCTACTTTCAGATGCAATAGGAATTTTTGGGTTAGGTCAATCCGTTCGCGAGATATGGGAGTTTGAAGCCAAGAAATGGTTGAGAAGGCAAAAAATTTTGCGCAATGCTGCTGCTTCAAACCCTTAACCAGAATGGCGTAGGGAAAAAATACACATACCGTTGTAATCGGGCGAGTTTCTACTTTCAATTACAATAGGAATTTTTGGGTTAGGTCAATCCGTTCGCGAGATATGGGACTTTGAAGCTAAGAAATGGTTGACAAGACAACAAATTTTTCGCACTTCTGCTGCTCCAATCGCTTAACCAGAATGGCCTAGGGGAAAAATACACGTACCGCTGTAATGGGGCGAAGTCCTACTTTCAGATGCAACAGGAATTTTTGGGTTAGGTCAATCCGTTCGCGAGATATTGGAGTTTGAAGCCAAGAAATGGTTGAGAAGGAAAAAATTTTTCGCAATTCTGCTGCTCCAAACGCTTAACCAGAATATCCTAGGTAAAAAATGCACATACCGTTGTAATCGGGCTAGTTTCTACTTTCAGATGCCATCGGAATTTTTGGGTTAGGTCAATCCGTTCGCGAAATATGGGATTTTGAAGCTAAGAAATGGTTGAGGAGACAACAAATTTTTCGCACTTCTGCTGCTCCAAACGCTTAAACAGAATGGCCTAGGGCAAAAATACACATACCGTTGTAATCGGGCGAGTTTCTACTTTCAGATGCAATAGGAATTTTTGGGTTAGGTCAATCCGTTCGCGAGATATGGGAGTTTAAAGCCAAGAAATGGTTGAGAAGGCAAAAAATTTTTCGCAATTCTGCTGCTTCAAACGCTTAACCAGAATGGCCTAGGGAAAAAATACACATACCGTTGTAATCGGGCGAGTTTCTACTTTCAGATGCGATAGGAATTTTTGGGTTAGATCAATCCGTTCTCGAGATATGGGAGTTTGAAGCCAAGAAATGGTAGTGAAGGAAAAAAATTTTTCGCCATTCTGCTGCTCCAAACGCTTAACCAGAATGGCCTAGGGAAAAAATACACATACCGTTGTAATCGGGCGAGTTTCTACTTTCAGATGCTATAGGAATTTTTGGGTTAGGTCAATCCGTTCGCGAGATATGGGAGTTTGAAGATAAGAAATGGTTGAGGAGACAACAAATTTTTCGCACTTCTGCTGCTCCAATCGCTTAAACAGAATGGCCTAGGGCAAAAATACACATACCGTTGTAATCGGGCGAGTTTCTACTTTCAGATGCAATAGGAATTTTTGGGTTAGGTCAATCCGTTCGCGAGATATGGGAGTTTGAAGCCAAGAAATGGTTGAGAAGGCAAAAAAGTTTTCGCAATTCTGCTGCTTCAAACGCTTAACCAGAATGGCCTAGGGACAAAATACACATACCGTTGTAATCGGGCGAGTTTCTACTTTCAGTTACAATAGGAATTTTTGGGTTAGGTCAATCCGTTCGCGAGATATGGGACTTTGAAGCTAAGAAATGGTTGACAAGACAACAAATTTTTCGCACTTCTGCTTCTCCAATCGTTTAACCAGAATGGCCTAGGGAAAAAATACACATACCGTTGTAATCGGGCGAGTTTCTACTTTCAGATGCTATAGGAATTTTTGGGTTAGGTCAATCCGTTCGCGAGATATGGGAGTTTGAAGCTAAGAAATGGTTGAGGAGACAACAAATTTTTCGCACTTCTGCTGCTCCAAACGCTTAACCAGAATGGCCAAGGGAAAAAACACGCATACCGTTGTATTCGGGCGAGTTTCTACTTTCAGATGCAACAGGAATTTTTGGGTTAGGTCAATCCGTTCGCGAGATATTGGAGTTTGAAGCTAAGGAATGTTTGACAAGACAAGAAATTTTTCGCACTTCTGCTGCTCCAATCGCTTAACCAGAATGGCCTAGGGGAAAAATACGCATACCGTTGTAATCGGGCGAGTTTCTACTTTCAGATGCAACAGGAATTTTTGGGTTAGGTCAATCCGTTCGCGAGATATTGGAGTTTGAACCCAAGAAATGGTTGAGAAGGAAAAAATTTTTCGCAATTCTGCTTCTCCAAACGCTTAACCACAATATCCTAGGGAAAAAATGCACATACCGTTGTAATCGGGCGGGTTTCTACTTTCAGATGCGATAGGAATTTTTGGGTTAGGTCAATCCGTTCGCGAGATATGGGAGTTTGAAGCCAAGAAATGGTTGAGAAGACAACAAATTTTTCGCGATTCCGCTGCTCCAAACGCTTAACCAGAATGGACTAGGGAAAAAATACGCATACCGTTGTAATGGGGCGAGTTTCTACTTTCAGATGAAACAGGAATTTTTTGGTTAGGTCAATCCGTTCGCGAGATATGGGTGTTTGAAGCTAAGAAATGGTTGACAAGACAACAAATTTTTCGCGATTCTGCTGCTCCAAACGCTTAACCAGAATGGACAAGGGAAAAAATACGCAAACCGTTTTAATGGGGCGAGTTTCTACTTTCAGATGCAATAGGAATTTTTGGGTTAGGTCAATCCGTTCGCGAGATATGGGATTTTGAAGCTAAGAAATGGTTGAGGAGACAACAAATTTTTCGCACTTCTGCTGCTCCAAACGCTTAAACAGAATGGCCTAGGGCAAAAATACACATACCGTTGTAATCGGGCGAGTTTCTACTTTCAGATGCAATAGGAATTTTTGGGTTAGGTCAATCCGTTCGCGAGATATGGGAGTTTAAAGCTAAGAAATGGTTGAGAAGGCAAAAAATTTTTCGCACTTCTGCTGCTGCAAACGCTTAACCCGAATGGCCTAGGGACTAAATACACATACCGTTGTAATCGGGCGAGTTTCTACTTTCAGAGGCAATAGGAATTTTTGGGGTAGGTCAATCCGTTCGCGAGATATGGGAGTTTGAAGCCAAGAAATGGTTGAGAAGGAAAAAAATTGTTCGCAATTCTGCTGCTTCAAACGTTTGACCAGAATGGCCTAGGGAAAAAATACACATACCGTTGTAATCGGGCGAGTTTCTACTTTCACATGCGATAGGAATTTTTGGGTTAGGTCAATCTGTTCTCGAGATATGGGAGTTTGAAGCCAAGAAATGGTTGTGAAGGAAAAAAATTTTTCGCCATTCTGCTGCTCCAAACGCTTAACCAGAATGGCCTAGGGAAAAAATACACATACCGTTGTAATCGGGCGAGCTTCTACTTTCAGATGCAATAGGAATTTTTGGGTTAGGTCAATCCGTTCGCTAGATATGGGAGTTTGAAGCTAAGAAATGGTTGAGGAGACAACAAATTTTTCGCACTTCTGCTGCTCCAAACGCTTAACCAGAATGGACTAGGGAAAAAATACGCATACCGTTGTAATCGGGCGAGTTTCTACATTCTGATGCAACAGGAATTTTTGGGTTAGGTCAATCCGTTCGCCAGACATGAGAGTTTGAACCTAAGAAATGGTTGAGAAGACAACAAATTTTTCGCGATTCTGCTGCTCCAAACGCTTAACCAGAATGGATTAGGGAAAAAATACGTATACCGTTCTAATCGGGTGAGTTTCTACTTTCTGATGCAACAGGAATTTTTGGGTTAGGTCAATCCGTTCGCCAGACATGGGAGTTTGAAGCTAAGAAATGTTTGACAAGACAACAAATTTTTCGCAATTCTGCTGCTCCAAACGCTTAACCAGAATGGCCTAGGGAAAAAATACGCATACCGTTGTAATCGGGCGAGTTTCTACTTTCAGATACAACAGGAATTTTTGGGTTAGGTCAATCCGTTCGCGAGATATTGCAGTTTGAAGCCAAGAAATGGTTGAGAAGGAAAAAATTTTTCGCAATTCTGCTGCTCCAAACGCTTAACCAGAATATCCTGGGGAAAAAATACACATACCGCTGTAATCGGGCTAGTTTCTACTTTCAGATGCCATCGGAATTTTTGGGTTAGGTCAATCCGTTTGCGAGATATGGGAGTTTGTAGCTAAGAAATGGTTTAGAAGACAACAAATTTTTCGCACTTCTGCTGCTGCAAACGCTTAACCCGAATGGCCTAGGGACTAAATACACATACCGTTGTAATCGGGCGAGTTTCTACTTTCAGAGGCAATAGGAATTTTTGGGGTAGGTCAATCCGTTCGCGAGATATGGGAGTTTGAAGCCAAGAAATGGTTGAGAAGGAAAAAAATTGTTCGCAATTCTGCTGCTTCAAACGTTTGACCAGAATGGCCTAGGGAAAAAATACACATACCGTTGTAATCGGGCGAGTTTCTACTTTCACATGCGATAGGAATTTTTGGGTTAGGTCAATCTGTTCTCGAGATATGGGAGTTTGAAGCCAAGAAATGGTTGTGAAGGAAAAAAATTTTTCGCCATTCTGCTGCTCCAAACGCTTAACCAGAATGGCCTAGGGAAAAAATACACATACCGTTGTAATCGGGCGAGTTTCTACTTTCAGATGCAATAGGAATTTTTGGGTTAGGTCAATCCGTTCGCTAGATATGGGAGTTTGAAGCTAAGAAATGGTTGAGGAGACAACAAATTTTTCGCACTTCTGCTGCTCCAAACGCTTAACCAGAATGGACTAGGGAAAAAATACGCATACCGTTGTAATCGGGCGAGTTTCTACATTCTGATGCAACAGGAATTTTTGGGTTAGGTCAATCCGTTCGCCAGACATGGGAGTTTGAAGCTAAGAAATGTTTGACAAGACAACAAATTTTTCGCACTTCTGCTGCTCCAAACGCTTAACGAGAATGGACTAGGGAAAAAATACGCATACCGTTGTAATCGGGTGAGTTTCTACTTTCTGATAAAACAGGAATTTTTGGGTTAGGTCAATCCGTTTGCGAGATATGGGAGTTTGAAGCCAAGAAATGGTTGTGAAGGAATAAAATTTTTCGCAATTCTGCTGCTCCAAACGCTTAACCAGAATGGCCTAGGGCAAAAATACACATACCGTTGTAATCGGGCGAGATTCTACTTTCAGATGCAATAGGAATTTTTGGGTTAGGTCAATCCGTTCGCGAGATATGGGAGTTTGAAGCTAAGGAATGTTTGACAAGACAAGAAATTTTTCGCACTTCTGCTGCTCCAATCGCTTAACCAGAATGGCCTAGGGGAAAAATACGCATACCGTTGTAATCGGGCGAGTTTCTACTTTCAGATGCAACAGGAATTTTTGGGTTAGGTCAATCCGTTCGCGAGATATTGGAGTTTGAAGCCAAGAAATGGTTGTGAAGGAATAAAATTTTTCGCAATTCTGCTGCTCCAAACGCTTAACCAGAATGGCCGAGGGAAAAAATACACATACCGTTGTAATCGGGCGAGTTTCTACTTTCAGATGCAATAGGAATTTTTGGGTTAGGTCAATCCGTTCGCGAGATATGGGAGTTTGAAGCCAAGAAATGGTTGAGAAGACAACAAATTTTTCGCGATTCCGCTGCTCCAAACGCTTAACCAGAATGGACTAGGGAAAAAATACGCATACCGTTGTAATGGGGCGAGTTTCTACTTTCAGATGAAACAGGAATTTTTTGGTTAGGTCAATCCGTTCGCGAGATATGGGTGTTTGAAGCTAAGAAATGGTTGACAAGACAACAAATTTTTCGCGATTCTGCTGCTCCAAACGCTTAACCAGAGTGGACTAGGGAAAAAATACGCATACCGTTTTAATGGGGCGAGTTTCTACTTTCAGATGCAATAGGAATTTTTGGGTTAGGTCAATCCGTTCGCGAGATATGGGAGTTTGAAGCTAAGAAATGGTTGAGGAGACAACAAATTTTTCGCAATTCTGCTGCTCCAAACGCTTAAACAGAATGGCCTAGGGCAAAAATACACATACCGTTGTAATCGGGCGAGTTTCTACTTTCAGATGCAATAGGAATTTTTGGGTTAGGTCAATCCGTTCGCGAGATATGGGAGTTTGAAGCCAAGAAATGGTTGAGAAGGCAAAAAATTTTGCGCAATGCTGCTGCTCCAATCGCTTAACCAGAATGGCCTAGGGGAAAAATACACGTACCGCTGTAATGGGGCGAGGTCCTACTTTCAGATGCAACAGGAATTTTTGGGTTAGGTCAATCCGTTCGCGAGATATTGGAGTTTGAAGCCAAGAAATGGTTGAGAAGGAAAAAATTTTTCGCAATTCTGCTGCTCCAAACGCTTAACCAGAATATCCTAGGTAAAAAATGCACATACCGTTGTAATCGGGCTAGTTTCTACTTTCAGATGCCATCGGAATTTTTGGGTTAGGTCAATCCGTTCGCGAAATATGGGATTTTGAAGCTAAGAAATGGTTGAGGAGACAACAAATTTTTCGCACTTCTGCTGCTCCAAACGCTTAAACAGAATGGCCTAGGGCAAAAATACACATACCGTTGTAATCGGGCGAGTTTCTACTTTCAGATGCAATAGGAATTTTTGGGGTAGGTCAATCCGTTCGCGAGATATGGGAGTTTGAAGCCAAGAAATGGTTGAGAAGGAAAAAAATTGTTCGCAATTCTGCTGCTTCAAACGTTTGACCAGAATGGCCTAGGGAAAAAATACACATACCGTTGTAATCGGGCGAGTTTCTACTTTCACATGCGATAGGAATTTTTGGGTTAGGTCAATCTGTTCTCGAGATATGGGAGTTTGAAGCCAAGAAATGGTTGTGAAGGAAAAAAATTTTTCGCCATTCTGCTGCTCCAAACGCTTAACCAGAATGGCCTAGGGAAAAAATACACATACCGTTGTAATCGGGCGAGCTTCTACTTTCAGATGCAATAGGAATTTTTGGGTTAGGTCAATCCGTTCGCTAGATATGGGAGTTTGAAGCTAAGAAATGGTTGAGGAGACAACAAATTTTTCGCACTTCTGCTGCTCCAAACGCTTAACCAGAATGGACTAGGGAAAAAATACGCATACCGTTGTAATCGGGCGAGTTTCTACATTCTGATGCAACAGGAATTTTTGGGTTAGGTCAATCCGTTCGCCAGACATGAGAGTTTGAACCTAAGAAATGGTTGAGAAGACAACAAATTTTTCGCGATTCTGCTGCTCCAAACGCTTAACCAGAATGGATTAGGGAAAAAATACGTATACCGTTCTAATCGGGTGAGTTTCTACTTTCTGATGCAACAGGAATTTTTGGGTTAGGTCAATCCGTTCGCCAGACATGGGAGTTTGAAGCTAAGAAATGTTTGACAAGACAACAAATTTTTCGCAATTCTGCTGCTCCAAACGCTTAACCAGAATGGCCTAGGGAAAAAATACGCATACCGTTGTAATCGGGCGAGTTTCTACTTTCAGATACAACAGGAATTTTTGGGTTAGGTCAATCCGTTCGCGAGATATTGCAGTTTGAAGCCAAGAAATGGTTGAGAAGGAAAAAATTTTTCGCAATTCTGCTGCTCCAAACGCTTAACCAGAATATCCTGGGGAAAAAATACACATACCGCTGTAATCGGGCTAGTTTCTACTTTCAGATGCCATCGGAATTTTTGGGTTAGGTCAATCCGTTTGCGAGATATGGGAGTTTGTAGCTAAGAAATGGTTTAGAAGACAACAAATTTTTCGCACTTCTGCTGCTGCAAACGCTTAACCCGAATGGCCTAGGGACTAAATACACATACCGTTGTAATCGGGCGAGTTTCTACTTTCAGAGGCAATAGGAATTTTTGGGGTAGGTCAATCCGTTCGCGAGATATGGGAGTTTGAAGCCAAGAAATGGTTGAGAAGGAAAAAAATTGTTCGCAATTCTGCTGCTTCAAACGTTTGACCAGAATGGCCTAGGGAAAAAATACACATACCGTTGTAATCGGGCGAGTTTCTACTTTCACATGCGATAGGAATTTTTGGGTTAGGTCAATCTGTTCTCGAGATATGGGAGTTTGAAGCCAAGAAATGGTTGTGAAGGAAAAAAATTTTTCGCCATTCTGCTGCTCCAAACGCTTAACCAGAATGGCCTAGGGAAAAAATACACATACCGTTGTAATCGGGCGAGTTTCTACTTTCAGATGCAATAGGAATTTTTGGGTTAGGTCAATCCGTTCGCTAGATATGGGAGTTTGAAGCTAAGAAATGGTTGAGGAGACAACAAATTTTTCGCACTTCTGCTGCTCCAAACGCTTAACCAGAATGGACTAGGGAAAAAATACGCATACCGTTGTAATCGGGCGAGTTTCTACATTCTGATGCAACAGGAATTTTTGGGTTAGGTCAATCCGTTCGCCAGACATGGGAGTTTGAAGCTAAGAAATGTTTGACAAGACAACAAATTTTTCGCACTTCTGCTGCTCCAAACGCTTAACGAGAATGGACTAGGGAAAAAATACGCATACCGTTGTAATCGGGTGAGTTTCTACTTTCTGATAAAACAGGAATTTTTGGGTTAGGTCAATCCGTTTGCGAGATATGGGAGTTTGAAGCCAAGAAATGGTTGTGAAGGAATAAAATTTTTCGCAATTCTGCTGCTCCAAACGCTTAACCAGAATGGCCTAGGGCAAAAATACACATACCGTTGTAATCGGGCGAGATTCTACTTTCAGATGCAATAGGAATTTTTGGGTTAGGTCAATCCGTTCGCGAGATATGGGAGTTTGAAGCTAAGGAATGTTTGACAAGACAAGAAATTTTTCGCACTTCTGCTGCTCCAATCGCTTAACCAGAATGGCCTAGGGGAAAAATACGCATACCGTTGTAATCGGGCGAGTTTCTACTTTCAGATGCAACAGGAATTTTTGGGTTAGGTCAATCCGTTCGCGAGATATTGGAGTTTGAAGCCAAGAAATGGTTGTGAAGGAATAAAATTTTTCGCAATTCTGCTGCTCCAAACGCTTAACCAGAATGGCCGAGGGAAAAAATACACATACCGTTGTAATCGGGCGAGTTTCTACTTTCAGATGCAATAGGAATTTTTGGGTTAGGTCAATCCGTTCGCGAGATATGGGAGTTTGAAGCCAAGAAATGGTTGAGAAGACAACAAATTTTTCGCGATTCCGCTGCTCCAAACGCTTAACCAGAATGGACTAGGGAAAAAATACGCATACCGTTGTAATGGGGCGAGTTTCTACTTTCAGATGAAACAGGAATTTTTTGGTTAGGTCAATCCGTTCGCGAGATATGGGTGTTTGAAGCTAAGAAATGGTTGACAAGACAACAAATTTTTCGCGATTCTGCTGCTCCAAACGCTTAACCAGAGTGGACTAGGGAAAAAATACGCATACCGTTTTAATGGGGCGAGTTTCTACTTTCAGATGCAATAGGAATTTTTGGGTTAGGTCAATCCGTTCGCGAGATATGGGAGTTTGAAGCTAAGAAATGGTTGAGGAGACAACAAATTTTTCGCAATTCTGCTGCTCCAAACGCTTAAACAGAATGGCCTAGGGCAAAAATACACATACCGTTGTAATCGGGCGAGTTTCTACTTTCAGATGCAATAGGAATTTTTGGGTTAGGTCAATCCGTTCGCGAGATATGGGAGTTTGAAGCCAAGAAATGGTTGAGAAGGCAAAAAATTTTGCGCAATGCTGCTGCTCCAATCGCTTAACCAGAATGGCCTAGGGGAAAAATACACGTACCGCTGTAATGGGGCGAGGTCCTACTTTCAGATGCAACAGGAATTTTTGGGTTAGGTCAATCCGTTCGCGAGATATTGGAGTTTGAAGCCAAGAAATGGTTGAGAAGGAAAAAATTTTTCGCAATTCTGCTGCTCCAAACGCTTAACCAGAATATCCTAGGTAAAAAATGCACATACCGTTGTAATCGGGCTAGTTTCTACTTTCAGATGCCATCGGAATTTTTGGGTTAGGTCAATCCGTTCGCGAAATATGGGATTTTGAAGCTAAGAAATGGTTGAGGAGACAACAAATTTTTCGCACTTCTGCTGCTCCAAACGCTTAAACAGAATGGCCTAGGGCAAAAATACACATACCGTTGTAATCGGGCGAGTTTCTACTTTCAGATGCAATAGGAATTTTTGGGTTAGGTCAATCCGTTCGCGAGATATGGGAGTTTAAAGCCAAGAAATGGTTGAGAAGGCAAAAAATTTTTCGCAATTCTGCTGCTTCAAACGCTTAACCAGAATGGCCTAGGGAAAAAATACACATACCGTTGTAATCGGGCGAGTTTCTACTTTCAGATGCGATAGGAATTTTTGGGTTAGATCAATCCGTTCTCGAGATATGGGAGTTTGAAGCCAAGAAATGGTAGTGAAGGAAAAAAATTTTTCGCGATTCTGCTGCTCCAAACGCTTAACCAGAATGGCCTAGGGAAAAAATACGCATACCGTTGTAATCGGGCGAGTTTCTACTTTCAGATGCAACAGGAATTTTTGGGTTAGGTCAATCCGTTCGCGAGATATTGGAGTTTGAAGCCAAGAAATGGTAGAGAAGGACAAAATTTTTCGCAATTCTGCTGCTCCAAACGCTTAACCAGAATATCCTAGGGAAAAAATACACATACCGCTGTAATCGGGCGAGTTTCTACTTTCAGATGCAATCGGAATTTTTGGGTTAGGTCAATCCGTTTGCGAGATATGGGAGTTTGAAGCCAAGAAATGGTTGTGAAGGAATAAAATTTTTCGCAATTCTGCTAGTCCAAACGCTTAACCAGAATGGCCGAGGGAAAAAATACACATACCGTTGTAATCGGGCGAGTTTCTACTTTCAGATGCAACAGGAATTTTTGGGTTAGGTCAATCCGTTCGCGAGATATGGGAGTTTGAAGCTAAGAAATGGTTGAGGAGACAACAAATTTTTCGCACTTCTGCTGCTCCAAACGCTTAACCAGAATGGCCTAGGGCAAAAATACACATACCGTTGTAATCGGGCGAGATTCTACTTTCAGATGCAATAGGAATTTTTGGGTTAGGTCAATCCGTTCGCGAGATATGGGAGTTTGAAGCTAAGGAATGTTTGACAAGACAAGAAATTTTTCGCACTTCTGCTGCTCCAATCGCTTAACCAGAATGGCCTAGGGGAAAAATACGCATACCGTTGTAATCGGGCGAGTTTCTACTTTCAGATGCAACAGGAATTTTTGGGTTAGGTCAATCCGTTCGCGACATATTGGAGTTTGAACCCAAGAAATGGTTGAGAAGGAAAAAATTTTTCGCAATTCTGCTTCTCCAAACGCTTAACCACAATATCCTAGGGAAAAAATGCACATACCGTTGTAATCGGGCGGGTTTCTACTTTCAGATGCGATAGGAATTTTTGGGTTAGGTCAATCCGTTCGCGAGATATGGGAGTTTGAAGCCAAGAAATGGTTGAGAAGACAACAAATTTTTCGCGATTCCGCTGCTCCAAACGCTTAACCAGAATGGACTAGGGAAAAAATACGCATACCGTTGTAATGGGGCGAGTTTCTACTTTCAGATGAAACAGGAATTTTTTGGTTAGGTCAATCCGTTCGCGAGATATGGGTGTTTGAAGCTAAGAAATGGTTGACAAGACAACAAATTTTTCGCGATTCTGCTGCTCCAAACGCTTAACCAGAATGGACAAGGGAAAAAATACGCATACCGTTTTAATGGGGCGAGTTTCTACTTTCAGATGCAATAGGAGTTTTTGGGTTAGGTCAATCCGTTCGCGAGATATGGGATTTTGAAGCTAAGAAATGGTTGAGGAGACAACAAATTTTTCGCACTTCTGCTTCTCCAAACGCTTAACCACAATATCCTAGGGAAAAAATGCACATACCGTTGTAATCGGGCGGGTTTCTACTTTCAGATGCGATAGGAATTTTTGGGTTAGGTCAATCCGTTCGCAAGATATGAGCGTTTGAAGCTAAGAAATGGTTGAGAAGACAACAAATTTTTCGCGATTCTGCTGCTCCAAACGCTTAACCAGAATGGCCTAGGGAAAAAATACGCATACCGTTGTAATCGGGCGAGTTTCTACTTTCAGATGCAATAGGAATTTTTGGGTTAGGTCAATCCGTTCGCGAGATATGGGAGTTTGAAGCTAAGAAATGGTTGAGGAGACAACAAATTTTTCGCACTTCTGCTGCTCCAAACGCTTAACCAGAATGGCCTAGGGCAAAAATACACATACCGTTGTAATCGGGCGAGATTCTACTTTCAGATGCAATAGGAATTTTTGGGTTAGGTCAATCCGTTCGCGAGATATGGGAGTTTGAAGCTAAGGAATGTTTGACAAGACAAGAAATTTTTCGCACTTCTGCTGCTCCAATCGCTTAACCAGAATGGCCTAGGGGAAAAATACGCATACCGTTGTAATCGGGCGAGTTTCTACTTTCAGATGCAACAGGAATTTTTGGGTTAGGTCAATCCGTTCGCGAGATATTGGAGTTTGAACCCAAGAAATGGTTGAGAAGGAAAAAATTTTTCGCAATTCTGCTTCTCCAAACGCTTAACCACAATATCCTAGGGAAAAAATGCACATACCGTTGTAATCGGGCGGGTTTCTACTTTCAGATGCGATAGGAATTTTTGGGTTAGGTCAATCCGTTCGCGAGATATGGGAGTTTGAAGCCAAGAAATGGTTGAGAAGACAACAAATTTTTCGCGATTCCGCTGCTCCAAACGCTTAACCAGAATGGACTAGGGAAAAAATACGCATACCGTTGTAATGGGGCGAGTTTCTACTTTCAGATGAAACAGGAATTTTTTGGTTAGGTCAATCCGTTCGCGAGATATGGGTGTTTGAAGCTAAGAAATGGTTGACAAGACAACAAATTTTTCGCGAATCTGCTGCTCCAAACGCTTAACCAGAATGGACAAGGGAAAAAATACGCATACCGTTTTAATGGGGCGAGTTTCTACTTTCAGATGCAATAGGAATTTTTGGGTTAGGTCAATCCGTTCGCGAGATATGGGATTTTGAAGCTAAGAAATGGTTGAGGAGACAACAAATTTTTCGCACTTCTGCTGCTCCAAACGCTTAAACAGAATGGCCTAGGGCAAAAATACACATACCGTTGTAATCGGGCGAGTTTCTACTTTCAGATGCAATAGGAATTTTTGGGTTAGGTCAATCCGTTCGCGAGATATGGGAGTTTAAAGCCAAGAAATGGTTGAGAAGGCAAAAAATTTTTCGCAATTCTGCTGCTTCAAACGCTTAACCAGAATGGCCTAGGGAAAAAATACACATACCGTTGTAATCGGGCGAGTTTCTACTTTCAGATGCGATAGGAATTTTTGGGTTAGGTCAATCCGTTCTCGAGATATGGGAGTTTGAAGCCAAGAAATGGTTGTGAAGGAAAAAAATTTTTCGCCATTCTGCTGCTCCAAACGCTTAACCAGAATGGCCTAGGGAAAAAATACACGTACCGTTGTAATCGGGCGAGTTTCTACTTTCAGATGCTATAGGAATTTTTGGGTTAGGTCAATCCGTTCGCGAGATATGGGAGTTTGAAGATACGAAATGGTTGAGGAGACAACAAATTTTTCGCACTTCTGCTGCTCCAAACGCTTAAACAGAATGGCCTAGGGCAAAAATACACATACCGTTGTAATCGGGCGAGTTTCTACTTTCAGATGCAATAGGAATTTTTGGGTTAGGTCAATCCGTTCGCGAGATATGGGAGTTTGAAGCCAAGAAATGGTTGAGAAGGCAAAAAAGTTTTCGCAATTCTGCTGCATCAAACGCTTAACCAGAATGGCCTAGGGACAAAATACACATACCGTTGTAATCGGGCGAGTTTCTACTTTCAGATGCGATAGGAATTTTTGGGTTAGGTCAATCCGTTCGCGAGATATGGGAGTTTGAAGCCAAGAAATGGTTGAGAAGGCAAAATATTTTTCGCACTTCTGCTGCTCCAAACGCTTAACCAGAATGGCCTAGGGCAAAAATACACATACCGTTGTAATCGGGCGAGATTCTACTTTCAGATGCAATAGGAATTTTTGGGTTAGGTCAATCCGTTCGCGAGATATGGGAGTTTGAAGCTAAGGAATGTTTGACAAGACAAGAAATTTTTCGCACTTCTGCTGCTCCAATCGCTTAACCAGAATGGCCTAGGGGAAAAATACGCATACCGTTGTAATCGGGCGAGTTTCTACTTTCAGATGCAACAGGAATTTTTGGGTTAGGTCAATCCGTTCGCGAGATATTGGAGTTTGAACCCAAGAAATGGTTGAGAAGGAAAAAATTTTTCGCAATTCTGCTTCTCCAAACGCTTAACCACAATATCCTAGGGAAAAAATGCACATACCGTTGTAATCGGGCGGGTTTCTACTTTCAGATGCGATAGGAATTTTTGGGTTAGGTCAATCCGTTCGCGAGATATGGGAGTTTGAAGCTAAGGAATGTTTGACAAGACAAGAAATTTTTCGCACTTCTGCTGCTCCAATCGCTTAACCAGAATGGCCTAGGGGAAAAATACGCATACCGTTGTAATCGGGCGAGTTTCTACTTTCAGATGCAACAGGAATTTTTGGGTTAGGTCAATCCGTTCGCGAGATATTGGAGTTTGAACCCAAGAAATGGTTGAGAAGGAAAAAATTTTTCGCAATTCTGCTTCTCCAAACGCTTAACCACAATATCCTAGGGAAAAAATGCACATACCGTTGTAATCGGGCGGGTTTCTACTTTCAGATGCGATAGGAATTTTTGGGTTAGGTCAATCCGTTCGCGAGATATGGGAGTTTGAAGCCAAGAAATGGTTGAGAAGACAACAAATTTTTCGCGATTCCGCTGCTCCAAACGCTTAACCAGAATGGACTAGGGAAAAAATACGCATACCGTTGTAATGGGGCGAGTTTCTACTTTCAGATGAAACAGGAATTTTTTGGTTAGGTCAATCCGTTCGCGAGATATGGGTGTTTGAAGCTAAGAAATGGTTGACAAGACAACAAATTTTTCGCGAATCTGCTGCTCCAAACGCTTAACCAGAATGGACAAGGGAAAAAATACGCATACCGTTTTAATGGGGCGAGTTTCTACTTTCAGATGCAATAGGAATTTTTGGGTTAGGTCAATCCGTTCGCGAGATATGGGATTTTGAAGCTAAGAAATGGTTGAGGAGACAACAAATTTTTCGCACTTCTGCTGCTCCAAACGCTTAAACAGAATGGCCTAGGGCAAAAATACACATACCGTTGTAATCGGGCGAGTTTCTACTTTCAGATGCAATAGGAATTTTTGGGTTAGGTCAATCCGTTCGCGAGATATGGGAGTTTAAAGCCAAGAAATGGTTGAGAAGGCAAAAAATTTTTCGCAATTCTGCTGCTTCAAACGCTTAACCAGAATGGCCTAGGGAAAAAATACACATACCGTTGTAATCGGGCGAGTTTCTACTTTCAGATGCGATAGGAATTTTTGGGTTAGGTCAATCCGTTCTCGAGATATGGGAGTTTGAAGCCAAGAAATGGTTGTGAAGGAAAAAAATTTTTCGCCATTCTGCTGCTCCAAACGCTTAACCAGAATGGCCTAGGGAAAAAATACACATACCGTTGTAATCGGGCGAGTTTCTACTTTCAGATGCTATAGGAATTTTTGGGTTAGGTCAATCCGTTCGCGAGATATGGGAGTTTGAAGATACGAAATGGTTGAGGAGACAACAAATTTTTCGCACTTCTGCTGCTCCAAACGCTTAAACAGAATGGCCTAGGGCAAAAATACACATACCGTTGTAATCGGGCGAGTTTCTACTTTCAGATGCAATAGGAATTTTTGGGTTAGGTCAATCCGTTCGCGAGATATGGGAGTTTGAAGCCAAGAAATGGTTGAGAAGGCAAAAAAGTTTTCGCAATTCTGCTGCTTCAAACGCTTAACCAGAATGGCCTAGGGACAAAATACACATACCGTTGTAATCGGGCGAGTTTCTACTTTCAGATGCGATAGGAATTTTTGGGTTAGGTCAATCCGTTCGCGAGATATGGGAGTTTGAAGCCAAGAAATGGTTGAGAAGGCAAAATATTTTTCGCACTTCTGCTGCTCCAAACGCTTAACCAGAATGGCCTAGGGCAAAAATACACATACCGTTGTAATCGGGCGAGATTCTACTTTCAGATGCAATAGCAATTTTTGGGTTAGGTCAATCCGTTCGCGAGATATGGGAGTTTGAAGCTAAGGAATGTTTGACAAGACAAGAAATTTTTCGCACTTCTGCTGCTCCAATCGCTTAACCAGAATGGCCTAGGGGAAAAATACGCATACCGTTGTAATCGGGCGAGTTTCTACTTTCAGATGCAACAGGAATTTTTGGGTTAGGTCAATCCGTTCGCGAGATATTGGAGTTTGAACCCAAGAAATGGTTGAGAAGGAAAAAATTTTTCGCAATTCTGCTTCTCCAAACGCTTAACCACAATATCCTAGGGAAAAAATGCACATACCGTTGTAATCGGGCGGGTTTCTACTTTCAGATGCGATAGGAATTTTTGGGTTAGGTCAATCCGTTCGCGAGATATGGGAGTTTGAAGCCAAGAAATGGTTGAGAAGACAACAAATTTTTCGCGATTCCGCTGCTCCAAACGCTTAACCAGAATGGACTAGGGAAAAAATACGCATACCGTTGTAATGGGGCGAGTTTCTACTTTCAGATGAAACAGGAATTTTTTGGTTAGGTCAATCCGTTCGCGAGATATGGGTGTTTGAAGCTAAGAAATGGTTGACAAGACAACAAATTTTTCGCGAATCTGCTGCTCCAAACGCTTAACCAGAATGGACAAGGGAAAAAATACGCATACCGTTTTAATGGGGCGAGTTTCTACTTTCAGATGCAATAGGAATTTTTGGGTTAGGTCAATCCGTTCGCGAGATATGGGATTTTGAAGCTAAGAAATGGTTGAGGAGACAACAAATTTTTCGCACTTCTGCTGCTCCAAACGCTTAAACAGAATGGCCTAGGGCAAAAATACACATACCGTTGTAATCGGGCGAGTTTCTACTTTCAGATGCAATAGGAATTTTTGGGTTAGGTCAATCCGTTCGCGAGATATGGGAGTTTAAAGCCAAGAAATGGTTGAGAAGGCAAAAAATTTTTCGCAATTCTGCTGCTTCAAACGCTTAACCAGAATGGCCTAGGGAAAAAATACACATACCGTTGTAATCGGGCGAGTTTCTACTTTCAGATGCGATAGGAATTTTTGGGTTAGGTCAATCCGTTCTCGAGATATGGGAGTTTGAAGCCAAGAAATGGTTGTGAAGGAAAAAAATTTTTCGCCATTCTGCTGCTCCAAACGCTTAACCAGAATGGCCTAGGGAAAAAATACACATACCGTTGTAATCGGGCGAGTTTCTACTTTCAGATGCTATAGGAATTTTTGAGTTAGGTCAATCCGTTCGCGAGATATGGGAGTTTGAAGATACGAAATGGTTGAGGAGACAACAAATTTTTCGCACTTCTGCTGCTCCAAACGCTTAAACAGAATGGCCTAGGGCAAAAATACACATACCGTTGTAATCGGGCGAGTTTCTACTTTCAGATGCAATAGGAATTTTTGGGTTAGGTCAATCCGTTCGCGAGATATGGGAGTTTGAAGCCAAGAAATGGTTGAGAAGGCAAAAAAGTTTTCGCAATTCTGCTGCTTCAAACGCTTAACCAGAATGGCCTAGGGACAAAATACACATACCGTTGTAATCGGGCGAGTTTCTACTTTCAGATGCGATAGGAATTTTTGGGTTAGGTCAATCCGTTCGCGAGATATGGGAGTTTGAAGCCAAGAAATGGTTGAGAAGGCAAAATATTTTTCGCAATTCTGCTGCTTCAGACGCTTAACCAGAATCGCCTAGGGAAAGAATACACATACCGTTGTAATCGGGCGAGTTTCTACTTTCAGGTACAATAGGAATTTTTGGGTTTGGTCAATCCGTTCGCGAGATATTGGAGTTTGAAGCCAAGAAATGGTTGAGAAGGAGAAAATTTTTCGCAATTCTGCTGCTCCAAGCGCTTAACCAGAATATCCTAGGGAAAAAATACACATACCGTTGTAATCGGGCGAGTTTCTACTTTCAGATGCAATAGGAATTTTTGGGTTAGGTCAATCTGTTCGCGAGATATGGGAGTTTGAAGCCAAGGAATGGTTGAGAAGGCAAAAAATTTTTCGCAATTCTGCTGCTTCAAACGCTTAAACAGAATGGCCTAGGGACAAAATACACATACCGTTGTAATCGGGCGAGTTTCTACTTTCAGATGCGATAGGAATTTTTGGGTTAGGTCAATCCGTTCGCGAGATATGGGACTTTGAAGCTAAGAAATGGTTGACAAGACAACAAATTTTTCGCACTTCTGCTTCTCCAATCGTTTAACCAGAATGGCCTAGGGGAAAAATACACGTACCGTTGTAATCGGGCGAGTTTCTACTTTCAAGGGCAATAGGAATTTTTGAGTTAGGTCAATCCGTTCGCGAGATATGGGACTTTGAACCTAAGAAATGTTTGACAAGACAACAAATTTTTCGCACTTCTGCTGCTCCAAACGCTTAACGAGAATGGACTAGGGAAAAAATACGCATACCGTTGTAATCGGGTGAGTTTCTACTTTCTGATAAAACAGGAATTTTTGGGTTAGGTCAATCCGTTCGCAAGATATGAGCGTTTGAAGCTAAGAAATGGTTGAGAAGACAACAAATTTTTCGCGATTCTGCTGCTCCAAACGCTTAACCAGAATGGCCTAGGGAAAAAATACGCATACCGTTGTAATCGGGCGAGTTTCTACTTTCAGATGCAACAGGAATTCTTGGGTTAGGTCAATCCGTTCGCGAGATATTGGAGTTTGAAGCCAAGAAATGGTAGAGAAGGAAAAAATTTTTCGCAATTCTGCTGCTCCAAACGCTTAACCAGAATATCCTAGGGAAAAAATACACATACCGCTGTAATCGGGCGAGTTTCTACTTTCAGATGCAATCGGAATTTTTGGGTTAGGTCAATCCGTTTGCGAGATATGGGAGTTTGAAGCCAAGAAATGGTTGTGAAGGAATAAAATTTTTCGCAATTCTGCTGCTCCAAACGCTTAACCAGAATGGCCGAGGGAATAAATACACATACCGTTGTAATCGGGCGAGTTTCTACTTTCAGATGCAATAGGAATTTTTGGGTTAGGTCAATCCGTTCGCGAGATATGGGAGTTTGAAGCTAAGAAATGGTTGAGGAGACAACAAATTTTTCGCACTTCTGCTGCTCCAAACGCTTAACCAGAATGGCCTAGGGCAAAAATACACATACCGTTGTAATCGGGCGAGATTCTACTTTCAGATGCAATAGGAATTTTTGGGTTAGGTCAATCCGTTCGCGAGATATGGGAGTTTGAAGCTAAGGAATGTTTGACAAGACAAGAAATTTTTCGCACTTCTGCTGCTCCAATCGCTTAACCAGTATGGCCTAGGGGAAAAATACGCATACCGTTGTAATCGGGCGAGTTTCTACTTTCAGATGCAACAGGAATTTTTGGGTTAGGTCAATCCGTTCGCGAGATATTGGAGTTTGAACCCAAGAAATGGTTGAGAAGGAAAAAATTTTTCGCAATTCTGCTTCTCCAAACGCTTAACCACAATATCCTAGGGAAAAAATGCACATACCGTTGTAATCGGGCGGGTTTCTACTTTCAGATGCGATAGGAATTTTTGGGTTAGGTCAATCCGTTCGCGAGATATGGGAGTTTGAAGCCAAGAAATGGTTGAGAAGACAACAAATTTTTCGCGATTCCGCTGCTCCAAACGCTTAACCAGAATGGACTAGGGAAAAAATACGCATACCGTTGTAATGGGGCGAGTTTCTACTTTCAGATGCAACAGGAATTTTTTGGTTAGGTCAATCCGTTCGCGAGATATGGGTGTTTGAAGCTAAGAAATGGTTGACAAGACAACAAATTTTTCGCGATTCTGCTGCTCCAAACGCTTAACCAGAATGGACTAGGGAAAAAATACGCATACCGTTTTAATGGGGCGAGTTTCTACTTTCAGATGCAATAGGAATTTTTGGGTTAGGTCAATCCGTTCGCGAGATATGGGAGTTTGAAGCTAAGAAATGGTTGAGGAGACAACAAATTTTTCGCAATTCTGCTGCTCCAAACGCTTAAACAGAATGGCCTAGGGCAAAAATACACATACCGTTGTAATCGGGCGAGTTTCTACTTTCAGATGCAATAGGAATTTTTGGGTTAGGTCAATCCGTTCGCGAGATATGGGAGTTTGAAGCCAAGAAATGGTTGAGAAGGCAAAAAATTTTGCGCAATGCTGCTGCTTCAAACCCTTAACCAGAATGGCGTAGGGAAAAAATACACATACCGTTGTAATCGGGCGAGTTTCTACTTTCAATTACAATAGGAATTTTTGGGTTAGGTCAATCCGTTCGCGAGATATCGGACTTTGAAGCTAAGAAATGGTTGACAAGACAACAAATTTTTCGCACTTCTGCTGCTCCAATCGCTTAACCAGAATGGCCTAGGGGAAAAATACACGTACCGCTGTAATGGGGCGAGGTCCTACTTTCAGATGCAACAGGAATTTTTGGGTTAGGTCAATCCGATCGCGAGATATGGGTGTTTGAAGCTAAGAAATGGTTGACAAGACAACAAATTTTTCGCGATTCTGCTGCTCCAAACGCTTAACCAGAATGGACTGGGGAAAAAATACGCATACCGTTGTAATGGGGCGAGTTTCTACTTTCAGATGCAATAGGAATTTTTGGGTTAGGTCAATCCGTTCGCGAGATATGGTAGTTTGAAGCTAAGAAATGGTTGAGGAGACAACAAATTTTTCGCACTTCTGCTGCTCCAAACGCTTAAACAGAATGGCCTAGGGCAAAAATACACATATCGTTGTAATCGGGCGAGTTTCTACTTTCAGATGCAACAGGAATTTTTGGGTTAGGTCAATCCGTTCGCGAGATATGGGTGTTTGAAGCTAAGAAATGGTTGACAAGACAACAAATTTTTCGCGATTCTGCTGCTCCAAACGCTTAACCAGAATGGACTAGGGAAAAAATACGCATACCGTTGTAATGGGGCGAGTTTCTACTTTCAGATGCAATAGGAATTTTTGGGTTAGGTCAATCCGTTCGCGAGATATGGGAGTTTGAAACCAAGAAATGGTTGAGAAGGCACAAAATTTTTCGCAATTCTGCTGCTTCAAACGCTTAACCAGAATGGCCTAGGGACAAAATACACATACCGTTGTAATCAGGCGAGTTTCTACATTCAGATGCGATAGGAATTTTTGGGTTAGGTCAATCCGTTCGCGAGATATGGGACTTTGAAGCTAAGAAATGGTTGACAAGACAACAAATTTTTCGCGATTCTGCTGCTCCAATCGCTTAACCAGAATGGCCTAGGGGAAAAATACACGTACCGTTGTAATCGGGCGAGTTTCTACTTTCAAATGCAATAGGAATTTTTGGGTTAGGTCAATCCGTTCGCGAGATATGGGTGTTTGAAGCTAAGAAATGGTTGAGGAGACAACAAATTTTTCGCACTTCTGCTGCTCCAAACGCTTAAACAGAATGGCCTAGGGCAAAAATACACATACCGTTGTAATCGGGCGAGTTTCTACTTTCAGATGCAGTAGGAATTTTTGGGTTAGGTCAATCCGTTCGCGAGATATGGGAGTTTGAAGCCAAGAAATGGTTGTGAAGGTATAAAATTTTTCGCAATTCTGCTGCTCCAAACGCTTAACCAGAATGGCCGAGGGAAAAAATACACATACCGTTGTAATCGGGCGAGTTTCTACTTTCAGTTGCAATAGGAATTTTTGGGTTAGGTCAATCCGTTCGCGAGATATGGGAGTTTGAAGCTAAGAAATGGTTGAGGAGACAACAAATTTTTCGCACTTCTGCTGCTCCAAACGCTTAACCAGAATGGCCTAGGGCAAAAATACACATACCGTTGTAATCGGGCGAGATTCTACTTTCAGATGCAATAGGAATTTTTGGGTTAGGTCAATCCATTCGCGAGATATGGGAGTTTGAAGCTAAGAAATGTTTGACAAGACAACAAATTTTTCGCACTTCTGCTGCTCCAATCGCTTAACCAGAATGGCCTAGGGGAAAAATACACGTACCGCTGTAACCGGGCGAGTTTCTACTTTCAAATGGAATAGGAATTTTTGGGTTAGGTCAATCCGTTCGCTAGATATGAGAGTTTGAACCTAAGAAATGGTTGACAAGACATCAAATTTTTCGCGATTCTGCTGCTCCAAACGCTTAACCAGAATGGCCTAGGGGAAAAATACACGTACCGTTGTAATGGGGCAAGTTTGTACTTTCAGATGCAACAGGAATTTTTGGGTTAGGTCAATCCGTTCGCGAGATATGGGTGTTTGAAGCTAAGAAATGGTTGACAAGACAACAAATTTTTCGCAATTCTGCTGCTCCAAACGCTTAACCAGAATGGACTAGGGAAAAAATACGCATACCGTTGTAATGGGGCGAGTTTCTACTTTCAGATGCAATAGGAATTTTTGGGTTAGGTCAATCCGTTCGCGAGATATGGGAGTTTGAAGCTAAGAAATGGTTGAGGAGACAACAAATTTTTCGCACTTCTGCTGCTCCAAACGCTTAAACAGAATGGCCTAGGGCAAAAATACACATACCGTTGTAATCGGGCGAGTTTCTACTTTCAGATGCAATAGGAATTTTTGGGTTAGGTCAATCCGTTCGCGAGATATGGGAGTTTGAAACCAAGAAATGGTTGAGAAGGCACAAAATTTTTCGCAATTCTGCTGCTTCAAACGCTTAACCAGAATGGCCTAGGGACAAAATACACATACCGTTGTAATCGGGCGAGTTTCTACATTCAGATGCGATAGGAATTTTTGGGTTAGGTCAATCCGTTCGCGAGATATGGGACTTTGAAGCTAAGAAATGGTTGACAAGACAACAAATTTTTCGCGATTCTGCTGCTCCAATCGCTTAACCAGAATGGCCTAGGGGAAAAATACACGTACCGTTGTAATCGGGCGAGTTTCTACTTTCAAATGCAATAGGAATTTTTGGGTTAGGTCAATCCGTTCGCGAGATATGGGAGTTTGAAGCTAAGAAATGGTTGAGGAGACAACAAATTTTTCGCACTTCTGCTGCTCCAAACGCTTAAACAGAATGGCCTAGGGCAAAAATACACATACCGTTGTAATCGGGCGAGTTTCTACTTTCAGATGCAGTAGGAATTTTTGGGTTATGTCAATCCGTTCGCGAGATATGGGAGTTTGAAGCCAAGAAATGGTTGTGAAGGAATAAAATTTTTCGCAATTCTGCTGCTCCAAACGCTTAACCAGAATGGCCGAGGGAAAAAATACACATACCGTTGTAATCGGGCGAGTTTCTACTTTCAGTTGCAATAGGAATTTTTGGGTTAGGTCAATCCGTTCGCGAGATATGGGAGTTTGAAGCTAAGAAATGGTTGAGGAGACAACAAATTTTTCGCAATTCTGCTGCTCCAAACGCTTAACCAGAATGGCCTAGGGCAAAAATACACATACCGTTGTAATGGGGCGAGTTTGTACTTTCAGATGCAACAGGAATTTTTGGGTTAGGTCAATCCGTTCGCGAGATATGGGTGTTTGAAGCTAAGAAATGGTTGACAAGACAACAAATTTTTCGCGATTCTGCTGCTCCAAACGCTTAACCAGAATGGACTAGGGAAAAAATACGCATACCGTTGTAATGGGGCGAGTTTCTACTTTCAGATGCAATAGGAATTTTTGGGTTAGGTCAATCCGTTCGCGAGATATGGGAGTTTGAAGCTAAGAAATGGTTGAGGAGACAACAAATTTTTCGCACTTCTGCTGCTCCAAACGCTTAAACAGAATGGCCTAGGGCAAAAATACACATACCGTTGTAATCGGGCGAGTTCCTACTTTCAGATGCAATAGGAATTTTTGGGTTAGGTCAATCCGTTCGCGAGATATGGGAGTTTGAAACCAAGAAATGGTTGAGAAGGCACAAAATTTTTCGCAATTCTGCTTCTTCAAACGCTTAACCAGAATGGCCTAGGGACAAAATACACATACCGTTGTAATCGGGCGAGTTTCTACATTCAGATGCGATAGGAATTTTTGGGTTAGGTCAATCCGTTCGCGAGATATGGGACTTTGAAGCTAAGAAATGGTTGACAAGACAACAAATTTTTCGCGATTCTGCTGCTCCAATCGCTTAACCAGAATGGCCTAGGGGAAAAATACACGTACCGTTGTAATCGGGCGAGTTTCTACTTTCAAATGCAATAGGAATTTTTGGGTTAGGTCAATCCGTTCGCGAGATATGGGAGTTTGAAGCTAAGAAATGGTTGAGGAGACAACAAATTTTTCGCACTTCTGCTGCTCCAAACGCTTAAACAGAATGGCCTAGGGCAAAAATACACATACCGTTGTAATCGGGCGAGTTTCTACTTTCAGATGCAGTAGGAATTTTTGGGTTATGTCAATCCGTTCGCGAGATATGGGAGTTTGAAGCCAAGAAATGGTTGTGAAGGAATAAAATTTTTCGCAATTCTGCTGCTCCAAACGCTTAACCAGAATGGCCGAGGGAAAAAATACACATACCGTTGTAATCGGGCGAGTTTCTACTTTCAGTTGCAATAGGAATTTTTGGGTTAGGTCAATCCGTTCGCGAGATATGGGAGTTTGAAGCTAAGAAATGGTTGAGGAGACAACAAATTTTTCGCAATTCTGCTGCTCCAAACGCTTAACCAGAATGGCCTAGGGCAAAAATACACATACCGTTGTAATCGGGCGAGATTCTACTTTCAGATGCAATAGGAATTTTTGGGTTAGGTCAATCCATTCGCGAGATATGGGAGTTTGAAGCTAAGAAATGTTTGACAAGACAACAAATTTTTCGCACTTCTGCTGCTCCAATCGCTTAACCAGAATGGCCTAGGGGAAAAATACACGTACCGCTGTAATCGGGCAAGTTTCTACTTTCAAATGCAATAGGAATTTTTGGGTTAGGTCAATCCGTTCGCTAGATATGAGAGTTTGAACCTAAGAAATGGTTGAGAAGACAACAAATTTTTCGCAATTCTGCTGCTCCAAACGCTTAACCAGAATGGCCTAGGGAAAAAATACGCATACCGTTGTAATCGGGCGAGTTTCTACATTCAATTACAATAGGAATTTTTGGGTTAGGTCAATCCGTTCGCGAGATATGGGACTTTGAAGCTAAGAAATGGTTGACAAGACAACAAATTTTTCGCACTTCTGCTGCTCCAATCGCTTAACCAGAATGGCCTAGGGGAAAAATACACGTACCGCTGTAATCGGGCGAGTTTCTACTTTCAAATGCAATAGGAATTTTTGGGTTAGGTCAATCCGTTCGCTAGATATGAGAGTTTGAACCTAAGAAATGGTTGAGAAGACCACAAATTTTTCGCAATTCTGCTGCTCCAAAAGCTTAACCAGAATGGCCTAGGGAAAAAATACGCATACCGCTGTAATCGTGCGAGTTTCTACTTTCAGATGCAATCGGAATTTTTGGGTTAGGTCAATCCGTTTGCGAGATATGGGAGTTTGAAGCCAAGAAATGGTTGAGAAGGCAAAAAATTTTTCGCAATTCTGCTGCTTCAAACGCTTAACCAGAATGGACTAGGGAAAAAATACACATACCGTTGTAATCGGGCGGGTTTCTACTTTCAGATGCGATAGGAATATTTGGGTTAGGTCAATCCGTTCGCGAGATATGGGAGTTTGAAGCTAAAAAATGGTTGAGGAGACAACAAATTTTTCGCACTTCTGCTGCTCCAAACGCTTAAACAGAATGGCCTAGGGCAAAAATACACATACCGTTGTAATCGGGCGAGTTTCTACTTTCAGATGCAACAGGAATTTTTGGGGTAGGTCAATCCGTTCGCGAGATATGGGAGTTTGAAGCCAAGAAATGGTTGTGAAGGAAAAAAATTTTTCGCATTTCTGCTGCTCCAAACGCTTAACCAGAATGGCCTAGGGAAAAAATACACATACCGTTGTAATCGGGCGAGTTTCTACTTTCAGATGCGATAGGAATTTTTGGGTTAGGTCAATCCGTTCTCGAGATATGGGAGTTTGAAGCCAAGAAATGGTTGTGAAGGAAAAAAATTTTTCGCCATTCTGCTGCTCGAAACGCTTAACCAGAATGGCCTAGGGAAAAAATACACATACCGTTGTAATCGGGCGAGTTTCTACTTTCAGATGCAACAGGAATTTTTGGGTTAGGTCAATCCGTTCGCGAGATATGGGAGTTTGAAGCTAAAAAATGGTTGAGGAGACAACAAATTTTTCGCAATTCTGCTGCTCCAAACGCTTAAACAGAATGGCCTAGGGCAAAAATACACATACCGTTGTAATCGGGCGAGTTTCTACTTTCAGATGCAATGGGAATTTTTGGGTTAGGTCAATCCGTTCGCGAGATATGGGAGTTTGAAGCCAAGAAATGGTTGAGAAGGCAAAAAATTTTTCGCAATTCTGCTGCTTCAAACGCTTAACCAGAATGGCCTAGGGACAAAATACACATACCGTTGTAATCGGGCGAGTTTCTACTTTCAAATGCAATAGGAACTTTTGAGTTAGGTCAATCCGTTCGCGAGATATGAGAGTTTGAACCTAAGAAATGGTTGAGAAGACAACAAATTTTTCGCAATTCTGCTGCTCCAAACGCTTAACCAGAATGGCGAAGGGAAAAAACACGCATACCGTTGTAATCGGGCGAGTTTCTACTTTCAGATGCAACAGGAATTTTTGGGTTAGGTCAATCCGTTCGCGAGATATTGGAGTTTGAAGCCAAGAAATGGTTAAGAAGGAGACAATTTTTCGTAATTCTGCTGCTCCAAACGCTTAACCAGAATATCCTAGGGAAAAAATACACATACCTCTGTAATCGGGCTAGTTTCTACTTTCAGATGCCATCGGAATTTTTGGGTTAGGTCAATCTGTTTGCGAGATATGGGAGTTTGTAGCTAAGAAATGGTTTAGAAGACAACAAATTTTTCGCACTTCTGCTGCTCCAAACGCTTAATCCGAATGGCCTAGGGACTAAATACACATACCAATGTAATCGGGCGAGTTTCTACTTTCAGAGGCAATAGGAATTTTTGGGGTAGGTAAATCCGTTCGCGAGATATGGGAGTTTGAAGCCAAGAAATGGTTGTGAAGGAAAAAAATTTTTCGCCTTTCTGCTGCTCCAAACGCTTAACCAGAATGGCCTAGGGAACAAATACACATACCGTTGTAATCGGGCGAGTTTCTACTTTCAGATGCAATAGGAATTTTTGGGTTAGGTCAATCCGTTCGCGAGGTATGGGAGTTTGAAGCTAAGAAATGGTTGAGGAGACAACAAATTTTTCGCACTTCTGCTGCTCCAAACGCTTAAACAGAATGGCCTAGGGCAAAAATACACATACCGTTGTAATCGGGCGAGTTTCTACTTTAAGATGCAATAGGAATTTTTGGGTTAGGTCAATCCGTTCGCGAGATATGGGAGTTTGAAGCCAAGAAATGGTTGAGAAGGCAAAAAATTTTTCGCAATTCTGCTTCTCCAATCGTTTAACCAGAATGGCCTAGGGGAAAAATACACGTACCGTTGTAATCGGGCGAGTTTCTACTTTCAAATGCCATAGGAATGTTTGGGTTAGGTCAATCCGTTCGCGAGATATGAGAGTTTGAAGCTAAGAAATGGTTGAGAAGACAACAAATTTTTCGCGATTCTGCTGCTCCAAACGCTCAAACAGAATGGACTAGGGAAAAAATACACATACCGTTGTAATCGGGCGAGTTTCTACTTTCAAATGCAATAGGAATTTTTGAGTTAGGTCAATCCGTTCGCGAGATATGAGAGTTTGAACCTAAGAAATGGTTGAGAAGACAACAAATTTTTCGCAATTCTGCTGCTCCAAACGCTTAACCAGAATGGCCAAGGGAAAAAACACGCATACCGTTGTAATCGGGCGAGTTTCTACTTTCAGATGCAACAGGAGTTTTTGGGTTAGGTCAATCCGTTCGCGAGATATTGGAGTTTGAAGCCAAGAAATGGTTGAGAAGGAGAAAATTTTTCGTAATTCTGCTGCTCCAAACGCTTAACCAGAATATCCTAGGGAAAAAATACACATACCGCTGTAATCGGGCTAGTTTCTACTTTCAGATGCCATCGGAATTTTTGGGTTAGGTCAATCTGTTTGCGAGATATGGGAGTTTGTAGCTAAGAAATGGTTTAGAAGACAACAAATTTTTCGCACTTCTGCTGCTCCAAACGCTTAATCCGAATGGCCTAGGGACTAAATACACATACCAATGTAATCGGGCGAGTTTCTACTTTCAGAGGCAATAGGAATTTTTGGGGTAGGTCAATCCGTTCGCGAGATATGGGAGTTTGAAGCCAAGAAATGGTTGTGAAGCAAAAAAATTTTTCGCATTTCTGCTGCTCCAAACGCTTAACCAGAATGGCCTAGGGGAAAAATACACATACCGTTGTAATCGGGCGAGTTTCTACTTTCAGATGCCATCGGAATTTTTGGGTTAGGTCAATCTGTTTGCGAGATATGGGAGTTTGTAGCTAAGAAATGGTTTAGAAGACAACAAATTTTTCGCACTTCTGCTGCTCCAAACGCTTAATCCGAATGGCCTAGGGACTAAATACACATACCAATGTAATCGGGCGAGTTTCTACTTTCAGAGGCAATAGGAATTTTTGGGGTAGGTAAATCCGTTCGCGAGATATGGGAGTTTGAAGCCAAGAAATGGTTGTGAAGGAAAAAAATTTTTCGCCTTTCTGCTGCTCCAAACGCTTAACCAGAATGGCCTAGGGAACAAATACACATACCGTTGTAATCGGGCGAGTTTCTACTTTCAGATGCAATAGGAATTTTTGGGTTAGGTCAATCCGTTCGCGAGACATGGGAGTTTGAAGCCAAGATATGGTTGAGAAGGCAAAAAATTTTTCGCAATTCTGCTTCTCCAATCGTTTAACCAGAATGGCCTAGGGGAAAAATACACGTACCGTTGTAATCGGGCGAGTTTCTACTTTCAAATGCCATAGGAATGTTTGGGTTAGGTCAATCCGTTCGCGAGATATGAGAGTTTGAAGCTAAGAAATGGTTGAGAAGACAACAAATTTTTCGCGATTCTGCTGCTCCAAACGCTCAAACAGAATGGACTAGGGAAAAAATACACATACCGTTGTAATCGGGCGAGTTTCTACTTTCAAATGCAATAGGAATTTTTGAGTTAGGTCAATCCGTTCGCGAGATATGAGAGTTTGAACCTAAGAAATGGTTGAGAAGACAACAAATTTTTCGCAATTCTGCTGCTCCAAACGCTTAACCAGAATGGCCAAGGGAAAAAACACGCATACCGTTGTAATCGGGCGAGTTTCTACTTTCGGATGCAACAGGAGTTTTTGGGTTAGGTCAATCCGTTCGCGAGATATTGGAGTTTGAAGCCAAGAAATGGTTGAGAAAGAGAAAATTTTTCGTAATTCTGCTGCTCCAAACGCTTAACCAGAATATCCTAGGGAAAAAATACACATACCGCTGTAATCGGGCTAGTTTCTACTTTCAGATGCCATCGGAATTTTTGGGTTAGGTCAATCTGTTTGCGAGATATGGGAGTTTGTAGCTAAGAAATGGTTTAGAAGACAACAAATTTTTCGCACTTCTGCTGCTCCAAACGCTTAATCCGAATGGCCTAGGGACTAAATACACATACCAATGTAATCGGGCGAGTTTCTACTTTCAGAGGCAATAGGAATTTTTGGGGTAGGTCAATCCGTTCGCGAGATATGGGAGTTTGAAGCCAAGAAATGGTTGTGAAGGAAAAAAATTTTTCGCATTTCTGCTGCTCCAAACGCTTAACCAGAATGGCCTAGGGAAAAAATACACATACCGTTGTAATCGGGCGAGTTTCTACTTTCAGATGCCATCGGAATTTTTGGGTTAGGTCAATCTGTTTGCGAGATATGGGAGTTTGTAGCTAAGAAATGGTTTAGAAGACAACAAATTTTTCGCACTTCTGCTGCTCCAAACGCTTAATCCGAATGGCCTAGGGACTAAATACACATACCAATGTAATCGGGCGAGTTTCTACTTTCAGAGGCAATAGGAATTTTTGGGGTAGGTAAATCCGTTCGCGAGATATGGGAGTTTGAAGCCAAGAAATGGTTGTGAAGGAAAAAAATTTTTCGCATTTCTGCTGCTCCAAACGCTTAACCAGAATGGCCTAGGGAACAAATACACATACCGTTGTAATCGGGCGAGTTTCTACTTTCAGATGCAATAGGAATTTTTGGGTTAGGTCAATCCGTTCGCGAGATATGGGAGTTTGAAGCTAAGAAATGGTTGAGAAGACAACAAATTTTTCGCGATTCTGCTGCTCTAAACGCTCAAACAGAATGGACTAGGGAGAAAATACACATACCGTTGTAATCGGGCGAGTTTCTACTTTCATATGCAATAGGAATTTTTGAGTTAGGTCAATCCGTTCGCGAGATATGAGAGTTTGAACCCAAGAAATGGTTGAGAAGACAACAAATTTTTCGCAATTCTGCTGCTCCAAACGCTCAAACAGAATGGACTAGGGAAAAAATACACATACCGTTGTAATCGGCGAGTTTCTACTTTCAAATGCAATAGGAATTTTTGAGTTAGGTCAATCCGTTCGCGAGATATGAGAGTTTGAACCTAAGAAATGGTTGAGAAGACAACAAATTTTTCGCAATTCTGCTGCTCCAAACGCTTAACCAGAATGGCCAAGGGAAAAAACACGCATACCGTTGTAATCGGGCGAGTTTCTACTTTCAGATGCAACAGGAGTTTTTGGGTTAGGTCAATCCGTTCGCGAGATATGGGAGTTTGAAGCCAAGAAATGGTTGTGAAGGAAAAAAATTTTTCGCCTTTCTGCTGCTCCAAACGCTTAACCAGAATGGCCTAGGGAAAAAATACACATACCGTTGTAATCGGGCGAGTTTCTACTTTCAGATGCGATAGGAATTTTTGGGATAGGTCAATCCGTTCTCGAGATATGGGAGTTTGAAGCCAAGAAATGGTTGTGAGGGAAAAAAATTTTTCGCCATTCTGCTGCTCCAAACGCTTAACCAGAATGGCCTAGGGAAAAAATACACATACCGTTGTAATCGGGCGAGTTTCTACTTTCAGATGCAATAGGAATTTTTGGGTTAGGTCACTCCGTTCGCGAGATATGGGAGTTTGAAGCTAAAAAATGGTTGAGGAGACAACAAATTTTTCGCACTTCTGCTGCTCCAAACGCTTAAACAGAATGGCCTAGGGCAAAAATACTCATACAGTTGTAATCGGGCGAGTTTCTACTTTCAGTTGCAATAGGAATTTTTGGGATAGGTCAATCCGTTCGCGAGATATGGGAGTTTGAAGCTAAGAAATGGTTGAGGAGACAACAAATTTTTCGCACTTCTGCTGCTCCAAACGCTTAAACAGAATGGCCTAGGGCAAAAATACACATACCGTTGTAATCGGGCGAGTTTCTACTTTCAGGTGCAATAGGAATTTTTGGGTTAGGTCAATCCGTTCGCGAGATATGGGAGTTTGAAGCCAAGAAATGGTTGAGAAGGCAAAAAATTTTTCGCAATTCTGCTTCTCCAATCGTTTAACCAGAATGGCCTAGGGGAAAAATACACGTACCGTTGTAATCGGGCGAGTTTCTACTTTCAAATGCCATAGGAATGTTTGGGTTAGGTCAATCCGTTCGCGAGATATGAGAGTTTGAAGCTAAAAAATGGTTGAGGAGACAACAAATTTTTCGCACTTCTGCTGCTCCAAACGCTTAAACAGAATGGCCTAGGGCAAAAATACACATACAGTTGTAATCGGGCGAGTTTCTACTTTCAGTTGCAATAGGAATTTTTGGGATAGGTCAATCCGTTCGCGAGATATGGGAGTTTGAAGCTAAGAAATGGTTGAGGAGACAACAAATTTTTCGCACTTCTGCTGCTCCAAACGCTTAAACAGAATGGCCTAGGGCAAAAATACACATACCGTTGTAATCGGGCGAGTTTCTACTTTCAGATGCAATAGGAATTTTTGGGTTAGGTCAATCCGTTCGCGAGATATGGGAGTTTGAAGCCAAGAAATGGTTGAGAAGGCAAAAAATTTTTCGCAATTCTGCTTCTCCAATCGTTTAACCAGAATGGCCTAGGGGAAAAATACACGTACCGTTGTAATCGGGCGAGTTTCTACTTTCAAATGCCATAGGAATGTTTGGGTTAGGTCAATCCGTTCGCGAGATATGAGAGTTTGAAGCTAAGAAATGGTTGAGAAGACAACAAATTTTTCGCGATTCTGCTGCTCCAATCGCTCAAACAGAATGGACTAGGGAAAAAATACGCATACGGTCGTAATCGGGTGAGTTTCTACTTTCTGATGCAACAGGAATTTTTGGGTTAGGTCAATCCGTTCGCCAGACATGGGAGTTTGAAGCTAAGAAATGTTTGACAAGACAACAAATCTTTCGCAATTCTGCTGCTCCAAACGCTTAACGAGAATGGACTAGGGAAAAAATACGCATACCGTTGTAATCGGGTGAGTTTCTACTTTCTGATGCAACAGGAATTTTTGGGTTAGGTCAATCCTTTCGCGAGATATGGGAGTTTGAAGCTAAGAAATGGTTGAGAAGACAACAAATTTTTCGCAATTCTGCTGCTCCAAACGCTTAACCAGAATGGCCTAGGGAAAAAATACGCATACCGTTGTAATCGGGCGAGTTTCTACTTTCAGATGCAACAGGAATTTTTGGGTTAGGTCAATCCGTTCGCGAGATATTGGAGTTTGAAGCCAAGAAATGGTTGAGAAGGAAAAAATTTTTCGCAATTCTGCTGCTCCAAACGCTTAACCAGAATATCCTAGGGAAAAAATGCACATACCGCTGTAATCGGGCTAGTTTCTACTTTCAGATGCCATCGGAATTTTTGGGTTAGGTCTATCCGTTCGCGAGATATGGGATTTTGAAGCTAAGAAATGGTTGGGGAGACAACAAATTTTTCGCACTTCTGCTGCTCCAAACGCTTAAACAGAATGGCCTAGGGCAAAAATACACATACCGTTGTAATCGGGCGAGTTTCTACTTTCAGATGCAATAGGAATTTTTGGGTTAGGTCAATCCGTTCGCGAGATATGGGAGTTTGAAGCCAAGAAATGGTTGAGAAGGCAAAAAATTTTTCGCAATTCTGCTGCTTCAAACGCTTAACCAGAATGGCCTAGGGACAAAATACACATACCGTTGTAATCGGGCGAGTTTCTACTTTCAGATGCGATAGGAATTTTTGGGTTAGCTCAGTCCGTTCGCGAGATATGGGAGTTTGAAGCCAAGAAATGGTTGAGAAGGCAAAATATTTTTCGCAATTCTGCTGCTTCAGACGCTTAACCAGAATAGCCTAGGGAAAGAATACACATACCGTTGTAATCGGGCGAGTTTCTACTTTCAGATGCGATAGGAATTTTTGGGTTAGGTCAATCCGTTCGCGAGATATGGGAGTTTGAATCCAAGAAATGGTTGAGAAGGCAAAAAATTTTTCGCAATTCTGCTTCTCCAATCGTTTAACCAGAATGGCCTAGGGGAAAAATACACGTACCGTTGTAATCGGGCGAGTTTCTACTTTCAAATGCCATAGGAATGTTTGGGTTAGGTCAATCCGTTCGCGAGATATGAGAGTTTGAAGCTAAGAAATGGTTGAGAAGACAACAAATTTTTCGCGATTCTGCTGCTCCAATCGCTCAAACAGAATGGACTAGGGAAAAAATACGCATACCGTCGTAATCGGGTGAGTTTCTACTTTCTGATGCAACAGGAATTTTTGGGTTAGGTCAATCCGTTCGCCAGACATGGGAGTTTGAAGCTAAGAAATGTTTGACAAGACAACAAATCTTTCGCAATTCTGCTGCTCCAAACGCTTAACGAGAATGGACTAGGGAAAAAATACGCATACCGTTGTAATCGGGTGAGTTTCTACTTTCTGATGCAACAGGAATTTTTGGGTTAGGTCAATCCTTTCGCGAGATATGGGAGTTTGAAGCTAAGAAATGGTTGAGAAGACAACAAATTTTTCGCAATTCTGCTGCTCCAAACGCTTAACCAGAATGGCCTAGGGAAAAAATACGCATACCGTTGTAATCGGGCGAGTTTCTACTTTCAGATGCAACAGGAATTTTTGGGTTAGGTCAATCCGTTCGCGAGATATTGGAGTTTGAAGCCAAGAAATGGTTGAGAAGGAAAAAATTTTTCGCAATTCTGCTGCTCCAAACGCTTAACCAGAATATCCTAGGGAAAAAATGCACATACCGCTGTAATCGGGCTAGTTTCTACTTTCAGATGCCATCGGAATTTTTGGGTTAGGTCTATCCGTTCGCGAGATATGGGATTTTGAAGCTAAGAAATGGTTGGGGAGACAACAAATTTTTCGCACTTCTGCTGCTCCAAACGCTTAAACAGAATGGCCTAGGGCAAAAATACACATACCGTTGTAATCGGGCGAGTTTCTACTTTCAGATGCAATAGGAATTTTTGGGTTAGGTCAATCCGTTCGCGAGATATGGGAGTTTGAAGCCAAGAAATGGTTGAGAAGGCAAAAAATTTTTCGCAATTCTGCTGCTTCAAACGCTTAACCAGAATGGCCTAGGGACAAAATACACATACCGTTGTAATCGGGCGAGTTTCTACTTTCAGATGCGATAGGAATTTTTGGGTTAGGTCAGTCCGTTCGCGAGATATGGGAGTTTGAAGCCAAGAAATGGTTGAGAAGGCAAAATATTTTTCGCAATTCTGCTGCTTCAGACGCTTAACCAGAATAGCCTAGGGAAAGAATACACATACCGTTGTAATCGGGCGAGTTTCTACTTTCAGATGCGATAGGAATTTTTGGGTTAGGTCAATCCGTTCGCGAGATATGGGAGTTTGAATCCAAGAAATGGTTGAGAAGGCAAAATATTTTTCGCAATTCTGCTGCTTCAGACGCTTAACCAGAATGGCCTAGGGAAAAAATACGCATACCGTTGTAATCGGGCGAGTTTCTACTTTCAGATGCAAAAGGAATTTTTGGGTTAGGTCAATCCGTTCGCGAGATATTGGAGTTTGAAGCCAAGAAATGGTTGAGAAGGAAAAAATTTTTCGCAATTCTGCTGCTCCAAACGCTTAACCAGAATATCCTAGGTAAAAAATGCACATACCGCTGTAATCGGGCTAGTTTCTACTTTCAGATGCCATCGGAATTTTTGGGTTAGGTCAATCCGTTCGCGAGATATGGGATTTTGAACCTAAGAAATGGTTGAGGAGACAACAAATTTTTCGCACTTCTGCTGCTCCAAACGCTTAAACAGAATGGCCTAGGGCAAAAATACACATACCGTTGTAATCGGGCGAGTTTCTACTTTCAGATGCAACAGGAATTTTTGGGTTAGGTCTATCCGTTCGCGAGATATTGGAGTTTGAAGCCAAGAAATGGTTGAGAAGGCAAAAAATTTTTCGCAATTCTGCTTCTCCAATCGTTTAACCAGAATGGCCTAGGGGAAAAATACACGTACCGTTGTAATCGGGCGAGTTTCTACTTTCAAATGCCATAGGAATGTTTGGGTTAGGTCAATCCGTTCGCGAGATATGAGAGTTTGAAGCTAAGAAATGGTTGAGAAGACAACAAATTTTTCGCGATTCTGCTGCTCCAAACGCTCAAACAGAATGGACTAGGGAAAAAATACGCATACCGTCGTAATCGGGCGAGTTTCTACTTTCAGATGCAATAGGAATTTTTGGGTTAGGTCAATCCGTTCGCGAGATATGGGAGTTTGAAGCCAAGAAATGGTTGAGAAGGCAAAAAATTTTTCGCAATTCTGCTGCTTCAAACGCTTAACCAGAATGGCCTAGGGACAAAATACACATACCGTTGTAATCGGGCGAGTTTCTACTTTCAGATGCGATAGGAATTTTTGGGTTAGGTCAGTCCGTTCGCGAGATATGGGAGTTTGAAGCCAAGAAATGGTTGAGAAGGCAAAATATTTTTCGCAATTCTGCTGCTTCAGACGCTTAAACAGAATGGCCTAGGGCAAAAATACACATACCGTTGTAATCGGGCGAGTTTCTACTTTCAGATGCAATAGGAATTTTTGGGTTAGGTCAATCCGTTCGCGAGATATGGGAGTTTGAAGCTAAGAAATGGTTGAGGAGACAACAAATTTTTCGCACTTCTGCTGCTCCAAACGCTTAAACAGAATGGCCTAGGGCAAAAATACACATACCGTTGTAATCGGGCGAGTTTCTACTTTCAGATACAATAGGAATTTTTGGGTTAGGTCAATCCGTTCGCGAGATATGGGAGTTTGAAGCCAAGAAATGGTTGAGAAGGCAAAAAATTTTTCGCAATTCTGCTTCTCCAATCGTTTAACCAGAATGGCCTAGGTGAAAAATACACGTACCGTTGTAATCGGGCGAGTTTCTACTTTCAAATGCCATAGGAATGTTTGGGTTAGGTCAATCCGTTCGCGAGATATGGGAGTTTGTAGCTAAGAAATGGTTTAGAAGACAACAAATTTTTCGCACTTCTGCTGCTCCAAACGCTTAATCCGAATGGCCTAGGGACTAAATACACATACCAATGTAATCGGGCGAGTTTCTACTTTCAGAGGCAATAGGAATTTTTGGGGTAGGTCAATCCGTTCGCGTGATATGGGAGTTTGAACCTAAGAAATGGTTGAGAAGACAACAAATTTTTCGCAATTCTGCTGCTCCAAACGCTTAACCAGAATGGCCAAGGGAAAAAACACGCATACCGTTGTAATCGGGCGAGTTTCTACTTTCAGATGCAACAGGAATTTTTGGGTTAGGTCAATCCGTTCGCGAGATATTGGAGTTTGAAGCCAAGAAATGGTTGAGAAGGAGAAAATTTTTCGTAATTCTGCTGCTCCAAACGCTTAACCAGAATATCCTAGGGAAAAAATACACATACCGCTGTAATCGGGCTAGTTTCTACTTTCAGATGCCATCGGAATTTTTGGGTTAGGTCAATCTGTTTGCGAGATATGGGAGTTTGTAGCTAAGGAATGGTTTAGAAGACAACAAATTTTTCGCACTTCTGCTGCTCCAAACGCTTAATCCGAATGGCCTAGGGACTAAATACACATACCGTTGTAATCGGGCGAGTTTCTACTTTCAGATGCAATAGGAATTTTTGGGTTAGGTCAATCCGTTCGCGAGATATGGGAGTTTGAAGCTAAGAAATGGTTGAGGAGACAACAAATTTTTCGCACTTCTGCTGCTCCAAACGCTTAAACAGAATGGCCTAGGGCAAAAATACACATACCGTTGTAATCGGGCGAGTTTCTACTTTCAGATACAATAGGAATTTTTGGGTTAGGTCAATCCGTTCGCGAGATATGGGAGTTTGAAGCCAAGAAATGGTTGAGAAGGCAAAAAATTTTTCGCAATTCTGCTTCTCCAATCGTTTAACCAGAATGGCCTAGGTGAAAAATACACGTACCGTTGTAATCGGGCGAGTTTCTACTTTCAAATGCCATAGGAATATTTGGGTTAGGTCAATCCGTTCGCGAGATATGGGAGTTTGTAGCTAAGAAATGGTTTAGAAGACAACAAATTTTTCGCACTTCTGCTGCTCCAAACGCTTAATCCGAATGGCCTAGGGACTAAATACACATACCAATGTAATCGGGCGAGTTTCTACTTTCAGAGGCAATAGGAATTTTTGGGGTAGGTCAATCCGTTCGCGTGATATGGGAGTTTGAACCTAAGAAATGGTTGAGAAGACAACAAATTTTTCGCAATTCTGCTGCTCCAAACGCTTAACCAGAATGGCCAAGGGAAAAAACACGCATACCGTTGTAATCGGGCGAGTTTCTACTTTCAGATGCAACAGGAATTTTTGGGTTAGGTCAATCCGTTCGCGAGATATTGGAGTTTGAAGCCAAGAAATGGTTGAGAAGGAGAAAATTTTTCGTAATTCTGCTGCTCCAAACGCTTAACCAGAATATCCTAGGGAAAAAATACACATACCGCTGTAATCGGGCTAGTTTCTACTTTCAGATGCCATCGGAATTTTTGGGTTAGGTCAATCTGTTTGCGAGATATGGGAGTTTGTAGCTAAGAAATGGTTTAGAAGACAACAAATTTTTCGCACTTCTGCTGCTCCAAACGCTTAATCCGAATGGCCTAGGGACTAAATACACATACCGTTGTAATCGGGCGAGTTTCTACTTTCAGATGCAATAGGAATTTTTGGGTTAGGTCAATCCGTTCGCGAGATATGGGAGTATGACGCTAAGAAATGGTTGAGAAGACAACAAATTTTTCGCACTTCTGCTGCTCCAAACGCTTAAACAGAATGGCCTAGGGCAAAAATACACATACCGTTGTAATCGGGCGAGTTTCTACTTTCAGATGCAATAGGAATTTTTGGGTTAGGTCAATCCGTTCTCGAGATATGGGAGTTTGAAGCCAAGAAATGGTTGAGAAGGCAAACAATTTTTCGCAATTCTGCTTCTCCAATCGTTTAACCAGAATGGCCTAGGGACTAAATACACATACCAATGTAATCGGGCGAGTTTCTACTTTCAGAGGCAATAGGAATTTTTGGGGTAGGTCAATCCGTTCGCGAGATATGGGAGTTTGAAGCCAAGAAATGGTTGTGAGGGAAAAAAATTTTTCGCCATTCTGCTGCTCCAAACGCTTAACCAGAATGGCCTAGGGAAAAAATACACATACCGTTGTAATCGGGCGAGTTTCTACTTTCAGATGCAATAGGAATTTTTGGTTTAGGTCAATCCGTTCGCGAGATATGGGAGTTTGAAGCCAAGAAATGGTTGAGAAGGCAAAAAATTTTTCGCAATTCTGCTTCTCCAATCGTTTAACCAGAATGGCCTAGGGGAAAAATAGACGTACCGTTGTAATCGGGCGAGTTTCTACTTTCAAATGCCATAGGAATGTTTGGGTTAGGTCAATCCGTTCGCGAGATATGGGATTTTGAAGCTAAGAAATGGTTGAGGAGACAACAAATTTTTCGCATTTCTGCTGCTCCAAACGCTTAAACAGAATGGCCTAGGGCAAAAATACACATACCGTTGTAATCGGGCGAGTTTCTACTTTCAGATGCAATAGGAATTTTTGGGTTAGGTCAATCCGTTCGCGAGATATGGGAGTTTAAAGCCAAGAAATGGTTGAGAAGGCATTAAATTTTTCGCAATTCTGCTGCTTCAAACGCTTAGCCAGAATGGCCTAGGGACAAAATACACATACCGTTGTAATCGGGCGAGTTTCTACTTTCAGAGGCAATAGGAATTTTTGGGGTAGGTCAATCCGTTCGCGAAATATGGGAGTTTGAAGCCAAGAAATGGTTGAGAAGGCAAAAAATTTTTCGCAATTCTGCTGCTTCAAACGCTTAACCAGAATGGCCTAGGGAAAAAATACACATACCGTTGTAATCGGGCGAGTTTCTACTGTCAGATGCGATAGGAATTTTTGGGTTAGGTCAATCCGTTCTCGAGATATGGGAGTTTGAAGCCAAGAAATGGTTGTGAGGGAAAAAAATTTTTCGCCATTCTGCTGCTCCAAACGCTTAACCAGAATGGCCTAGGGAAAAAATACACATACCGTTGTAATCGGGCGAGTTTCTACTTTCAGATGCAATAGGAATTTTTGGGTTAGGTCAATCCGTTCGCGAGATATGGGAGTTTGAAGCTAAAAAATGGTTGAGGAGACAACAAATTTTTCGCACTTCTGCTGCTCCAAACGCTTAAACAGAATGGCCTAGGGCAAAAATACACATACCGTTGTAATCGGGCGAGTTTCTACTTTCAGTTGCAATAGGAATTTTTGGGTTAGGTCAATCCGTTCGCGAGATATGGGAGTTTGAAGCTAAGAAATGGTTGAGGAGACAACAAATTTTTCGCACTTCTGCTGCTCCAAACGCTTAAACAGAACGGCCTAGGGCAAAAATACACATACCGTTGTAATCGGGCGAGTTTCTACTTTCAGATGCAATAGGAATTTTTGGGTTAGGTCAATCCGTTCGCGAGATATGGGAGTTTGAAGCCAAGAAATGGTTGAGAAGGCAAAAAATTTTTCGCAATTCTGCTTCTCCAATCGTTTAACCAGAATGGCCTAGGGGAAAAATACACGTACCGTTGTAATCGGGCGAGTTTCTACTTTCAAACGCCATAGGAATGTTTGGGTTAAGTCAATCCGTTCGCGAGATATGAGAGTTTGAAGCTAAGAAATGGCTGAGAAGACAACAAATTTTTCGCGATTCTGCTGCTCCAAACGCTCAAACAGAATAGACTAGGGAAAAAATACGCATACCGTCGTAATCGGGCGAGTTTCTACTTTCAGATGCAATAGGAATTTTTGGGTTAGGTCAATCCGTTCGCGAGATATGGGAGTTTGAAGCCAAGAAATGGTTAAGAAGGCAAAAAATTTTTCGCAATTCTGCTGCTTCAAACGCTTAACCAGAATGGCCTAGGGACAAAATACACATACCGTTGTAATCGGGCGAGTTTCTACTTTCAGATGCGATAGGAATTTTTGGGTTAGGTCAGTCCGTTCGCGAGATATGGGAGTTTGAAGCCAAGAAATGGTTGAGAAGGCAAAATATTTTTCGCAATTCTGCTGCTTCAGACGCTTAACCAGAATGGCCTAGGGAAAAAATACGCATACCGTTGTAATCGGGCGAGTTTCTACTTTCAGATGCAACAGGAATTTTTGGGTTAGGTCTATCCGTTCGCGAGATATTGGAGTTTGAAGCCAAGAAATGGTTGAGAAGGAAAAAATTTTTCGCAATTCTGCTGCTCCAAACGCTTAACCAGAATATCCTAGGTAAAAAATGCACATACCGCTGTAATCGGGCTAGTTTCTACTTTCAAATGCCATCGGAATTTTTGGGTTAGGTCAGTCCGTTCGCGAGATATGGGATTTTGAAGCTAAGAAATGGTTGAGGAGACAACAAATTTTTCGCACTTCTGCTGCTCCAAACGCATAAACAGAATGGCCTAGGGCAAAAATACACATACCGTTGTAATCGGCGAGTTTCTACTTTCAGATGCAATAGGAATTTTTGGCTTAGGTCAATCCGTTCGCGAGATATGGGAGTTTAAAGCCAAGAAATGGTTGAGAAGGCATTAAATTTTTCGCAATTCTGCTGCTTCAAACGCTTAACCAGAATGGCCTAGGGACAAAATACACATACCGTTGTAATCGGGCGAGTTTCTACTTTCAGAGGCAATAGGAATTTTTGGGGTAGGTCAATCCGTTCACGAGATATGGGAGTTTGAAGCCAAGTAATGGTTGAGAAGGCAAAAAATTTTTCGCAATTCTGCTGCTTCAAACGCTTAACCAGAATGGCCTAGGGAAAAAATACACATACCGCTGTAATCGGGCGAGTTTCTACTTTCAGATGCGATAGGAATTTTTGGGTTGGGTCAATCCGTTCTCGAGATATGGGAGTTTGAAGCCAAGAAATGGTTGTGAAGGAAAAAAATTTTTCACCATTCTGCTGCTCCAAACGCTTAACCAGAATGGCCTAGGGAAAAAATACACATACCGTTGTAATCGGGCGAGTTTCTACTTTCAGATGCAATAGGAATTTTTGGGTTAGGTCAATCCGTTCGCGAGATATGGGAGTTTGAAGCTAAGAAATGGTTGAGGAGACAACAAATTTTTCGCACTTCTGCTGCTCCAAACGCTTAACGAGAATGGACTAGGGAAAAAATACGCGTACCGTTGTAATCGGGTGAGTTTCTACTTTCTGATGCAACAGGAATTTTTGGGTTAGGTCAATCCGTTCGCGAGATATGGGAGTTTGAAGCTAAGAAATGGTTGAGAAGACAACAAATTTTTCGCAATTCTGCTGCTCCAAACGCTTAACCAGAATGGCCTAGGGAAAAAATACGCATACCTTTGTAATCGGGCGAGTTTCTACTTTCAGATGCAACAGGAATTTTTGGGTTAGGTCAATCCGTTCGCGAGATATTGGAGTTTGAAGCCAAGAAATGGTAGAGAAGGAAAAAATTTTTCGCAATTCTGCTGCTCCAAACGCTTAACCAGAATATCCTAGGGAAAAAATACACATACCGCTGTAATCGGGCGAGTTTCTACTTTCAGATGCAATCGGAATTTTTGGGTTAGGTCAATCCGTTTGCGAGATATGGGAGTTTGAAGCCAAGAAATGGTTGTGAAGGAATAAAATTTTTCGCAAATCTGCTGCTCCAAACGCTTAACCAGAATGGCCGAGGGAAAAAATACACATACCGTTGTAATCGGGCGAGTTTCTACTTTCAGATGCAATAGGAATTTTTGGGTTAGGTCAATCCGTTCGCGAGATATGGGAGTTTGAAGCTAAGAAATGGTTGAGGAGACAACAAATTTTTCGCACTTCTGCTGCTCCAAACGCTTAACCAGAATGGCCTAGGGGAAAAATACACGTACCGCTGTAATCGGGCGAGTTTCTACTTTCAAATGCAATAGGAATTTTTGGGTTAGGTCAATCCGTTCGCTAGATATGAGAGTTTGAACCTAAGAAATGGTTGAGAAGACCACAAATTTTTCGCAATTCTGCTGCTCCAAACGCTTAACCAGAAAGGCCTTGGGAAAAAATACGCATACCGTCGTAATCGGGCGAGTTTCTACTTTCAGATGCAACAGGAATTTTTGGGTTAGGTCAATCCGTTCGCGAGATATTGGAGTTTGAACCCAAGAAATTGTTGAGAAGGAAAAAATTTTTCGCAATTCTGCTTCTCCAAACGCTTAACCACAATATCCTAGGGAAAAAATGCACATACCGCTGTAATCGTGCGAGTTTCTACTTTCAGATGCAGTCGGAATTTTTGGGTTAGGTCAATCCGTTTGCGAGATATGGGAGTTTGAAGCCAAGAAATGGTTGAGAAGGCAAAAAATTTTTCGCAATTCTGCTGCTTCAAACGCTTAACCAGAATGGACTAGGGAAAAAATACACATACCGTTGTAATCGGGCGGGTTTCTACTTTCAGATGCGATAGGAATTTTTGGGTTAGGTCAATCCGTTCGCGAGATATGGGAGTTTGAAGCCAAGAAATGGTTGAGAAGGCAAAAAATTTTGCGCAATGCTGCTGCTTCAAAGCCTTAACCAGAATGGCGTAGGGAAAAAATACACATACCGTTGTAATCGGGCGAGTTTCTACTTTCAATTACAATAGGAATTTTTGGGTTAGGTCAATCCGTTCGCGAGATATGGGACTTTGAAGCTAAGAAATGGTTGACAAGACAACAAATTTTTCGCACTTCTGCTGCTCCAATCGCTTAACCAGAATGGCCTAGGGGAAAAATAAACGTACCGTTGTAATCGGGCGGGTTTCTACTTTCAAATGCCATAGGAATGTTTGGGTTAGGTCAATCCGTTCGCAAGATATGAGCGTTTGAAGCTAAGAAATGGTTGAGAAGACAACAAATTTTTCGCGATTCCGCTGCTCCAAACGCTTAACCAGAATGGACTAGGGAAAAAATACGCATACCGTTGTAATGGGGCGAGTTTCTACTTTCAGATGCAACAGGAATTTTTGGGTTAGGTCAATCCGTTCGCGAGATATGGGTGTTTGAAGCTAAGAAATGGTTGACAAGACAACAAATTTTTCGCGATTCTGCTGCTCCAAACGCTTAACCAGAATGGACTAGGGAAAAAATACGCATACCGTTTTAATGGGGCGAGTTTCTACTTTCAGTTACAATAGGAATTTTTTGGTTATGTCAATCCGTTCGCGAGATATGGGAGTTTGAAGCTAAGAAATGGTTGACAAGACAACAAATTTTTCGCACTTCTGCTTCTCCAATCGTTTAACCAGAATGGCCTAGGGGAAAAATACACGTACCGTTGTAATCGGGCGAGTTTCTACTTTCAAATGCCATAGGAATGTTTGGGTTAGGTCAATCCGTTCGCGAGATATGAGAGTTTGAAGCTAAGAAATGGTTGAGAAGACAACAAATTTTTCGCGATTCTGCTGCTCCAAACGCTTAACCAGAATGGACTAGGGAAAAAATACGCATACCGTTGTAATCGGGCGAGTTTCTACATTCTGATGCAACAGGAATTTTTGGGTTAGGTCAATCCGTTCGCCAGACATGGGAGTTTGAAGCTAAGAAATGTTTGACAAGACAACAAATTTTTCGCACTTCTGCTGCTCCAAACGCTTAACGAGAATGGACTAGGGAAAAAATACGCATACCGTTGTAATCGGGTGAGTTTCTACTTTCTGATGCAACAGGAATTTTTGGGTTAGGTCAATCCGTTCGCGAGATATGGGAGTTTGAAGCTAAGAAATGGTTGAGAAGACAACAAATTTTTCGCAATTCTGCTGCTCCAAACGCCTAACCAGAATGGCCTAGGGAAAAAATACGCATACCGTTGTAATCGGGCGAGTTTCTACTTTCAGATGCAACAGGAATTTTTGGGTTAGGTCAATCCGTTCGCGAGATATTGGAGTTTGAAGCCAAGAAATGGTAGAGAAGGAAAAAATTTTTCGCAATTCTGCTGCTCCAAACGCTTAACCAGAATATCCTAGGGAAAAAATACACATACCGCTGTAATCGGGCGAGTTTCTACTTTCAGATGCAATCGGAATTTTTGGGTTAGGTCAATCCGTTTGCGAGATATGGGAGTTTGAAGCCAAGAAATGGTTGGGAAGGAATAAAATTTTTCGCAATTCTGCTGCTCCAAACGCTTAACCAGAATGGCCGAGGGAAAAAATACACATACCGTTGTAATCGGGCGAGTTTCTACTTTCAGATGCAATAGGAATTTTTGGGTTAGGTCAATCCGTTCGCGAGATATGGGAGTTTGAAGCTAAGAAATGGTTGAGGAGACAACAAATTTTTCGCAATTCTGCTGCTCCAAACGCTTAACCAGAATGGCCTTGGGAAAAAGTACGCATACCGTTGTAATCGGGCGAGCTTCTACTTTCAGATGCAACAGGAATTTTTGGGTTAGGTCAATCCGTTCGCGAGATATTGGAGTTTGAACCCAAGAAATGGTTGAGAAGGAAAAAATTTTTCGCAATTCTGCTTCTCCAAACGCTTAACCACAATATCCTAGGGAAAAAATGCACATACCGCTGTAATCGTGCGAGTTTCTGCTTTCAGATGCAATCGGAATTTTTGGGTTAGGTCAATCCGTTTGCGAGATATGGGAGTTTGAAGCCAAGAAATGGTTGAGAAGGCAAAAAATTTTTCGCAATCCTGCTGCTTCAAACGCTTAACCAGAATGGACTAGGGAAAAAATACACATACCGTTGTAATCGGGCGGGTTTCTACTTTCAGATGCGATAGGAATTTTTGGGTTAGGTCAATCCGTTCGCGAGATATGGGAGTTTGAAGCCAAGAAATGGTTGAGAAGGCAAAAAATTTTGCGCAATGCTGCTGCTTCAAAGCCTTAACCAGAATGGCGTAGGGAAAAAATACACATACCGTTGTAATCGGGCGAGTTTCTACTTTCAATTACAATAGGAATTTTTGGGTTAGATCAATCCGTTCGCGAGATATGGGACTTTGAATCTAAGAAATGGTTGACAAGACAACAAATTTTTCGCAATTCTGCTGCTCCAATCGCTTAACCAGAATGGCCTAGGGGAAAAATAAACGTACCGTTGTAATCGGGCGGGTTTCTACTTTCAAATGCCATAGGAATGTTTGGGTTAGGTCAATCCGTTCGCAAGATATGAGCGTTTGAAGCTAAGAAATGGTTGAGAAGACAACAAATTTTTCGCGATTCCGCTGCTCCAAACGCTTAACCAGAATGGACTAGGGAAAAAATACGCATACCGTTGTAATCGGGCGAGCTTCTACTTTCAGATGCAACAGGAATTTTTGGGTTAGGTCAATCCGTTCGCCAGACATGGGAGTTTGAAGCTAAGAAATGTTTGACAAGACAACAAATTTTTCGCACTTCTGCTGCTCCAAACGCTTAACGAGAATGGACTAGGGAAAAAATACGCATACCGTTGTAATCGGGTGAGTTTCTACTTTCTGATGCAACAGGAATTTTTGGGTTAGGTCAATCCGTTCGCGAGATATGGGAGTTTGAAGCTAAGAAATGGTTGAGAAGACAACAAATTTTTCGCAATTCTGCTGCTCCAAACGCCTAACCAGAATGGCCTAGGGAAAAAATACGCATACCGTTGTAATCGGGCGAGTTTCTACTTTCAGATGCAACAGGAATTTTTGGGTTAGGTCAATCCGTTCGCGAGATATTGGAGTTTGAAGCCAAGAAATGGTAGAGAAGGAAAAAATTTTTCGCAATTCTGCTGCTCCAAACGCTTAACCAGAATATCCTAGGGAAAAAATACACATACCGCTGTAATCGGGCGAGTTTCTACTTTCAGATGCAATCGGAATTTTTGGGTTAGGTCAATCCGTTTGCGAGATATGGGAGTTTGAAGCCAAGAAATGGTTGGGAAGGAATAAAATTTTTCGCAATTCTGCTGCTCCAAACGCTTAACCAGAATGGCCGAGGGAAAAAATACACATACCGTTGTAATCGGGCGAGTTTCTACTTTCAGATGCAATAGGAATTTTTGGGTTAGGTCAATCCGTTCGCGAGATATGGGAGTTTGAAGCTAAGAAATGGTTGAGGAGACAACAAATTTTTCGCAATTCTGCTGCTCCAAACGCTTAACCAGAATGGCCTTGGGAAAAAGTACGCATACCGTTGTAATCGGGCGAGCTTCTACTTTCAGATGCAACAGGAATTTTTGGGTTAGGTCAATCCGTTCGCGAGATATTGGAGTTTGAACCCAAGAAATGGTTGAGAAGGAAAAAATTTTTCGCAATTCTGCTTCTCCAAACGCTTAACCACAATATCCTAGGGAAAAAATGCACATACCGCTGTAATCGTGCGAGTTTCTGCTTTCAGATGCAATCGGAATTTTTGGGTTAGGTCAATCCGTTTGCGAGATATGGGAGTTTGAAGCCAAGAAATGGTTGAGAAGGCAAAAAATTTTTCGCAATCCTGCTGCTTCAAACGCTTAACCAGAATGGACTAGGGAAAAAATACACATACCGTTGTAATCGGGCGGGTTTCTACTTTCAGATGCGATAGGAATTTTTGGGTTAGGTCAATCCGTTCGCGAGATATGGGAGTTTGAAGCCAAGAAATGGTTGAGAAGGCAAAAAATTTTGCGCAATGCTGCTGCTTCAAAGCCTTAACCAGAATGGCGTAGGGAAAAAATACACATACCGTTGTAATCGGGCGAGTTTCTACTTTCAATTACAATAGGAATTTTTGGGTTAGATCAATCCGTTCGCGAGATATGGGACTTTGAATCTAAGAAATGGTTGACAAGACAACAAATTTTTCGCAATTCTGCTGCTCCAATCGCTTAACCAGAATGGCCTAGGGGAAAAATAAACGTACCGTTGTAATCGGGCGGGTTTCTACTTTCAAATGCCATAGGAATGTTTGGGTTAGGTCAATCCGTTCGCAAGATATGAGCGTTTGAAGCTAAGAAATGGTTGAGAAGACAACAAATTTTTCGCGATTCCGCTGCTCCAAACGCTTAACCAGAATGGACTAGGGAAAAAATACGCATACCGTTGTAATCGGGCGAGCTTCTACTTTCAGATGCAACAGGAATTTTTGGGTTAGGTCAATCCGTTCGCGAGATATTGGAGTTTGAACCCAAGAAATGGTTGAGAAGGAAAAAATTTTTCGCAATTCTGCTGCTCCAAACGCTTAACCAGAATGGACTAGGGAAAAAATACGCATACCGTTTTAATGGGGCGAGTTTCTGCTTTCAGTTACAATAGGAATTTTTTGGTTATGTCAATCCGTTCGCGAGATATGGGAGTTTGAAGCTAAGAAATGGTTGACAAGACAACAAATTTTTCGCACTTCTGCTGCTCCAAACGCTTAACGAGAATGGACTAGGGAAAAAATACGCATACCGTTGTAATCGGGTGAGTTTCTACTTTCTGATGCAACAGGAATTTTTGGGTTAGGTCAATCCGTTCGCGAGATACGGGAGTTTGAAGCTAAGAAATGGTTGAGAAGACAACAAATTTTTCGCAATTCTGCTGCTCCAAACGCCTAACCAGAATGGCCTAGGGAAAAAATACGCATACCGTTGTAATCGGGCGAGTTTCTACTTTCAGATGCAACAGGAATTTTTGGGTTAGGTCAATCCGTTCGCGAGATATTGGAGTTTGAAGCCAAGAAATGGTAGAGAAGGAAAAAATTTTTCGCAATTCTGCTGCTCCAAACGCTTAACCAGAATATCCTAGGGAAAAAATACACATACCGCTGTAATCGGGCGAGTTTCTACTTTCAGATGCAATCGGAATTTTTGGGTTAGGTCAATCCGTTTGCGAGATATGGGAGTTTGAAGCCAAGAAATGGTTGGGAAGGAATAAAATTTTTCGCAATTCTGCTGCTCCAAACGCTTAACCAGAATGGCCGAGGGAAAAAATACACATACCGTTGTAATCGGGCGAGTTTCTACTTTCAGATGCAATAGGAATTTTTGGGTTAGGTCAATCCGTTCGCGAGATATGGGAGTTTGAAGCTAAGAAATGGTTGAGGAGACAACAAATTTTTCGCACTTCTGCTGCTCCAAACGCTTAACCAGAATGGCCTAGGGGAAAAATACACGTACCGCTGTAATCGGGCGAGTTTCTACTTTCAAATGCAATAGGAATTTTTGGGTTAGGTCAATCCGTTCGCTAGATATGAGAGTTTGAACCTAAGAAATGGTTGAGAAGACCACAAATTTTTCGCAATTCTGCTGCTCCAAACGCTTAACCAGAATGGCCTTGGGAAAAAATACGCATACCGTTGTAATCGGGCGAGCTTCTACTTTCAGATGCAACAGGAATTTTTGGGTTAGGTCAATCCGTTCGCGAGATATTGGAGTTTGAACCCAAGAAATGGTTGAGAAGGAAAAAATTTTTCGCAATTCTGCTTCTCCAAACGCTTAACCACAATATCCTAGGGAAAAAATGCACATACCGCTGTAATCGTGCGAGTTTCTGCTTTCAGATGCAATCGGAATTTTTGGGTTAGGTCAATCCGTTTGCGAGATATGGGAGTTTGAAGCCAAGAAATGGTTGAGAAGGCAAAAAATTTTTCGCAATCCTGCTGCTTCAAACGCTTAACCAGAATGGACTAGGGAAAAAATACACATACCGTTGTAATCGGGCGGGTTTCTACTTTCAGATGCGATAGGAATTTTTGGGTTAGGTCAATCCGTTCGCGAGATATGGGAGTTTGAAGCCAAGAAATGGTTGAGAAGGCAAAAAATTTTGCGCAATGCTGCTGCTTCAAAGCCTTAACCAGAATGGCGTAGGGAAAAAATACACATACCGTTGTAATCGGGCGAGTTTCTACTTTCAATTACAATAGGAATTTTTGGGTTAGATCAATCCGTTCGCGAGATATGGGACTTTGAAGCTAAGAAATGGTTGACAAGACAACAAATTTTTCGCACTTCTGCTGCTCCAATCGCTTAACCAGAATGGCCTAGGGGAAAAATAAACGTACCGTTGTAATCGGGCGGGTTTCTACTTTCAAATGCCATAGGAATGTTTGGGTTAGGTCAATCCGTTCGCAAGATATGAGCGTTTGAAGCTAAGAAATGGTTGAGAAGACAACAAATTTTTCGCGATTCCGCTGCTCCAAACGCTTAACCAGAATGGACTAGGGAAAAAATACGCATACCGTTGTAATGGGGCGAGTTTCTACTTTCAGATGCAACAGGAATTTTTGGGTTAGGTCAATCCGTTCGCGAGATATGGGTGTTTGAAGCTAAGAAATGGTTGACAAGACAACAAATTTTTCGCGATTCTGCTGCTCCAAACGCTTAACCAGAATGGACTAGGGAAAAAATACGCATACCGTTTTAATGGGGCGAGTTTCTACTTTCAGATGCAATAGGAATTTTTGGGTTAGGTCAATCCGTGCGCGAGATATGGGAGTTTGAAGCTAAGAAATGGTTGAGGAGACAACAAATTTTTCGCACTTCTGCTGCTCCAAACGCTTAAACAGAATGGCCTAGGGCAAAAATACACATACCGTTGTAATCGGGCGAGTTTCTACTTTCAGATGCAATAGGAATTTTTGGGTTAGGTCAATCCGTTCGCGAGATATGGGAGTTTGAAACCAAGAAATGGTTGAGAAGGCAAAAAATTTTTCGCACTTCTGCTGCTCCAATCGCTTAACCAGAATGGCCTAGGGGAAAAATACACGTACCGTTGTAATCGGGCGAGTTTCTACTTTCAATTACAATAGGAATTTTTGGGTTAGGTCAATCCGTTCGCGAGATATGGGACTTTGAAGCTAAGAAATGGTTGACAAGACAACAAATTTTTCGCACTTCTGCTGCTCCAATCGCTTAACCAGAATGGCCTAGGGGAAAAATACACTTACCGTTGTAATCGGGCGGGTTTCTACTTTCAAATGCCATAGGAATGTTTGGGTTAGGTCAATCCGTTCGCGAGATATGAGCGTTTGAAGCTAAGAAATGGTTGAGAAGACAACAAATTTTTCGCGATTCCGCTGCTCCAAACGCTTAACCAGAATGGACTAGGGAAAAAATACGCATACCGTTGTAATGGGGCGAGTTTCTACTTTCAGATGCAATAGGAATTTTTGGGTTAGGTCAATCCGTCTGCGAGATATGGGAGTTTGAAGCTAAGAAATGGTTGAGGAGACAACAAATTTTTCGCACTTCTGCTGCTCCAAACGCTTAAACAGAATGGCCTAGGGCAAAAATACACATACCGTTGTAATCGGGCGAGTTTCTACTTTCAGATGCAATAGGAATTTTTGGGTTAGGTCAATCCGTTCGCGAGATATGGGAGTTTGAAGCCAAGAAATGGTTGTGAAGGAATAAAATTTTTCGCAATTCTGCTGCTCCAAACGCTTAACCAGAATGGCCGAGGGAAAAAATACACATACCGTTGTAATCGGGCGAGATTCTACTTTCAGATGCAATAGGAATTTTTGGGTTAGGTCAATCCGTTCGCGAGATATGGGAGTTTGAAGCTAAGAAATGTTTGACAAGACAACAAATTTTTCGCACTTCTGCTGCTCCAATCGCTTAACCAGAATGGCCTAGGGGAAAAATACACGTACCGCTGTAATCGGGCGAGTTTCTACTTTCAAATGCAATAGGAATTTTTGGGTTAGGTCAATCCGTTCGCGAGATATGGGAGTTTGAAGCTAAGAAATGGTTGAGGAGACAACAAATTTTTCGCACTTCGGCTGCTCCAAACGCTTAACCAGAATGGCCTAGGGCAAAAATACACATACCGTTGTAATCGGGCGAGATTCTACTTTCAGATGCAATAGGAATTTTTGGGTTAGGTCAATCCGTTCGCGAGATATGGGAGTTTGAAGCTAAGAAATGTTTGACAAGACAACAAATTTTTCGCACTTCTGCTGCTCCAATCGCTTAACCAGAATGGCCTAGGGGAAAAATACACGTACCGCTGTAATCGGGCGAGTTTCTACTTTCAAATGCAATAGGAATTTTTGGGTTAGGTCAATCCGTTCGCTAGATATGAGAGTTTGAACCTAAGAAATGGTTGAGAAGACAACAAATTTTTCGCAATTCTGCTGCTCCAAACGCTTAACCAGAATGGCCTAGGGAAAAAATACGCATACCGTTGTAATCGGGCGAGTTTCTACTTTCAATTACAATAGGAATTTTTGGGTTAGGTCAATCCGTTCGCGAGATATGGGACTTTGAAGCTAAGAAATGGTTGACAAGACAACAAATTTTTCGCACTTCTGCTGCTCCAATCGCTTAACCAGAATGGCCTAGGGGAAAAATACACTTACCGTTGTAATCGGGCGGGTTTCTACTTTCAAATGCCATAGGAATGTTTGGGTTAGGTCAATCCGTTCGCGAGATATGAGCGTTTGAAGCTAAGAAATGGTTGAGAAGACAACAAATTTTTCGCGATTCCGCTGCTCCAAACGCTTAACCAGAATGGACTAGGGAAAAAATACGCATACCGTTGTAATGGGGCGAGTTTCTACTTTCAGATGCAATAGGAATTTTTGGGTTAGGTCAATCCGTCTGCGAGATATGGGAGTTTGAAGCTAAGAAATGGTTGAGGAGACAACAAATTTTTCGCACTTCTGCTGCTCCAAACGCTTAAACAGAATGGCCTAGGGCAAAAATACACATACCGTTGTAATCGGGCGAGGTTCTACTTTCAGATGCAATAGGAATTTTAGGGTTAGGTCAATCCGTTCGCGAGATATGGGAGTTTGAAACCAAGAAATGGTTGAGAAGGCAAAAAATTTTTCGCAATTCTGCTGCTTCAAACGCTTAAGCAGAATGGCCTAGGGACAAAATACACATACCGTTGTAATCGGGCGAGTTTCTACTTTCAGATGCGATAGGAATTTTTGGGTTAGGTCAATCCGTTCGCGAGATATGGGACTTTGAAGCTAAGAAATGGTTGACAAGACAACAAATTTTTCGCACTTCTGCTGCTCCAATCGCTTAACCAGAATGGCCTAGGGGAAAAATACACGTACCGTTGTAATCGGGCGAGGTTCTACTTTCAGATGCAATCGGAATTTTTGGGTCAGGTCAATCCGTTTGCTAGATATGGGAGTTTGAAGCCAAGAAATGGTTGTGAAGGAATAAAATTTTTCGCAATTCTGCTGCTCCAAACGCTTAACCAGAATGGCCGAGAGAAAAAATACACATACCGTTGTAATCGGGCGAGTTTCTACTTTCAGATGCAATAGGAATTTTTGGGTTAGGTCAATCCGTTCGCGAGATATGGGAGTTTGAACCCAAGAAATGGTTGAGAAGGAAAAAATTTTTCGCACTTCTGCTGCTCCAAACGCTTAACCAGAATGGCCCAGGGCAAAAATACACTTACCGTTGTAATCGGGCGAGTTTCTACTTTCAGATGCAATAGGAATTTTTGGGTTAAGTCAATCCGTTCGCGAGATATGGGAGTTTGAAGCCACGAAATGGTTGAGAAGGCTAAAAATTTTTCGCAATTCTGCTGCTTCAAACGCTTAACCAGAATGGCCTAGGGAAAAAATACACATACCGTTGTAATCGGGCGAGTTTCTACTTTCAATTACAATAGGAATTTTTGGGTTAGGTCAATCCGTTCGCGAGATATGGGACTTTGAAGCTAAGAAATGGTTGACAAGACAACAAATTTTTCGCACTTCTGCTGCTCCAATCGCTTAACCAGAATGGCCTAGGGGAAAAATACACGTACCGTTGTAATCGGGCGAGTTTCTACTTTCAAATGCCATAGGAATGTTTGTGTTAGGTCAATCCGTTCGCGAGATATGAGCGTTTGAAGCTAAGAAATGGTTGAGAAGACAACAAATTTTTCGCGATTCTGCTGCTCCAAACGCTTAACCAGAATGGACTAGGGAAAAAATACTCATACCGTTGTAATCGGGCGAGTTTCTACTTTCAGATGCGATAGGAATTTTTGGGTTGGGTCAATCCGTTCGCGAGATATGGGAGTTTGAACCCAAGAAATGGTTGAGAAGGCAAAAAATTTTGCGCAATTCTGCTGCTTCAGACGCTTAACCAGAATGGCGTAGGGACAAAATGCACATACCGTTGTAATCGGGCGAGTTTCTACTTTCAATTACAATAGGAATTTTTGGGTTAGGTCAATCCGTTCGCGAGATATGGGACTTTGAAGCTAAGAAATGGTTGACAAGACAACAAATTTTTCGCACTTCTGCTGCTCCAATCGCTTAACCAGAATGGCCTAGGGGAAAAATACACGTACCGTTGTAATCGGGCGAGTTTCTACTTTCAGATGCAACAGGAATTTTTGGGTTAGGTCAATCCGTTCGCGAGATATTGGAGTTTGAACCCAAGAAATGGTTGAGAAGGAAAAAATTTTTCGCAATTCTGCTTCTCCAAACGCTTAACCACAATATCCTAGGGAAAAAATACACATACCGCTGTAATCGTGCGAGTTTCTACTTTGAGATGCAATCGGAATTTTTGGGTTAGGTCAATCCATTCGCGAGATATGGGAGTTTGAAGCCAAGAAATGGTAGAGAAGGCAAAAAATTTGTCGCAATTCTGCTGCTTCAAACGCTTAACCAGAATGGACTAGGGAAAAAATACACATACCGTTGTAATCGGGCGGGTTTCTCCTTTCAGATGCGATAGGAATTTTTGGGTTAGGTCAATCCGTTCGCGAGATATGGGAGTTTGAAGCCAAGAAATGGTTGAGAAGGCTAAAAATTTTCCGCAATGCTGCTGCTTCAAACCCTTAACCAAAATGGCGTAGGGAAAAAATACACATACCGTTGTAATCGGGCGACTTTCTACTTTCAATTACAATAGGAATTTTTGGGTTAGGTCAATCCGTTCGCGAGATATGGGAGTTTGAAACCAAGAAATGGTTGAGAAGGCAAAAAATTTTTCGCAATTCTGCTGCTCCAAACGCTTAAACAGAATGGCCTAGGGCAAAAATACACATACCGTTGTAATCGGGCGAGTTTCTACTTTCAGATGCAATAGGAATTTTAGGGTTAGGTCAATCCGTTCGCGAGATATGGGAGTTTGAAACCAAGAAATGGTTGAGAAGGCAAAAAATTTTTCGCAATTCTGCTGCTTCAAACGCTTAAGCAGAATGGCCTAGGGACAAAATGCACATACCGTTGTAATCGGGCGAGTTTCTACTTTCAGATGCGATAGGAATTTTTGGGTTAGGTCAATCCGTTCGCGAGATATGGGACTTTGAAGCTAAGAAATGGTTGACAAGACAACAAATTTTTCGCACTTCTGCTGCTCCAATCGCTTAACCAGAATGGCCTAGGGGAAAAATACACGTACCGTTGTAATCGGGCGAGGTTCTACTTTCAGATGCAATCGGAATTTTTGGGTCAGGTCAATCCGTTTGCTAGATATGGGAGTTTGAAGCCAAGAAATGGTTGTGAAGGAATAAAATTTTTCGCAATTCTGCTGCTCCAAACGCTTAACCAGAATGGCCGAGAGAAAAAATACACATACCGTTGTAATCGGGCGAGTTTCTACTTTCAGATGCAATAGGAATTTTTGGGTTAGGTCAATCCGTTCGCGAGATATGGGAGTTTGAACCCAAGAAATGGTTGAGAAGGAAAAAATTTTTCGCACTTCTGCTGCTCCAAACGCTTAACCAGAATGGCCCAGGGCAAAAATACACTTACCGTTGTAATCGGGCGAGTTTCTACTTTCAGATGCAATAGGAATTTTTGGGTTAAGTCAATCCGTTCGCGAGATATGGGAGTTTGAAGCCACGAAATGGTTGAGAAGGCTAAAAATTTTTCGCAATTCTGCTGCTTCAAACGCTTAACCAGAATGGCCTAGGGAAAAAATACACATACCGTTGTAATCGGGCGAGTTTCTACTTTCAATTACAATAGGAATTTTTGGGTTAGGTCAATCCGTTCGCGAGATATGGGACTTTGAAGCTAAGAAATGGTTGACAAGACAACAAATTTTTCGCACTTCTGCTGCTCCAATCGCTTAACCAGAATGGCCTAGGGGAAAAATACACGTACCGTTGTAATCGGGCGAGTTTCTACTTTCAAATGCCATAGGAATGTTTGTGTTAGGTCAATCCGTTCGCGAGATATGAGCGTTTGAAGCTAAGAAATGGTTGAGAAGACAACAAATTTTTCGCGATTCTGCTGCTCCAAACGCTTAACCAGAATGGACTAGGGAAAAAATACTCATACCGTTGTAATCGGGCGAGTTTCTACTTTCAGATGCGATAGGAATTTTTGGGTTGGGTCAATCCGTTCGCGAGATATGGGAGTTTGAACCCAAGAAATGGTTGAGAAGGCAAAAAATTTTGCGCAATTCTGCTGCTTCAGACGCTTAACCAGAATGGCGTAGGGACAAAATGCACATACCGTTGTAATCGGGCGAGTTTCTACTTTCAATTACAATAGGAATTTTTGGGTTAGGTCAATCCGTTCGCGAGATATGGGACTTTGAAGCTAAGAAATGGTTGACAAGACAACAAATTTTTCGCACTTCTGCTGCTCCAATCGCTTAACCAGAATGGCCTAGGGGAAAAATACACGTACCGTTGTAATCGGGCGAGTTTCTACTTTCAGATGCAACAGGAATTTTTGGGTTAGGTCAATCCGTTCGCGAGATATTGGAGTTTGAACCCAAGAAATGGTTGAGAAGGAAAAAATTTTTCGCAATTCTGCTTCTCCAAACGCTTAACCACAATATCCTAGGGAAAAAATACACATACCGCTGTAATCGTGCGAGTTTCTACTTTGAGATGCAATCGGAATTTTTGGGTTAGGTCAATCCATTCGCGAGATATGGGAGTTTGAAGCCAAGAAATGGTAGAGAAGGCAAAAAATTTGTCGCAATTCTGCTGCTTCAAACGCTTAACCAGAATGGACTAGGGAAAAAATACACATACCGTTGTAATCGGGCGGGTTTCTCCTTTCAGATGCGATAGGAATTTTTGGGTTAGGTCAATCCGTTCGCGAGATATGGGAGTTTGAAGCCAAGAAATGGTTGAGAAGGCTAAAAATTTTCCGCAATGCTGCTGCTTCAAACCCTTAACCAAAATGGCGTAGGGAAAAAATACACATACCGTTGTAATCGGGCGACTTTCTACTTTCAATTACAATAGGAATTTTTGGGTTAGGTCAATCCGTTCGCGAGATATGGGAGTTTGAAACCAAGAAATGGTTGAGAAGGCAAAAAATTTTTCGCAATTCTGCTGCTCCAAACGCTTAAACAGAATGGCCTAGGGCAAAAATACACATACCGTTGTAATCGGGCGAGTTTCTACTTTCAGATGCAATAGGAATTTTGGGTTAGGTCAATCCGTTCGCGAGATATGGGAGTTTGAAACCAAGAAATGGTTGAGAAGGCAAAAAATTTTTCGCAATTCTGCTGCTTCAGACGCTTAACCAGAATGGCCTAGGGACAAAATGCACATACCGTTGTAATCGGGCGAGTTTCTACTTTCAGATGCGATAGGAATTTTTGGGTTAGGTCAATCCGTTCGCGAGGTATGGGACTTTGAAGCTAAGAAATGGTTGACAAGACAACAAATTTTTCCCACTTCTGCTGCTCCAATCGCTTAACCAGAATGGCCTAGGGGAAAAATACACGTACCGTTGTAATCGGGCGGGTTTCTACTTTCAGATGCAATAGGAATTTTTGGGTTAGGTTATTCCGTTCGCGAGATATGGGAGTTTGAAGCTAAGAAATGGTTGAGGAGACAACAAATTTTTCGCGCTTCTGCTGCTCCAAACGCTTAAACAGAATGGCCTAGGGCAAAAATACACATACCGTTGTAACCGGGCGAGTTTCTACTTTCAGATGCAATAGGAATTTTTGGGTTAGGTCAGTCCGTTCGCGAGATATGGGAGTTTGAAACCAAGAAATGGTTGAGAAGGCAAAAAATTTTTCGCAATTCTGCTGCTTCAAACGCTTAACCAGAATGGCCTAAGGACAAAATACACATACCGTTGTAATCGGGCGAGTTTCTACTTTCAGATGCGATAGGAATTTTCGGGTTAGGTCAATCCGTTCGCGAGATATGGGAGTTTGAAGTCAAGAAATGGTTGAGAAGGCAAAAAATTTTTCGCAATTCTGCTGCTTCAAACGCTTAACCAGAATGGCCTAGGGAAAAAATACACATACCGTTGTAATCGGGCGAGTTTCTACTTTCAGTTACAATAGGAATTTTTGGGTTAGGTCAATCCGTTCGCGAGATATGGGACTTTGAAGCTAAGAAATGGTTGAGAAGACAATAAATTTTTCGCAACTCTGCTGCTCCAAACGCTTAACCAGAGTGGCCCAGGGAAAAAATACGCATACCGTTGTAATCGGGCGAGTTTCTACTTTCAGATGCAACAGGAATTTTTGGGTTAGGTCAATCCGTTCGCGAGACATGGGAGTTTGAAGCTAAGAAATGTTTGACAAGACAACAAATTTTTTGCACTTCTGCTGCTCCAATCGCTCAACCAGGATGGCCTAGGGGAAAAATACACGTACCGTTGTAATCGGGCGAGGTTCTACTTTCAGATGCAATCGGAATTTTTGGGTTAGGTCAATCCGTTTGCGAGATATGGGAGTTTGAAGCCAAGAAATGGTTGTGAAGGAATAAAATTTTTCGCAATTCTGCTGCTCCAAACGCTTAACCAGAGTGGCCGAGGGAAAAAATACACATACCGTTGTAATCGGGCGAGTTTCTACTTTCAGATGCGATAGGAATTTTTGGGTTAGGTCAATCCGTTCGCGAGGTATGGGACTTTGAAGCTAAGAAATGGTTGACAAGACAACAAATTTTTCCCACTTCTGCTGCTCCAATCGCTTAACCAGAATGGCCTAGGGGAAAAATACACGTACCGTTGTAATCGGGCGGGTTTCTACTTTCAGATGCAATAGGAATTTTTGGGTTAGGTTATTCCGTTCGCGAGATATGGGAGTTTGAAGCTAAGAAATGGTTGAGGAGACAACAAATTTTTCGCACTTCTGCTGCTCCAAACGCTTAAACAGAATGGCCTAGGGCAAAAATACACATACCGTTGTAACCGGGCGAGTTTCTACTTTCAGATGCAATAGGAACTTTTGGGTTAGGTCAGTCCGTTCGCGAGATATGGGAGTTTGAAACCAAGAAATGGTTGAGAAGGCAAAAAATTTTTCGCAATTCTGCTGCTTCAAACGCTTAACCAGAATGGCCTAAGGACAAAAATACACATACCGTTGTAATCGGGCGAGTTTCTACTTTCAGATGCGATAGGAATTTTCGGGTTAGGTCAATCCGTTCGCGAGATATGGGAGTTTGAAGTCAAGAAATGGTTGAGAAGGCAAAAAATTTTTCGCAATTCTGCTGCTTCAAACGCTTAACCAGAATGGCCTAGGGAAAAAATACACATACCGTTGTAATCGGGCGAGTTTCTACTTTCAGTTACAATAGGAATTTTTGGGTTAGGTCAATCCGTTCGCGAGATATGGGACTTTGAAGCTAAGAAATGGTTGAGAAGACAATAAATTTTTCGCAACTCTGCTGCTCCAAACGCTTAACCAGAGTGGCCTAGGGAAAAAATACGCATACCGTTGTAATCGGGCGAGTTTCTACTTTCAGATGCAATAGGAATTTTTGGGTTAGGTCAATCCGTTCGCGAGATATGGGAGTTTGAAGCTAAGAAATGGTTGAGGAGACAACAAATTTTTCGCACTTCTGCTGCTCCAAACGCTTAACCAGAATGGCCTAGGGCAAAAATACACTTACCGTTGTAATCGGGCGAGTTTCTACTTTCAGATGCAATAGGAATGTTTGGGTTAGGTCAATCCGTTCGCGAGATATGAGCGTTTGAAGCTAAGAAATAGTTGAGTAGACAACAAATTTTTCGCGATTCTGCTGCTCCAAACGCTTAACCAGAATGGACTAGGGAAAAAATACGCATACCGTTGTAATGGGGCGAGTTTCTACTTTCAGATGCAATCGGAATTTTTGGGTTAGGTCAATCCATTCGCGAGATATGGGAGTTTGAAGCCAAGAAATGGTAGAGAAGGCAAAAAATTTTTCGCAATTCTGCTGCTTCAAACGCTTAACCAGAATGGACTAGGGAAAAAATACACATACCGTTGTAATCGGGCGGGTTTCTACTTTCAGATGCGATAGGAATTTTTGGGTTAGGTCAATCCGTTCGCGAGATATGGGAGTTTGAAGCCAAGAAATGGTTGAGAAGGCTAAAAATTTTCCGCAATGCTGCTGCTTCAAACCCTTAACCAGAATGGCGTAGGGAAAAAATACACATACCGTTGTAATCGGGCGAGCTTCTACTTTCAATTACAATAGGAATTTTTGGGTTAGGTCAATCCGTTCGCGAGATATGGGACTTTGAAGCTAAGAAATGGTTGACAAGACAACAAATTTTTCGCACTTCTGCTGCTCCAATCGCTTAACCAGAATGGCCTTTTTTTTTTTTTTTTTTTTTTTTAACGTGGGGGAAATCTTCGAAAGACCCCCCCGCCGCCTGGGGAGGGGCGGGGGGAGTGTGGGATTCCCCGCGCCCGGAAGGAAACCCATCGGGCGCGGGACCTACCCACTAAAACCCACCACGGTGGCCATCCTCGCACTATGCAGGGGGAGCACCTGGGACCGAAGACATCATAACATCAGGTGCTCCCCCGTGCAGGGCTCTCGCGCCCGTGTCCTCCCGTTCCAGGGAAGGGAGGGGGTACTACTCCCTTCCCTGTTTTCTCCCCGGCGCTCTGGCGCCCGACGTCGGAGCAGGGCCACACTGCTCCGACGTCCCACTCCCGGGGGCCGCCCGAGGGCGGCCGCGAGTCCCACACTCGCGACCGCCCACGGCCCCCATAGCCGCGCCGGAGGCACGGCTCTGGGACCGTGCCGTCGGCGCAGCCGCACCCCGGCTCGTACGCTCCCGAGGGCGGCTCTGGCCTCTCCGCCCTCGAGAGCGTCGCCGTCCCTTATTCTTCCCCCCCCCCCCCTCAGGCGACGGGCGGTGGCACGAGCCTCAAGGGCTACGCACCCCCGCCCGCCGCTCTCAGGGTGGCCTCCCCGGCCCTTCCGGAGGCCCACCCGCCCCCGGCGTCGGACGAGGCCTCGCTCGCGGTCTCCCCCTCTCGCGAATGCGGCTCGCGGCCTCCTTCTGCGAGATTACCTCCTCGCAGAAGGAGGCCACGGCCCGCCACTTCGTCTCGCTGCCGAGCATGGCCCGTACCACGCCCGGCAGCGATAGATCCGCCCCAATCACGGCCGTGAGGACACGGCGCTCCACCCCCCAGGCCGGACACACCTCGAGGGTGTGTTGCGCCGTGTCCTCGTCCGCTGGACAGTGCCAGCAGCGCGCCGCCTCTTCCCCACCGATCCGGCACAGGTACCGTCCGAAGCATCCGTGCCCGGACAGCACCTGCACCAACCGGTAGGTGAGTGAGCCGAAGCGCCTACCCAGCCACTCAAACAGGACCGGCCGGATAGCCCGGACAGTCCTCTGGCCGAACAACGGCTCGGCCAGCCGCTGCTGCCAAAGCTGCAGCATGGACTCCCGGGCCTGGCGCCTGAGGGCCTCCACCTCGCATCCCGCCAGGACCACCCCATCCTCGCGGGCGCGCACGCGGCCCTCGTAGAAAGCCGCATGCGCGCCCGCGATCAAGTCCGCCGGGGGTAGCCCTGACAGGACGCTCGCCGCCTCATACGAAACGGTCCGGTACCCCCGGGCGATCCGCAGTGCAAGCCGCCTTTGAACCCGGCGCAGCAATACCTTGCTGCGCCGGGAGGCGGCCAGGTCGCCCGCCCAAACGGGGGCCCCGTATAGGGCCACCGAGTGGACCATTCCCGCGTAGAGGCGGCGAACCCGGTCACTCGGGCCCCGCAGGTTGGGGAGGATACGGCCCAAAGCGCCAACTATCCTCTCCAACCGCGGGGCCAGGGCCCGGAAATGGCCCTCGAAGCGCCAGTGGCTGTCGAGGTGAAGTCCCAGATATTTCATCTGAGACCTCACCTCGACGTCTGTCTCACCCACCCGGATCAGGGGGGGAGGCGGCTCTCCCCGGGGTCTATACATCCCGAGTACCTCGGTTTTGTGGAGAGCCACCTCCAAACCGATCCCCCTGATCCGGGAGACGACGCGCCGGGCACCGTCCTCGGCGGCCCGAACAGCCCCCCTCCAGCCCCCCCCCGACGGCCAACAACAAGGTGTCGTCCGCGTAACACGTCAGACTGACGCCGTCGCGGAGGTAGTCCTCGACGACTGCCCTAAGGTAGGCGGGGACTCGATGTTCCTCAAGCCCCCGCCTAATCGCCTCCCAGGGTAGGGTGTTAAACGCATTGGCGATGTCCAAGGACACCGCCAATGCCACCCCACCCCGGGAGACCGCCGAGGCCGAGAGGGACCGGACGCGTCGAATCGCGTCGATCGTCGACCGGCCCTCCCGGAACCCGAACTGGCACTCCGCCAGCCCGGGCCCATCCCGCGACAGGTGCCCGACGATGCGGGCCGCCTCGACTCTTTCTAGGAGCTTGCCCACATCGTCGAGCAGGCAAATCGGCCGGTACGCGGACGGAGAGTCCGCGGGCCTACCCTCTTTCCGGAGGAGGACCATTCGGGCCACCTTCCATGCGGAGGGGAATCGCCCGGCCTCCAGGCAGCGGTCGAATAGCTCCCGGAGGCCGTCACCCAGGACGTCCGCGGCCAAGACCAAGACTCGGCCGGGGACTCCCGAAGGACCCGGGGCAGTATCCTTCGCCCCGAGTCTTCGGATGGCCGCGGCTAGCTCCCCAGCCGAGACCCCCAGCTCCGAGGACCAGGTGGTCGGGTCCGCAGAGGGACGTGGCCCGCTCTCCCCCACGATCGGGAAGAGCGTGTCGACCACGTTCCTCAAGAGCTGGGGGTCGAGACCCTCGGTGATCGGGGGCGCCCATGGCCGGAGTTTATTCAGAACTATCCGGTATGGGCGCCCCCATGGATCCCGCTCGAGGGTCTCGAGGAGCTCCTTCCAGCTCTGGGCCTTGGCCCGTTTGATGGCGACCTGCAGAGCCCTCTTTCCCGCGCGATAGGACTCGTACAGTTCCGCCGCCCTAGCCCGCGCGCCGTCGTCGCCGTTCCGTCCGGCCCGACGACGCGCGCGGGTGTACTGACGTCGGGCCCGGACGCATGCTGTCCGCAGTTCCCCGATTTTGCCCGACCACCAGTACACCGCCCGACGAGGAGACCGCGGCCCGGCCCGGGGCATCGCCGCGTCGCAAATGCGCGCGACGGCGCTCCCGAGCCGAGCCACGGCCCCCTCCAGGTCGGGCAGCCTGATCTCCCGTCGAGGCCAGGTTTCGGCTAGAGCGGCTGCCACCAGGACGTCCTTGTCAAGGCGCCGAAGCGCCCATCTGCGTGGTGGTGGTGGGGCGCTACCCGCTCCCGGGCGGAGGTGTCGGTGCGGGGCCGCGGCGGCCTCGGGGGAGGTCAAGACCACGCGGATATACCGGTGGTCCGATAATGTCTCCTCCCCCACCACCACGTCCCACCCGGACACCATACGCGCGGCGCCGGGGGATCCAAACGTCAAATCCACTATGGACCCTCCCCCGCGCCGCACGCACGTCAGCTCCGACCCCCGGTTAATCAACCGGAGGTCGAAGCCCGCCGCCCAGTCGCCCAGAGCCTCGCCCCTCCGATTGGTCCTGGGGGACCCCCATGCCACAGACCAGGCATTGAAGTCCCCCAGGACCAGCACCGGCCGGGGCGCAATCCTTGTGAGGCACGCCCCCACCCCGGCCAAGTACTGCTCGAAGGCAGCAAGGCCGCAGTTGGGCGAAACGTAGCACCCCACCACGGCGACTCCCCCCCACTGGATGGCGACGAATCCCTCCCCGTTCTCCAGTAAGGAGAACGGAGGGGACCCGTCACCGCCCTGCCACACAGCCGCCACCAAGCCGCACGCATCCCCCATCCAATGCGGATGGTCGGGGACGCGGTACGGCTCGGCGGCGACTGCCAGACCACCCCCCCACTCCGCCAGCGTCTGACACATCAGGTCCTGCGCTGCACAACCAGAATGGCCTAGGGGAAAAAATACACGTACCGTTGTAATCGGGCGGGTTTCTACTTTCAAATGCCATAGGAATGTTTGGGTTAGGTCAATCCGTTCGCGAGATATGAGCGTTTGAAGCTAAGAAATGGTTGAGAAGACATCAAATTTTTCGCGATTCTGCTGCTCCAAACGCTTAACCAGAATGGACTAGGGAAAAAATACGCATACCGTTGTAATGGGGCGAGTTTCTACTTTCAGATGCAACAGGAATTTTTGGGTTAGGTCAATCCGTTCGCGAGATATGGGTGTTTGAAGCTAAGAAATGGTTGACAAGGCAACAAATTTTTCGCGATTCTGCAGCTCCAAACGCTTAACCAGAATGGACTAGGGAAAAAATACGCATACCGTTGTAATGGGGCGAGTTTCTACTTTCAGATGCAATAGGAATTTTTGGGTTAGGTTAATCCGTTCGCGAGATATGGGAGTTTGAAGCTAAGAAATGGTTGAGGAGACAACAAATTTTTCGCACTTCTGCTGCTCCAAACGCTTAAACAGAATGGCCTAGGGGAAAAATACACGTATCGTTGTAATCAGGCGAGTTTCTACTTTCAGATGCAACAGGAATTTTTGGGTTAGGTCAATCCGTTCGCGAGATATTGGAGTTTGAAGCCAAGAAATGGTTGAGAAGGAAAAAATTTTTCGCAATTCTGCTGCTCCAAACGCTTAACCAGAATGGCCTAGGGAAAAAATACACATACCGTTGTAATCGGGCGAGTTTCTACTTTCAGATGCAATAGGAATTTTTGGGTTAGGTTAATCCGTTCGCGAGATATGGGAGTTTGAAGCTAAGAAATGGTTGAGGAGACAACAAATTTTTCGCACTTCTGCTGCTCCAAACGCTTAAACAGAATGGCCTAGGGCAAAAATACACATACCGTTGTAATCGGGCGAGTTTCTACTTTCAGATGCAATAGGAATTTTTGGGTTAGGTCAATCCGTTCGCGAGATATGGGAGTTTGAAACCAAGAAATGGTTGAGAAGGCAAAAAATTTTTCGCAATTCTGCTGCTTCAAACGCTTAACCAGAATGGCCTAGGGAAAAAATACACATACCGTTGTAATCGGGCGAGTTTCTACTTTCAGTTACAATAGGAATTTTTGGGTTAGGTCAATCCGTTCGCGAGATATGGGACTTTGAAGCTAAGAAATGGTTGACAAGACAATAAATTTTTCGCAATTCTGCTGCTCCAAACGCTTGACCAGAATGGCCTAGGGAAAAAATACGCATACCGTTGTAATCGGGCGAGTTTCTACTTTCAGATGCAACAGGAATTTTTGGGTTAGGTCAATCCGTTCGCGAGACATGGGAGTTTGAAGCTAAGAAATGTTTGACAAGACAACAAATTTTTCCCACTTCTGCTGCTCCAACTGCTTAACCAGAATGGCCTAGGGGAAAAATACACGTACCGTTGTAATCAGGCGAGTTTCTACTTTCAGATGCAACAGGAATTTTTGGGTTAGGTCAATCCGTTCGCGAGATATTGGAGTTTGAAGCCAAGAAATGGTTGAGAAGGAAAAAATTTTTCGCAATTCTGCTGCTCCAAACGCTTAACCAGAATGGCCTAGGGAAAAAATACACATACCGCTGTAATCGGGCGAGTTTCTACTTTCAATTACAATAGGAATTTTTGGGTTAGGTCAATCCGTTCGCGAGATATGGGACTTTGAAGCTAAGAAATGGTTGACAAGACAACAAATTTTTCGCACTTCTGCTGCTCCAATCGCTTAACCAGAATGGCCTAGGGGAAAAATACACGTACCGTTGTAATCGGGCGAGTTTCTACTTTCAAATGCCATAGGAATGTTTGTGTTAGGTCAATCCGTTCGCGAGATATGAGCGTTTGAAGCTAAGAAATGGTTGAGAAGACAACAAATTTTTCGCACTTCTGCTGCTCCAAACGCTTAAACAGAATGGCCTAGGGCAAAAATACACATACCGTTGCAATCGGGCTAGTTTCTACTTTCAGATGCCATCGGAATGTTTGGGTTAGGTCCATCTGTTTGCGAGATATGGGAGTTTGTAGCTAAGAAATGGTTTAGAAGACAACAAATTTTTCGCAATTCTGCTGCTCCAAACGCTTAACCCGAATGGCCTAGGGACTAATACACATACCATTGTAATCGGGCGAGTTTCTACTTTCAGAGGCAATAGGAATTTTTGGGGTGGGTCAATCCGTTCGCGAAATATGGGAGTTTGAAGCCAAGAAATGGTTGTGAAGGAAAAAAATTTTTCGTCCTTCTGCTGCTCCAAATGCTTAACCAGTATGGCCTAGGGAAAAAATACACATACCGTTGTAATCGGGCGAGTTTCTAATTTCAGATGCAATAGGAATTTTTGGGTTAGGTCAATCCGTTCGCGAGATATGGGAGTTTGAAGCTAAGAAATTGTTGAGGAGACAACAAATTTCTCGCACTTCTGCTGCTCCAAACGCTTAAACAGAATGGCCTAGGGCAAAAATACACATACCGTTGTAATCGGGCGTGTTTCTACTTTCAGATACAATAGGAATTTTTGGGTTAGGTCAATCCGTTCGCGAGATATGGGAGTTTGAAACCAAGAAATGGTTGAGATGGCAAAAAATTTTTCGCAATTCTGCTGCTTCAAACGCTTAACCAGAATGGCCTAGGGACAAAATACACATACCGTTGTAATCGGGCGAGTTTCTACTTTCAGATGCGATAGGAATTTTTGGGTTAGGTCAATCCGTTCGCGAGATATGGGACTTTGAGGCTAAGAAATGGTTGACAAGACAACAAATTTTTCGCACTTCTGCTGCTCCAATCGCTTAACCAGAATGGCCTAGGGGAAAAATACACGTACCGTTGTAATCGGGCGGGTTTCGCCTTTCAAATGCCATAGGAATGTTTGGGTTAGGTCAATCCGTTCGCGAGATATGAGCGTTTGAAGCTAAGAAATGGTTGAGAAGACAACAAATTTTTCGCGATTCTGCTGCTCCAAACGCTTAACCAGAATGGCCTAGGGGAAAAATACACGTACCGTTGTAATCGGGCGAGTTTCTACTTTCAAATGCCATAGGAATGTTTGTGTTAGGTCAATCCGTTCGCGAGATGTGGGAGTTTGAAACCAAGAAATGGTTGAGATGGCAAAAAATTTTTCGCAATTCTGCTGCTTCAAACGCTTAACCAGAATGGCCTAGGGACAAAATACACATACCGTTGTAATCGGGCGAGTTTCTACTTTCAGATGCGATAGGAATTTTTGGGGTAGGTCAATCCGTTCGCGAAATATGGGAGTTTGAATCCAAGAAATGGTTGTGAAGGAAAAAAATTTTTCGTCGTTCTGCTGCTCCAAACGCTTAACCAGAATGGCCTAGGGACAAAATACACATACCGTTGTAATCGGGCGAGTTTCTACTTTCAGATGCGATAGGAATTTTTGGGTTAGGTCAATCCGTTCGCGAGATATGGGACTTTGAAGCTAAGAAATGGTTGACAAGACAACAAATCTTTCGCACTTCTGCTGCTCCAATCGCTTAACCAGAATGGCCAAGGGAAAAAACACGCATACCGTTGTAATCGGGCGAGTTTCTACTTTCAGATGCAACAGGAATTTTTGGGTTAGGTCAATCCGTTCGCGAGATATGGGAGTTTGAAACCAAGAAATGGTTGAGATGGCAAAAAATTTTTCGCAATTCTGCTGCTTCAAACGCTTAACCAGAATGGCCTAGGGGAAAAATACACGTACCGTTGTAATCAGGCGAGTTTCTACTTTCAGATGCAACAGGAATTTTTGGGTTAGGTCAATCCGTTCGCGAGATATTGGAGTTTGAAGCCAAGAAATGGTTGAGAAGGAAAAAATTTTTCGCAATTCTGCTGCTCCAAACGCTTAACCAGAATGGCCTAGGGAAAAAATACACATACCGTTGTAATCGGGCGAGTTTCTACTTTCAATTACAATAGGAATTTTTGGGTTAGGTCAATCCGTTCGCGAGATATGGGACTTTGAAGCTAAGAAATGGTTGACAAGACAACAAATTTTTCGCACTTCTGCTGCTCCAATCGCTTAACCAGAATGGCCTAGGGGAAAAATACACGTACCGTTGTAATCGGGCGAGTTTCTACTTTCAAATGCCATAGGAATGTTTGTGTTAGGTCAATCCGTTCGCGAGATATGAGCGTTTGAAGCTAAGAAATGGTTGAGAAGACAACAAATTTTTCGCACTTCTGCTGCTCCAAACGCTTAAACAGAATGGCCTAGGGCAAAAATACACATACCGTTGCAATCGGGCTAGTTTCTACTTTCAGATGCCATCGGAATTTTTGGGTTAGGTCCATCTGTTTGCGAGATATGGGAGTTTGTAGCTAAGAAATGGTCTAGAAGACAACAAATTTTTCGCAATTCTGCTGCTCCAAACGCTTAACCCGAATGGCCTAGGGACTAATACACATACCATTGTAATCGGGCGAGTTTCTACTTTCAGAGGCAATAGGAATTTTTGGGGTAGGTCAATCCGTTCGCGAAATATGGGAGTTTGAAGCCAAGAAATGGTTGTGAAGGAAAAAAATTTTTCGTCCTTCTGCTGCTCCAAATGCTTAACCAGTATGGCCTAGGGAAAAAATACACATACCGTTGTAATCGGGCGAGTTTCTAATTTCAGATGCAATAGGAATTTTTGGGTTAGGTCAATCCGTTCGCGAGATATGGGAGTTTGAAGCTAAGAAATGGTTGACAAGGCAACAAATTTTTCGCGATTCTGCAGCTCCAAACGCTTAACCAGAATGGACTAGGGAAAAAATACGCATACCGTTGTAATGGGGCGAGTTTCTACTTTCAGATGCAATAGGAATTTTTGGGTTAGGTTAATCCGTTCGCGAGATATGGGAGTTTGAAGCTAAGAAATGGTTGAGGAGACAACAAATTTTTCGCACTTCTGCTGCTCCAAACGCTTAAACAGAATGGCCTAGGGGAAAAATACACGTACCGTTGTAATCAGGCGAGTTTCTACTTTCAGATGCAACAGGAATTTTTGGGTTAGGTCAATCCGTTCGCGAAATATGGGAGTTTGAAGCCAAGAAATGGTTGTGAAGGAAAAAAATTTTTCGTCCTTCTGCTGCTCCAAATGCTTAACCAGTATGGCCTAGGGAAAAAATACACATACCGTTGTAATCGGGCGAGTTTCTAATTTCAGATGCAATAGGAATTTTTGGGTTAGGTCAATCCGTTCGCGAGATATGGGAGTTTGAAGCTAAGAAATTGTTGAGGAGACAACAAATTTCTCGCACTTCTGCTGCTCCAAACGCTTAAACAGAATGGCCTAGGGCAAAAATACACATACCGTTGTAATCGGGCGTGTTTCTACTTTCAGATACAATAGGAATTTTTGGGTTAGGTCAATCCGTTCGCGAGATATGGGAGTTTGAAACCAAGAAATGGTTGAGATGGCAAAAAATTTTTCGCAATTCTGCTGCTTCAAACGCTTAACCAGAATGGCCTAGGGACAAAATACACATACCGTTGTAATCGGGCGAGTTTCTACTTTCAGTTACAATAGGAATTTTTGGGTTAGGTCAATCCGTTCGCGAGATATGGGACTTTGAAGCTAAGAAATGGTTGACAAGACAATAAATTTTTCGCAATTCTGCTGCTCCAAACGCTTGACCAGAATGGCCTAGGGAAAAAATACGCATACCGTTGTAATCGGGCGAGTTTCTACTTTCAGATGCAACAGGAATTTTTGGGTTAGGTCAATCCGTTCGCGAGACATGGGAGTTTGAAGCTAAGAAATGTTTGACAAGACAACAAATTTTTCCCACTTCTGCTGCTCCAACTGCTTAACCAGAATGGCCTAGGGGAAAAATACACGTACCGTTGTAATCAGGCGAGTTTCTACTTTCAGATGCAACAGGAATTTTTGGGTTAGGTCAATCCGTTCGCGAGATATTGGAGTTTGAAGCCAAGAAATGGTTGAGAAGGAAAAAATTTTTCGCAATTCTGCTGCTCCAAACGCTTAACCAGAATGGCCTAGGGAAAAAATACACATACCGTTGTAATCGGGCGAGTTTCTACTTTCAATTACAATAGGAATTTTTGGGTTAGGTCAATCCGTTCGCGAGATATGGGACTTTGAAGCTAAGAAATGGTTGACAAGACAACAAATTTTTCGCACTTCTGCTGCTCCAATCGCTTAACCAGAATGGCCTAGGGGAAAAATACACGTACCGTTGTAATCGGGCGAGTTTCTACTTTCAAATGCCATAGGAATGTTTGTGTTAGGTCAATCCGTTCGCGAGATATGAGCGTTTGAAGCTAAGAAATGGTTGAGAAGACAACAAATTTTTCGCACTTCTGCTGCTCCAAACGCTTAAACAGAATGGCCTAGGGCAAAAATACACATACCGTTGCAATCGGGCTAGTTTCTACTTTCAGATGCCATCGGAATTTTTGGGTTAGGTCCATCTGTTTGCGAGATATGGGAGTTTGTAGCTAAGAAATGGTTTAGAAGACAACAAATTTTTCGCAATTCTGCTGCTCCAAACGCTTAACCCGAATGGCCTAGGGACTAATACACATACCATTGTAATCGGGCGAGTTTCTACTTTCAGAGGCAATAGGAATTTTTGGGGTAGGTCAATCCGTTCGCGAAATATGGGAGTTTGAAGCCAAGAAATGGTTGTGAAGGAAAAAAATTTTTCGTCCTTCTGCTGCTCCAAATGCTTAACCAGTATGGCCTAGGGAAAAAATACACATACCGTTGTAATCGGGCGAGTTTCTAATTTCAGATGCAATAGGAATTTTTGGGTTAGGTCAATCCGTTCGCGAGATATGGGAGTTTGTAGCTAAGAAATTGTTGAGGAGACAACACATTTCTCGCACTTCTGCTGCTCCAAACGCTTAAACAGAATGGCCTAGGGCAAAAATACACATACCGTTGTAATCGGGCGTGTTTCTACTTTCAGATACAATAGGAATTTTTGGGTTAGGTCAATCCGTTCGCGAGATATGGGAGTTTGAAACCAAGAAATGGTTGAGATGGCAAAAAATTTTTCGCAATTCTGCTGCTTCAAACGCTTAACCAGAATGGCCTAGGGACAAAATACACATACCGTTGTAATCGGGCGAGTTTCTACTTTCAGATGCGATAGGAATTTTTGGGTTAGGTCAATCCGTTCGCGAGATATGGGACTTTGAAGCTAAGAAATGGTTGACAAGACAACAAATTTTTCGCACTTCTGCTGCTCCAATCGCTTAACCAGAATGGCCTAGGGGAAAAATACACGTACCGTTGTAATCGGGCGGGTTTCGCCTTTCAAATGCCATAGGAATGTTTGGGTTAGGTCAATCCGTTCGCGAGATATGAGCGTTTGAAGCTAAGAAATGGTTGAGAAGACAACAAATTTTTCGCGATTCTGCTGCTCCAAACGCTTAACCAGAATGGCCTAGGGGAAAAATACACGTACCGTTGTAATCGGGCGAGTTTCTACTTTCAAATGCCATAGGAATGTTTGTGTTAGGTCAATCCGTTCGCGAGATATGGGAGTTTGAAACCAAGAAATGGTTGAGATGGCAAAAAATTTTTCGCAATTCTGCTGCTTCAAACGCTTAACCAGAATGGCCTAGGGACAAAATACACATACTGTTGTAATCGGGCGAGTTTCTACTTTCAGATGCGATAGGAATTTTTGGGGTCAGTCAATCCGTTCGCGAAATATGGGAGTTTGAATCCAAGAAATGGTTGTGAAGGAAAAAAATTTTTCGTCTTTCTGCTGCTCCAAACGCTTAACCAGAATGGCCTAGGGACAAAATACACATACCGTTGTAATCGGGCGAGTTTCTACTTTCAGATGCGATAGGAATTTTTGGGTTAGGTCAATCCGTTCGCGAGATATGGGACTTTGAAGCTAAGAAATGGTTGACAAGGCAACAAATCTTTCGCACTTCTGCTGCTCCAATCGCTTAACCAGAATGGCCAAGGGAAAAAACACGCATACCGTTGTAATCGGGCGAGTTTCTACTTTCAGATGCAACAGGAATTTTTGGGTTAGGTCAATCCGTTCGCGAGATATGGGACTTTGAAGCTAAGAAATGGTTGACAAGACAACAAATTTTTCGCACTTCTGCTGCTCCAATCGCTTAACCAAAATGGCCTAGGGGAAAAATACACGTACCGTTGTAATCGGGCGAGTTTCTACTTTCAAATGCCATAGGAATGTTTGTGTTAGGTCAATCCGTTCGCGAGATATGAGCGTTTGAAGCTAAGAAATGGTTGAGAAGACAACAAATTTTTCGCACTTCTGCTGCTCCAAACGCTTAAACAGAATGGCCTAGGGCAAAAATACACATACCGTTGCAATCGGGCTAGTTTCTACTTTCAGATGCCATCGGAATTTTTGGGTTAGGTCCATCTGTTTGCGAGATATGGGAGTTTGTAGCTAAGAAATGGTTTAGAAGACAACAAATTTTTCGCAATTCTGCTGCTCCAAACGCTTAACCCGAATGGCCTAGGGACTAATACACATACCACTGTAATCGGGCGAGTTTCTACTTTCAGAGGCAATAGGAATTTTTGGGGTAGGTCAATCCGTTCGCGAAATATGGGAGTTTGAAGCCAAGAAATGGTTGTGAAGGAAAAAAATTTTTCGTCCTTCTGCTGCTCCAAATGCTTAACCAGTATGGCCTAGGGAAAAAATACACATACCGTTGTAATCGGGCGAGTTTCTAATTTCAGATGCAATAGGAATTTTTGGGTTAGGTCAATCCGTTCGCGAGATATGGGAGTTTGAAGCTAAGAAATTGTTGAGGAGACAACAAATTTCTCGCACTTCTGCTGCTCCAAACGCTTAAACAGAATGGCCTAGGGCAAAAATACACATACCGTTGTAATCGGGCGTGTTTCTACTTTCAGATACAATAGGAATTTTTGGGTTAGGTCAATCCGTTCGCGAGATATGGGAGTTTGAAACCAAGAAATGGTTGAGATGGCAAAAAATTTTTCGCAATTCTGCTGCTTCAAACGCTTAACCAGAATGGCCTAGGGACAAAATACACATACCGTTGTAATCGGGCGAGTTTCTACTTTCAGATGCGATAGGAATTTTTGGGTTAGGTCAATCCGTTCGCGAGATATGGGACTTTGAAGCTAAGAAATGGTTGACAAGACAACAAATTTTTCGCACTTCTGCTGCTCCAATCGCTTAACCAGAATGGCCTAGGGGAAAAATACACGTACCGTTGTAATCGGGCGGGTTTCGCATTTCAAATGCCATAGGAATGTTTGGGTTAGGTCAATCCGTTCGCGAGATATGAGCGTTTGAAGCTAAGAAATGGTTGAGAAGACAACAAATTTTTCGCGATTCTGCTGCTCCAAACGCTTAACCAGAATGGCCTAGGGGAAAAATACACGTACCGTTGTAATCGGGCGAGTTTCTACTTTCAAATGCCATAGGAATGTTTGTGTTAGGTCAATCCGTTCGCGAGATATGGGAGTTTGAAACCAAGAAATGGTTGAGATGGCAAAAAATTTTTCGCAATTCTGCTGCTTCAAACGCTTAACCAGAATGGCCTAGGGACAAAATACACATACCGTTGTAATCGGGCGAGTTTCTACTTTCAGATGCGATAGGAATTTTTGGGGTAGGTCAATCCGTTCGCGAAATATGGGAGTTTGAATCCAAGAAATGGTTGTGAAGGAAAAAAATTTTTCGTCTTTCTGCTGCTCCAAACGCTTAACCAGAATGGCCTAGGGACAAAATACACATACCGTTGTAATCGGGCGAGTTTCTACTTTCAGATGCGATAGGAATTTTTGGGTTAGGTCAATCCGTTCGCGAGATATGGGACTTTGAAGCTAAGAAATGGTTGACAAGGCAACAAATCTTTCGCACTTCTGCTGCTCCAATCGCTTAACCAGAATGGCCAAGGGAAAAAACACGCATACCGTTGTAATCGGGCGAGTTTCTACTTTCAGATGCAACAGGAATTTTTGGGTTAGGTCAATCCGTTCGCGAGATATGGGACTTTGAAGCTAAGAAATGGTTGACAAGACAACAAATTTTTCGCACTTCTGCTGCTCCAATCGCTTAACCAAAATGGCCTAGGGGAAAAATACACGTACCGTTGTAATCGGGCGAGTTTCTACTTTCAAATGCCATAGGAATGTTTGTGTTAGGTCAATCCGTTCGCGAGATATGAGCGTTTGAAGCTAAGAAATGGTTGAGAAGACAACAAATTTTTCGCACTTCTGCTGCTCCAAACGCTTAAACAGAATGGCCTAGGGCAAAAATACACATACCGTTGCAATCGGGCTAGTTTCTACTTTCAGATGCCATCGGAATTTTTGGGTTAGGTCCATCTGTTTGCGAGATATGGGAGTTTGTAGCTAAGAAATGGTTTAGAAGACAACAAATTTTTCGCAATTCTGCTGCTCCAAACGCTTAACCCGAATGGCCTAGGGACTAATACACATACCACTGTAATCGGGCGAGTTTCTACTTTCAGAGGCAATAGGAATTTTTGGGGTAGGTCAATCCGTTCGCGAAATATGGGAGTTTGAAGCCAAGAAATGGTTGTGAAGGAAAAAAATTTTTCGTCCTTCTGCTGCTCCAAATGCTTAACCAGTATGGCCTAGGGAAAAAATACACATACCGTTGTAATCGGGCGAGTTTCTAATTTCAGATGCAATAGGAATTTTTGGGTTAGGTCAATCCGTTCGCGAGATATGGGAGTTTGAAGCTAAGAAATTGTTGAGGAGACAACAAATTTCTCGCACTTCTGCTGCTCCAAACGCTTAAACAGAATGGCCTAGGGCAAAAATACACATACCGTTGTAATCGGGCGTGTTTCTACTTTCAGATACAATAGGAATTTTTGGGTTAGGTCAATCCGTTCGCGAGATATGGGAGTTTGAAACCAAGAAATGGTTGAGATGGCAAAAAATTTTTCGCAATTCTGCTGCTTCAAACGCTTAACCAGAATGGCCTAGGGACAAAATACACATACCGTTGTAATCGGGCGAGTTTCTACTTTCAGATGCGATAGGAATTTTTGGGTTAGGTCAATCCGTTCGCGAGATATGGGACTTTGAAGCTAAGAAATGGTTGACAAGACAACAAATTTTTCGCACTTCTGCTGCTCCAATCGCTTAACCAGAATGGCCTAGGGGAAAAATACACGTACCGTTGTAATCGGGCGGGTTTCGCATTTCAAATGCCATAGGAATGTTTGGGTTAGGTCAATCCGTTCGCGAGATATGAGCGTTTGAAGCTAAGAAATGGTTGAGAAGACAACAAATTTTTCGCGATTCTGCTGCTCCAAACGCTTAACCAGAATGGCCTAGGGGAAAAATACACGTACCGTTGTAATCGGGCGAGTTTCTACTTTCAAATGCCATAGGAATGTTTGTGTTAGGTCAATCCGTTCGCGAGATATGGGAGTTTGAAACCAAGAAATGGTTGAGATGGCAAAAAATTTTTCGCAATTCTGCTGCTTCAAACGCTTAACCAGAATGGCCTAGGGACAAAATACACATACCGTTGTAATCGGGCGAGTTTCTACTTTCAGATGCGATAGGAATTTTTGGGGTAGGTCAATCCGTTCGCGAAATATGGGAGTTTGAATCCAAGAAATGGTTGTGAAGGAAAAAAATTTTTCGTCTTTCTGCTGCTCCAAACGCTTAACCAGAATGGCCTAGGGACAAAATACACATACCGTTGTAATCGGGCGAGTTTCTACTTTCAGATGCGATAGGAATTTTTGGGTTAGGTCAATCCGTTCGCGAGATATGGGACTTTGAAGCTAAGAAATGGTTGACAAGACAACAAATCTTTCGCACTTCTGCTGCTCCAATCGCTTAACCAGAATGGCCAAGGGAAAAAACACGCATACCGTTGTAATCGGGCGAGTTTCTACTTTCAGATGCAACAGGAATTTTTGGGTTAGGTCAATCCGTTCGCGAGATATGGGAGTTTGAAACCAAGAAATGGTTGAGATGGCAAAAAATTTTTCGCAATTCTGCTGCTTCAAACGCTTAACCAGAATGGCCTAGGGACAAAATACACATACCGTTGTAATCGGGCGAGTTTCTACTTTCAGATGCGATAGGAATTTTTGGGTTAGGTCAATCCGTTCGCGAGATATGGGACTTTGAAGCTAAGAAATGGTTGACAAGACAACAAATTTTTCGCACTTCTGCTGCTCCAATCGCTTAACCAGAATGGCCTAGGGGAAAAATACACGTACCGTTGTAATCGGGCGAGCTTCTACTTTCAGGTGCATCAGAAATTTTTGGGTTAGGTCAATCCGTTCGCGAGATATGGGAGTTTGAAGCTAAGAAATGGTTGACAAGACAACAAATTTTTCGCAATTCTGCTGCTCCAAACACTTAACCAGAATGGCCAAGGGAAAAAACACCCATACCGTTGTAATCGGGCGAGTTTCTACTTTCAGATGCAACAGGAATTTTTGGGTTAGGTCAATCCGTTCGCGAGATATTGGAGTTTGAACCCAAGAAATGGTTGAGAAGGAAAAAATTTTTCGCAATTCTGCTTTTCCAAACGCTTAACCACAATATCCTAGGGAAAAAATACACATACCGCTGTAATCGGGCGAGGTTCTACTTTCAGATGAAATCGGAATTTTTGGGTTAGGTCAATCCGTTCGCGAGATATGGGAGTTTGAAGCCAAGAAATGGTTGAGAAGGCAAAAAATTTTTCGCAATTCTGCTGCTTCAAACGCTTAACCAGAATGGCGTAGGGAAAAAATACACATACCGTTGTAATCGGGCGAGTTTCTACTTTCAATTACAATAGGAATTTTTGGGTTAGGTCAATCCGTTCGCGAGATATGGGACTTTGAAGCTAAGAAATGGTTGACAAGACAACAAATTTTTCGCACTTCTGCTGCTCCAATCGCTTAACCAGAACGGCCTAGGGGAAAAATACACGTACCGTTGTAATCGGGCGGGTTTCTACTTTCAAATGCCATAGGAATGTTTGGGTTAGGTCAATCCGTTCGCGAGATATTAGCGTTTGAAGCTAAGAAATGGTTGAGAAGACAACAAATTTTTCGCAACTCTGCTGCTCCAAACGCTTAACCAGAATGGACTAGGGAAAAAATACGCATACCGTTGTAATCGGGCGAGTTTCTACATTCTGATGCAACAGGAATTTTTGGGTTAGGTCAATCCGTTCGCCAGACATGGGAGTTTGAAGCTAAGAAATGTTTGACAAGACAACAAATTTTTCGCACTTCTGCTGCTCCAAACGCTTAACGAGAATGGACTAGGGAAAAAATACGCATACCGTTGTAATCGGGTGAGTTTCTACTTTCTGATGCAACAGGAATTTTTGGGTTAGGTCAATCCGTTCGCGAGATATGGGAGTTTGAAGCTAAGAAATGGTTGAGAAGACAACAAATTTTTCGCAATTCTGCTGCTCCAAACGCTTAACCAGAATGGCCTAGGGAAAAAATACGCATACCGTTGTAATCGGGCGAGTTTCTACTTTCAGATGCAACAGGAATTTTTGGGTTAGGTCAATCCGTTCGCGAGATATTGGAGTTTGAAGCCAAGAAATGGTAGAGAAGGAAAAAATTTTTCGCAATTCTGCTGCTCCAAACGCTTAACCAGAATATCCTAGGGAAAAAATACACATACCGCTGTAATCGGGCGAGTTTCTACTTTCAGATGCAATCGGAATTTTTGGGTTAGGTCAATCCGTTTGCGAGATATGGGAGTTTGAAGCCAAGAAATGGTTGTGAAGGAATAAAATTTTTCGCAATTCTGCTGCTCCAAACGCTTAACCAGAATGGCCTAGGGCAAAAATACACATACCGTTGTAATCGGGCGAGTTTCTACTTTCAGATGCAATAGGAATTTTTGGGTTAGGTCAATCCGTTCGCGAGATATGGGAGTTTGAAGCTGAGAAATGTTTGACAAGACAACAAATTTTTCGCACTTCTGCTGCTCCAATCGCTTAACCAGAATGGCCTAGGGGAAAAATACACGTACCGCTGTAATCGGGCGAGTTTCTACTTTCAAATGCAATAGGAATTTTTGGGTTAGGTCAATCCGTTCGCTAGATATGAGAGTTTGAACCTAAGAAATGGTTGAGAAGACAACAAATTTTTCGCACTTCTGCTTTTCCAAACGCTCAACCACAATATCCTAGGGAAAAAATACACATACCGCTGTAATCGGGCGAGGTTCTACTTTCAGATGCAATCGGAATTTTTGGGTTAGGTCAATCCGTTCGCGAGATATGGGAGTTTGAAGCCAAGAAATGGTTGAGAAGGCAAAAAATTTTTCTTAATTCTGCTGCTTCAAACGCTTAGCCAGAATGGCGTAGGGAAAAAATACACATACCGTTGTAATCGGGCGAGTTTCTACTTTCAACTACAATAGGAATTTTTGGGTTAGGTCAATCCGTTCGCGAGATATGGGACTTTGAAGCTAAGAAATGGTTGAGAAGACAACAAATTTTTCGCACTTCTGCTGCTCCAATCGCTTAACCAGAACGGCCTAGGGGAAAAATACACGTACCGTTGTAATCGGGCGGGTTTCTACTTTCAAATGCCATAGGAATGTTTGGGTTAGGTCAATCCGTTCGCGAGATATTAGCGTTTGAAGCTAAGAAATGGTTGAGAAGACAACAAATTTTTCGCACTTCTGCTGCTCCAAACGCTTAACGAGAATGGACTAGGGAAAAAATACGCATACCGTTGTAATCGGGCGAGTTTCTACATTCTGATGCAACAGGAATTTTTGGGTTAGGTCAATCCGTTCGCCAGACATGGGAGTTTGAAGTTAAGAAATGTTTGACAAGACAACAAATTTTTCGCACTTCTGCTGCTCCAAACGCTTAACGAGAATGGACTAGGGAAAAAATACGCATACCGTTGTAATCGGGTGAGTTTCTACTTTCTGATGCAACAGGAATTTTTGGGTTAGGTCAATCCGTTCGCGAGATATGGGAGTTTGAAGCTAAGAAATGGTTGGGAAGACAACAAATTTTTCGCAATTCTGCTGCTCCAAACGCTTAACCAGAATGGCCTAGGGAAAAAATACGCATACCGTTGTAATCGGGCGAGTTTCTACTTTCAGATGCAACAGGAATTTTTGGGTTAGGTCAATCCGTTCGCGAGATATTGGAGTTTGAAGACAAGAAATGGTAGAGAAGGAAAAAATTTTTCGCAATTCTGCTGCTCCAAACGCTTAACCAGAATATCCTAGGGAAAAAATACACATACCGCTGTAATCGGGCGAGTTTCTACTTTCAGATGCAATCGGAATTTTTGGGTTAGGTCAATCCGTTTGTGAGATATGGGAGTTTGAAGCCAAGAAATGGTAGAGAAGGAAAAAATTTTTCGCAATTCTGCTGCTCCAAACGCTTAACCAGAATATCCTAGGGAAAAAATACACATACCGCTGTAATCGGGCGAGTTTCTACTTTCAGATGCAATCGGAATTTTTGGGTTAGGTCAATCCGTTTGCGAGATATGGGAGTTTGAAGCCAAGAAATGGTTGTGAAGGAATAAAATTTTTCGCAATTCTGCTGCTCCAATCGCTTAACCAGAATGGCCGAGGGAAAAAATACACATACCGTTGTAATCGGGCTAGTTTCTACTTTCAGATGCAATAGGAATTTTTGAGTTAGGTCAATCCGTTCGCGAGATATGGGAGTTTGAAGCTAAGAAATGGTTGAGGAGACAACAAATTTTTCGCACTTCTGCTGCTCCAAACGCTTAACCAGAATGGCCTAGGGCAAAAATACACATACCGTTGTAATCGGGCGAGTTTCTACTTTCAGATGCAATAGGAATTTTTGGGTTAGGTCAATCCGTTCGCGAGATATGGGAGTTTGAAGCTAAGAAATGTTTGACAAGACAACAAATTTTTCGCACTTCTGCTGCTCCAATCGCTTAACCAGAATGGCCTAGGGGAAAAATACACGTACCGCTGTAATCGGGCGAGTTTCTACTTTCAAATGCAATAGGAATTTTTGGGTTCGGTCAATCCGTTCGCTAGATATGAGAGTTTGAACCTAAGAAATGGTTGAGAAGACAACAAATTTTTCGCACTTCTGCTGCTCCAATCGCTTAACCAGAATGGCCTAGGGGAAAAATACACGTACCGTTGTAATCGGGCGGGTTTCTACTTTCAAATGCCATAGGAATGTTTGGGTTAGGTCAATCCGTTCGCGAGATATGAGCGTTTGAAGCTAAGAAATGGTTGAGAAGACAACAAATTTTTCGCGATTCTGCTGCTCCAAACGCTTAACCAGAATGGACTAGGGAAAAAATACGCATACCGTTGTAATGGGGCGAGTTTCTACTTTCAGATTCAATAGGAATTTTTGGGTTAGGTCAATCCGTTCGCGAGATATGGGAGTTTGAAGCTAAGAAATGGTTGAGAAGACAACAAATTTTTCGCAATTCTGCTGCTCCAAACGCTTAACCAGAATGGCATAGGGAAAAAATACGCATACCGTTGTAATCGGGCGAGCTTCTACTTTCAGATGCAACAGGAATTTTTGGGTTAGGTCAATCCGTTCGCGAGATATTGGAGTTTGAAGCCAAGAAATGGTTGAGAAGGAAAAAATTTTTCGCAATTCTGCTGCTCCAAACGCTTATCCAGAATATCCTAGGGAAAAAATACACATACCGCTGTAATCGGGCGAGCTTCTACTTTCAGATGCAACAGGAATTTTTGGGTTAGGTCAATCCGTTCGCGAGATATGGGAGTTTGAAGCCAAGAAATGGTTGAGAAGGCAAAAAAATTTGCGCAATGCTGCTGCTTCAAACGCTTAACCAGATTGGCGTAGGGAAAAAATACACATACCGTTGTAATCGGGCGAGTTTCTACTTTCAATTACAATAGGAATTTTTGGGTTAGGTCAATCCGTTCGCGAGATATGGGAGTTTGAAGCCAAGAAATGTTGAGAAGGCAAAAAAATTTGCGCAATGCTGCTGCTTCAAACGCTTAACCAGAATGGCCTAGGGGAAAAATACACGTACCGTTGTAATCGGGCGGGTTTCTACTTACAAATGCCATAGGAATGTTTGGGTTAGGTCAATCCGTTCGCGAGATATGGGAGTTTGAAGCCAAGAAATGGTTGAGAAGGCAAAAAATTTTTCGCTATTCTGCTGCTTCAAACGCTTAACCAGAATGGCCTAGGGACAAAATACACATACCGTTTTAATCGGGCGAGGTTCTACTTTCAGATGCGATAGGAATATTTGGGTTAGGTCAATCCGTTCGCGAGATATGGGAGTTTGAAGCCAAGAAATGGTTGAGAAGGCAAAAAATTTTTCGCAATTCTGCTGCTTCAGACGCTTAACCAGAATGGCCTAGGGAAAGAATACACATACCGTTGTAATCGGGCGAGTTTCTACTTTCAGTTACAATAGGAATTTTTGGGTTAGGTCAATCCGTTCGCGAGATATGGGACTTTGAAGCTAAGAAATGATTGACAAGACAACAAATTTTTCGCACTTCTGCTTCTCCAATCGTTTAACCAGAATGGCCTAGGGGAAAAATACACATACCGCTGTAATCGGGCTAGTTTCTACTTTCAGATGCAATAGGAATTTTTGGGTTAGGTCAATCCGTTCGCGAGATATGGGACTTTGAAGCTAAGAAATGGTTGACAAGACAACAAATTTTTCGCACTTCTGCTGCTCCAATCGCTTAACCAGAATGGCCTAGGGGAAAAATACAAGTACCGTTGTAATCGGGCGAGTTTCTACTTTCAGATGCAACAGGAATTTTTGGGTTAGGTCAATCCGTTCGCGAGATATTGGAGTTTGAAGCCAAGAAATGGTAGAGAGGGAAAAAATTTTTCGCAATTCTGCTGCTCCAAACGCTTAACCAGAATATCCTAGGGAAAAAATACACATACCGCTGTAATCGGGCGAGTTTCTACTTTCAGATGCAATCGGAATTTTTGGGTTAGGTCAATCCGTTTGCGAGATATGGGAGTTTGAAGCCAAGAAATGGTTGTGAAGGAATAAAATTTTTCGCAATTCTGCTGCTCCAATCGCTTAACCAGAATGGCCGAGGGAAAAAATACACATACCGTTGTAATCGGGCGAGTTTCTACTTTCAGATGCAATAGGAATTTTTGAGTTAGGTCAATCCGTTCGCGAGATATGGGAGTTTGAAGCTAAGAAATGGTTGAGGAGACAACAAATTTTTCGCACTTCTGCTGCTCCAAACGCTTAACCAGAATGGCCTAGGGCAAAAATACACATACCGTTGTAATCGGGCGAGTTTCTACTTTCAGATGCAATAGGAATTTTTGGGTTAGGTCAATCCGTTCGCGAGATATGGGAGTTTGAAGCTAAGAAATGTTTGACAAGACAACAAATTTTTCGCACTTCTGCTGCTCCAATCGCTTAACCAGAATGTCCTAGGGGAAAAATACACGTACCGCTGTAATCGGGCGAGTTTCTACTTTCAAATGCAATAGGAATTTTTGGGTTCGGTCAATCTGTTCGCTAGATATGAGAGTTTGAACCTAAGAAATGGTTGAGAAGACAACAAATTTTTCGCACTTCTGCTGCTCCAATCGCTTAACCAGAATGGCCTAGGGGAAAAATACACGTACCGTTGTAATCGGTCGGGTTTCTACTTTCAAATGCCATAGGAATGTTTGGGTTAGGTCAATCCGTTCGCGAGATATGAGCGTTTGAAGCTAAGAAATGGTTGAGGAGACAACAAATTTTTCGCACTTCTGCTGCTCCAAACGCTTAAAAAGAATGGCCTAGTGCAAAAATACACGTACCGTTGTAATCGGGCGAGTTTCTACTTTCAGATGCAATAGGAATTTTTGGGTTAGGTCAATCCGTTCGCGAGATATGGGAGTTTGAAGCCAAGAAATGGTTGAGAAGGCAAAAAATTTTTCGCAATTCTGCTGCTTCAAACGCTTAACCAGAATGGCCTAGGGACAAAATACACATACCGTTTTAATCGGGCGAGGTTCTACTTTCAGATGCGATAGGAATATTTGGGTTAGGTCAATCCGTTCGCGAGATATGGGAGTTTGAAGCCAAGAAATGGTTGAGAAGGCAAAAAATTTTTCGCAATTCTGCTGCTTCAGACGCTTAACCAGAATGGCCTAGGGAAAGAATACACATACCGTTGTAATCGGGCGAGTTTCTACTTTCAGTTACAATAGGAATTTTTGGGTTAGGTCAATCCGTTCGCGAGATATGGGACTTTGAAGCTAAGAAATGATTGACAAGACAACAAATTTTTCGCACTTCTGCTTCTCCAATCGTTTAACCAGAATGGCCTAGGGGAAAAATACACATACCGCTGTAATCGGGCTAGTTTCTACTTTCAGATGCAATAGGAATTTTTGGGTTAGGTCAATCCGTTCGCGAGATATGGGACTTTGAAGCTAAGAAATGGTTGACAAGACAACAAATTTTTCGCACTTCTGCTGCTCCAATCGCTTAACCAGAATGGCCTAGGGGAAAAATACAAGTACCGTTGTAATCGGGCGGGTTTCTCCTTTCAAATGCCATAGGAATGTTTGGGTTAGGTCAATCCGTTCGCGAGATATTAGCGTTTGAAGCTAAGAAATGGTTGAGAAGACAACAAATTTTTCGCAACTCTGCTGCTCCAAACGCTTAACCAGAATGGACTAGGGAAAAAATACGCATACCGTTGTAATCGGGCGAGTTTCTACATTCTGATGCAACAGGAATTTTTGGGTTAGGTCAATCCGTTCGCCAGACATGGGAGTTTGAAGCTAAGAAATGTTTGACAAGACAACAAATTTTTCGCACTTCTGCTGCTCCAAACGCTTAACGAGAATGGACTAGGGAAAAAATACGCATACCGTTGTAATCGGGTGAGTTTCTACTTTCTGATGCAACAGGAATTTTTGGGTTAGGTCAATCCGTTCGCGAGATATGGGAGTTTGAAGCTAAGAAATGGTTGAGAAGACAACAAATTTTTCGCAATTCTGCTGCTCCAAACGCTTAACCAGAATGGCCTAGGGAAAAAATACGCATTCCGTTGTAATCGGGCGAGTTTCTACTTTCAGATGCAACAGGAATTTTTGGGTTAGGTCAATCCGTTCGCGAGATATTGGAGTTTGAAGCCAAGAAATGGTAGAGAGGGAAAAAATTTTTCGCAATTCTGCTGCTCCAAACGCTTAACCAGAATATCCTAGGGAAAAAATACACATACCGCTGTAATCGGGCGAGTTTCTACTTTCAGATGCAATCGGAATTTTTGGGTTAGGTCAATCCGTTTGCGAGATATGGGAGTTTGAAGCCAAGAAATGGTTGTGAAGGAATAAAATTTTTCGCAATTCTGCTGCTCCAATCGCTTAACCAGAATGGCCGAGGGAAAAAATACACATACCGTTGTAATCGGGCGAGTTTCTACTTTCAGATGCAATAGGAATTTTTGAGTTAGGTCAATCCGTTCGCGAGATATGGGAGTTTGAAGCTAAGAAATGGTTGAGGAGACAACAAATTTTTCGCACTTCTGCTGCTCCAAACGCTTAACCAGAATGGCCTAGGGCAAAAATACACATACCGTTGTAATCGGGCGAGTTTCTACTTTCAGATGCAATAGGAATTTTTGGGTTAGGTCAATCCGTTCGCGAGATATGGGAGTTTGAAGCTAAGAAATGTTTGACAAGACAACAAATTTTTCGCACTTCTGCTGCTCCAATCGCTTAACCAGAATGTCCTAGGGGAAAAATACACGTACCGCTGTAATCGGGCGAGTTTCTACTTTCAAATGCAATAGGAATTTTTGGGTTCGGTCAATCTGTTCGCTAGATATGAGAGTTTGAACCTAAGAAATGGTTGAGAAGACAACAAATTTTTCGCACTTCTGCTGCTCCAATCGCTTAACCAGAATGGCCTAGGGGAAAAATACACGTACCGTTGTAATCGGTCGGGTTTCTACTTTCAAATGCCATAGGAATGTTTGGGTTAGGTCAATCCGTTCGCGAGATATGAGCGTTTGAAGCTAAGAAATGGTTGAGGAGACAACAAATTTTTCGCACTTCTGCTGCTCCAAACGCTTAAAAAGAATGGCCTAGTGCAAAAAAACACGTACCGTTGTAATCGGGCGAGTTTCTACTTTCAGATGCAATAGGAATTTTTGGGTTAGGTCAATCCGTTCGCGAGATATGGGAGTTTGAAGCCAAGAAATGGTTGAGAAGGCAAAAAATTTTTCGCAATTCTGCTGCTTCAAACGCTTAACCAGAATGGCCTAGGGACAAAATACACATACCGTTTTAATCGGGCGAGGTTCTACTTTCAGATGCGATAGGAATATTTGGGTTAGGTCAATCCGTTCGCGAGATATGGGAGTTTGAAGCCAAGAAATGGTTGAGAAGGCAAAAAATTTTTCGCAATTCTGCTGCTTCAGACGCTTAACCAGAATGGCCTAGGGAAAGAATACACATACCGTTGTAATCGGGCGAGTTTCTACTTTCAGTTACAATAGGAATTTTTGGGTTAGGTCAATCCGTTCGCGAGATATGGGACTTTGAAGCTAAGAAATGATTGACAAGACAACAAATTTTTCGCACTTCTGCTTCTCCAATCGTTTAACCAGAATGGCCTAGGGGAAAAATACACATACCGCTGTAATCGGGCTAGTTTCTACTTTCAGATGCAATAGGAATTTTTGGGTTAGGTCAATCCGTTCGCGAGATATGGGACTTTGAAGCTAAGAAATGGTTGACAAGACAACAAATTTTTCGCACTTCTGCTGCTCCAATCGCTTAACCAGAATGGCCTAGGGGAAAAATACAAGTACCGTTGTAATCGGGCGGGTTTCTCCTTTCAAATGCCATAGGAATGTTTGGGTTAGGTCAATCCGTTCGCGAGATATTAGCGTTTGAAGCTAAGAAATGGTTGAGAAGACAACAAATTTTTCGCAACTCTGCTGCTCCAAACGCTTAACCAGAATGGACTAGGGAAAAAATACGCATACCGTTGTAATCGGGCGAGTTTCTACATTCTGATGCAACAGGAATTTTTGGGTTAGGTCAATCCGTTCGCCAGACATGGGAGTTTGAAGCTAAGAAATGTTTGACAAGACAACAAATTTTTCGCACTTCTGCTGCTCCAAACGCTTAACGAGAATGGACTAGGGAAAAAATACGCATACCGTTGTAATCGGGTGAGTTTCTACTTTCTGATGCAACAGGAATTTTTGGGTTAGGTCAATCCGTTCGCGAGATATGGGAGTTTGAAGCTAAGAAATGGTTGAGAAGACAACAAATTTTTCGCAATTCTGCTGCTCCAAACGCTTAACCAGAATGGCCTAGGGAAAAAATACGCATTCCGTTGTAATCGGGCGAGTTTCTACTTTCAGATGCAACAGGAATTTTTGGGTTAGGTCAATCCGTTCGCGAGATATTGGAGTTTGAAGCCAAGAAATGGTAGAGAGGGAAAAAATTTTTCGCAATTCTGCTGCTCCAAACGCTTAACCAGAATATCCTAGGGAAAAAATACACATACCGCTGTAATCGGGCGAGTTTCTACTTTCAGATGCAATCGGAATTTTTGGGTTAGGTCAATCCGTTTGCGAGATATGGGAGTTTGAAGCCAAGAAATGGTTGTGAAGGAATAAAATTTTTCGCAATTCTGCTGCTCCAATCGCTTAACCAGAATGGCCTAGGGGAAAAATACACGTACCGTTGTAATCGGTCGGGTTTCTACTTTCAAATGCCATAGGAATGTTTGGGTTAGGTCAATCCGTTCGCGAGATATGAGCGTTTGAAGCTAAGAAATGGTTGAGGAGACAACAAATTTTTCGCACTTCTGCTGCTCCAAACGCTTAAAAAGAATGGCCTAGTGCAAAAATACACGTACCGTTGTAATCGGGCGAGTTTCTACTTTCAGATGCAATAGGAATTTTTGGGTTAGGTCAATCCGTTCGCGAGATATGGGAGTTTGAAGCCAAGAAATGGTTGAGAAGGCAAAAAATTTTTCGCAATTCTGCTGCTTCAAACGCTTAACCAGAATGGCCTAGGGACAAAATACACATACCGTTTTAATCGGGCGAGGTTCTACTTTCAGATGCGATAGGAATATTTGGGTTAGGTCAATCCGTTCGCGAGATATGGGAGTTTGAAGCCAAGAAATGGTTGAGAAGGCAAAAAATTTTTCGCAATTCTGCTGCTTCAGACGCTTAACCAGAATGGCCTAGGGAAAGAATACACATACCGTTGTAATCGGGCGAGTTTCTACTTTCAGTTACAATAGGAATTTTTGGGTTAGGTCAATCCGTTCGCGAGATATGGGACTTTGAAGCTAAGAAATGATTGACAAGACAACAAATTTTTCGCACTTCTGCTTCTCCAATCGTTTAACCAGAATGGCCTAGGGGAAAAATACACATACCGCTGTAATCGGGCTAGTTTCTACTTTCAGATGCAATAGGAATTTTTGGGTTAGGTCAATCCGTTCGCGAGATATGGGACTTTGAAGCTAAGAAATGGTTGACAAGACAACAAATTTTTCGCACTTCTGCTGCTCCAATCGCTTAACCAGAATGGCCTAGGGGAAAAATACAAGTACCGTTGTAATCGGGCGGGTTTCTCCTTTCAAATGCCATAGGAATGTTTGGGTTAGGTCAATCCGTTCGCGAGATATTAGCGTTTGAAGCTAAGAAATGGTTGAGAAGACAACAAATTTTTCGCAACTCTGCTGCTCCAAACGCATAACCAGAATGGACTAGGGAAAAAATACGCATACCGTTGTAATCGGGCGAGTTTCTACATTCTGATGCAACAGGAATTTTTGGGTTAGGTCAATCCGTTCGCCAGACATGGGAGTTTGAAGCTAAGAAATGTTTGACAAGACAACAAATTTTTCGCACTTCTGCTGCTCCAAACGCTTAACGAGAATGGACTAGGGAAAAAATACGCATACCGTTGTAATCGGGTGAGTTTCTACTTTCTGATGCAACAGGAATTTTTGGGTTAGGTCAATCCGTTCGCGAGATATGGGAGTTTCAAGCTAAGAAATGGTTGAGAAGACAACAAATTTTTCGCAATTCTGCTGCTCCAAACGCTTAACCAGAATGGCCTAGGGAAAAAATACGCATTCCGTTGTAATCGGGCGAGTTTCTACTTTCAGATGCAACAGGAATTTTTGGGTTAGGTCAATCCGTTCGCGAGATATTGGAGTTTGAAGCCAAGAAATGGTAGAGAGGGAAAAAATTTTTCGCAATTCTGCTGCTCCAAACGCTTAACCAGAATATCCTAGGGAAAAAATACACATACCGCTGTAATCGGGCGAGTTTCTACTTTCAGATGCAATCGGAATTTTTGGGTTAGGTCAATCCGTTTGCGAGATATGGGAGTTTGAAGCCAAGAAATGGTTGTGAAGGAATAAAATTTTTCGCAATTCTGCTGCTCCAATCGCTTAACCAGAATGGCCGAGGGAAAAAATACACATACCGTTGTAATCGGGCGAGTTTCTACTTTCAGATGCAATAGGAATTTTTGAGTTAGGTCAATCCGTTCGCGAGATATGGGAGTTTGAAGCTAAGAAATGGTTGAGGAGACAACAAATTTTTCGCACTTCTGCTGCTCCAAACGCTTAACCAGAATGGCCTAGGGCAAAAATACACATACCGTTGTAATCGGGCGAGTTTCTACTTTCAGATGCAATAGGAATTTTTGGGTTAGGTCAATCCGTTCGCGAGATATGGGAGTTTGAAGCTAAGAAATGTTTGACAAGACAACAAATTTTTCGCACTTCTGCTGCTCCAATCGCTTAACCAGAATGGCCTAGGGGAAAAATACACGTACCGCTGTAATCGGGCGAGTTTCTACTTTCAAATGCAATAGGAATTTTTGGGTTCGGTCAATCCGTTCGCTAGATATGAGAGTTTGAACCTAAGAAATGGTTGAGAAGACAACAAATTTTTCGCACTTCTGCTGCTCCAATCGCTTAACCAGAATGGCCTAGGGGAAAAATACACGTACCGTTGTAATCGGTCGGGTTTCTACTTTCAAATGCCATAGGAATGTTTGGGTTAGGTCAATCCGTTTGCGAGATATGAGCGTTTGAAGCTAAGAAATGGTTGAGGAGACAACAAATTTTTCGCGATTCTGCTGCTCCAAACGCTTAACCAGAATGGCCTAGGGCAAAAATACACATACCGTTGTAATCGGGCGAGTTTCTACTTTCAGATGCAATAGGAATTTTTGGGTTAGGTCAATCCGTTCGCGAGATATGGGAGTTTGAAGCTAAGAAATGGTTGAGGAGACAACAAATTTTTCGCAATTCTGCTGCTTCAGACGCTTAACCAGAATGGCCTAGGGACAAAATACACATACCGTTGTAATCGGGCGAGTTTCTACTTTCAGATGCGATAGGAATTTTTGGGTTAGGTCAATCCGTTCGAGAGGTATGGGACTTTGAAGCTAAGAAATGGTTGACAAGACAACAAATTTTTCCCACTTCTGCTGCTCCAATCGCTTAACCAGAATGGCCTAGGGGAAAAATACACGTACCGTTGTAATCGGGCGGGTTTCTACTTTCAAATGCCATAGGAATGTTTGGGATAGGTCAATCCGTTCGCGAGATATGAGCGTTTGAAGCTAAGAAATTGTTGAGAAGACAACAAATTTTTCGCGATTCTGCTGCTCCAAACGCTTAACCAGAATGGACTAGGGAAAAAATACGCATACCGTTGTAATGGGGCGAGTTTCTACTTTCAGATGCAATAGGAATTTTTGGGTTAGGTTAATCCGTTCGCGAGATATGGGAGATTGAAGCTAAGAAATGGTTGAGGAGACAACAAATTTTTCGCAATTCTGCTGCTCCAAACGCTTAAACAGAATGGCCTAGGGCAAAAATACACATACCGTTGTAATCGGGCGAGTTTCTACTTTCAGATGCAACAGGAATTTTTGGGTTAGGTCAATCCGTTCGCGAGACATGGGAGTTTGAAGCTAAGAAATGTTTGACAAGACAACAAATTTTTTGCACTTCTGCTGCTCCAATCGCTTAACCAGAATGGCCTAGGGGAAAAATACACGTACCGTTGTAATCGGGCGAGGTTCTACTTTCAGATGCAATCGGAATTTTTGGGTTAGGTCAATCCGTTTGCGAGATTGGGAGTTTGAAGCCAAGAAATGGTTGTGAAGGAATAAAATTTTTCGCAATTCTGCTGCTCCTAACGCTTAACCAGAATGGCCGAGGGAAAAAATACACATACCGTTGTAATCGGGCGAGTTTCTACTTTCAGATTCAATAGGAATTTTTGGGTTAGGTCAATCCGTTCGCGAGATATGGGAGTTTGAAGCTAAGAATTGGTTGAGAAGACAACAAATTTTTCGCAATTCTGCTGCTCCAAACGCTTAACCAGAATGGCCTAGGGAAAAAATACGCATACCGTTGTAATCGGGCGAGCTTCTACTTTCAGATGCAACAGGAATTTTTGGGTTAGGTCAATCCGTTCGCGAGATATTGGAGTTTGAAGCCAAGAAATGGTTGAGAAGGAAAAAATTTTTCGCAATTCTGCTACTCCAAACGCTTAACCAGAATATCCTAGGGAAAAAATACACATACCGCTGTAATCGGGCGAGTTTCTACTTTCCGATGCAACAGGAATTTTTGGGTTAGGTCAATCCGTTCGCGAGATATGGGAGTTTGAACCTAAGAAATGGTTGAGAAGACAACAAATTTTTCGCAATTCTGCTGCTCCAAACGCTTAACCAGAATGGCCAAGGGAAAAAACACGCATACCGTTGTAATCGGGCGAGTTTCTACTTTCAGATGCAACAGGAATTTTTGGGTTAGGTCAATCCGTTCGCGAGATATTGGAGTTTGAACCCAAGAAATGGTTGAGAAGGAAAGAATTTTTCGCAATTCTGCTTGTCCAAACGCTTAACCACAATATCCTAGGGAAAAAATACACATACCGCTGTAATCGGGCGAGTTTCTACTTTCAGATGCAATCGGAATTTTTGGGTTAGGTCAATCCGTTCGCGAGATATGGGAGTTTGAAGCCAAGAAATGGTTGAGAAGGCAACAAATTTTTCGCAGTTCTGCTGCTTCAAACGCTTAACCAGAATGGACTAGGGAAAAAATACACATACCGTTGTAATCGGGCGGGTTTCTACTTTCAGATGCGATAGGAATTTTTGGGTTAGGTCAATCCGTTCGCGAGATATGGGAGTTTGAAGCCAAGAAATGGTTGAGAAGGCAAAAAAATTTGCGCAATGCTGCTGCTTCAAACGCTTAACCAGAATGGCGTAGGGAAAAAATACACATACCGTTGTAATCGGGCGAGTTTCTACTTTCAATTACAATAGGAATTTTTGGGTTAGGTCAATCCGTTCGCGAGATATGGGACTTTGAAGCTAAGAAATGGTTGACAAGACAACAAATTTTTCGCACTTCTGCTGCTCCAATCGCTTAACCAGAATGGCCTAGGGGAAAAATACACGTACCGTTGTAATCGGGCGTGTTTCTACTTTCAAATGCCATAGGAATGTTTGGGTTAGGTCAATCCGTTCGCGAGATATTAGCGTTTGAAGCTAAGAAATGGTTGAGAAGACAACAAATTTTTCGCGATTCTGCTGCTCCAAACGCTTAACCAGAATGGACTAGGGAAAAAATACGCATACCGTTGTAATCGGGTGAGTTTTTACTTTCTGATGCAACAGGAATTTTTGGGTTAGGTCAATCCGTTCGCCAGACATGGGAGTTTGAAGCTAAGAAATGTTTGACAAGACAACAAATTTTTCGCACTTCTGCTGCTCCAAACGCTTAACGAGAATGGACTAGGAAAAAAATACGCATACCGTTGTAATCGGGTGAGTTTCTACTTTCTGATGCAACAGGAATTTTTGGGTTAGGTCAATCCGTTCGCGAGATATGGGAGTTTGAAGCTAAGAAATGGTTGAGAAGACAACAAATTTTTCGCAATTATGCTGCTCCAAACGCTTAACCAGAATGGCCTAGGGAAAAAATACGCATACCGTTGTAATCGGGCGAGCTTCTACTTTCAGATGCAACAGGAATTTTTGGGTTAGGTCAATCCGTTCGCGAGATATTGGAGTTTGAAGCCAAGAAATGGTTGAGAAGGAAAAAATTTTTCGCAATTCCCGCTGCTCCTAACGCTTAACCAGAATATCCTAGGGAAAAAATACAAATACCGCTGTAATCGGGCTAGTTTCTACTTTCAGATGCCATCGGAATTTTTGGGTTAGGTCAATCCGTTTGCGAGATATGGGAGTTTATAGCTAAGAAATGGTTTAGAAGACAACAAATTTTTCGCGATTCTGCTGCTCCAAACGCTTAAACAGAATGGCCTAGGGCAAAAATACACATACCGTTGTAATCGGACGAGTTTCTACTTTCAGATGCAATAGGAATTTTTGGGTTAGGTCAATCCGTTCGCGGGATATGAGCGTTTGAAGCTAAGAAATGGTTGAGAAGACAACAAATCTTTCGCACTTCTGCTGCTCCAATCGCTTAACCAGAATGGCCTAGGGGAAAAATACACGTACCGTTGTAATCGGGCGAGTTTCTACTTTCAAATGCCATAGGAATGTTTGTGTTAGGTCAATCCGTTCGCGGGATAGGAGCGTTTGAAGCTAAGAAATGGTTGAGAAGACAACAAATCTTTCGCACTTCTGCTGCTCCAAACGCTTAAACAGAATGGCCTAGAGCAAAAATACACATACCGTTGTAATCGGGCGAGTTTCTACTTTCAAATGCCATAGGAATGTTTGGGTTAGGTCAATCTGTTCGCGAGATATTGGAGTTTGAAGCCAAGAAATGGTTGTGAAGGAAAAAAATTTTTCGCCTTTCTGCTGCTCCAAACGCTTAACCAGAATGGCCTAGGGAAAAAATACACATACCGTTGTAATCGGGCGAGTTTCTACTTTCAGATGCAATAGGAATTTTTGGGTTAGGTCAATCCGTTCGCGAGATATGGGAGTTTGAAGCCAAGAAATGGTTGAGAGGGGAAAAAATTTTTCGCAATTCTGCTGCTTCAAACGCTTAACCAGAATGGCCTAGGGAAAAACTACACATACCGTTGTAATCGGGCGAGTTTCTACTTTCAGTTACAATAGGAATTTTTGGGTTAGGTCAATCCGTTCGCGAGATATGGGAGTTTGAAGCTAAGAAATGGTTGAGGAGACAACAAATTTTTCGCACTTCTGCTGCTCCAAACGCTTAAACAGAATGGCCTAGGGCAAAAATACACATACCGTTGTAATCGGACGAGTTTCTACTTTCAGATGCAATAGAAATTTTTGGGTTAGGTCAATCCGTTCGCGAGATATGGGAGTTTGAAGCCAAGAAATGGTAGAGAAGGGAAAAAATTTTTCGCAATTCTGCTGCTTCAAACGCTTAACCAGAATGGCCTAGGGAAAAAATACACATACCGTTGTAATCGGGCGAGTTTCTACTTTCAGTTACAATAGGAATTTTTGGGTTAGGTCAATCCGTTCGCGAGATATGGGACTTTGAAGCTAAGAAATGGTTGACAAGACAATAAATTTTTCGCAATTCTGCTGCTCCAAACGCTTAACCAGAATGGCCTAGGGACTAAATACACATACCATTGTAATCGGGCGAGTTTCTACTTTCAGAGGCAATAGGAATTTTTGGGGTAGGTCAATCCGTTCGCGAGATATGGGAGTTTGAAGCCAAGAAATGGTTGTGAAGGAAAAAAATTTTTCGCCTTTCTGCTGCTCCAAACGCTTAACCAGAATGCCCTAGGGAAAAAATACACATACCTTTGTAATCGGGCGAGTTTCTACTTTCAGATGCAATAGGAATTTTTGGGTTAGGTCAATCCGTTCGCGAGATATGGGAGTTTGAAGCCAAGAAATGGTTGAGAAGGGAAAAAATTTTTCGCAATTCTGCTGCTTCAAACGCTTAACCAGAATGGCCTAGGGAAAAACTACACATACCGTTGTAATCGGGCGAGTTTCTACTTTCAGTTACAATAGGAATTTTTGGGTTAGGTCAATCCGTTCGCGAGATATGGGAGTTTGAAGCTAAGAAATGGTTGAGGAGACAACAAATTTTTCGCACTTCTGCTGCTCCAAACGCTTAAACAGAATGGCCTAGGGCAAAAATACACATACCGTTGTAATCGGACGAGTTTCTACTTTCAAATGCAATAGAAATTTTTGGGTTAGGTCAATCCGTTCGCGAGATATGGGAGTTTGAAGCCAAGAAATGGTAGAGAAGGGAAAAAATTTTTCGCAATTCTGCTGCTTCAAACGCTTAACCAGAATGGCCTAGGGAAAAAATACACATACCGTTGTAATCGGGCGAGTTTCTACTTTCAGTTACAATAGGAATTTTTGGGTTAGGTCAATCCGTTCGCGAGATATGGGACTTTGAAGCTAAGAAATGGTTGACAAGACAATAAATTTTTCGCAATTCTGCTGCTCCAAACGCTTAACCAGAATGGCCTAGGGACTAAATACACATACCATTGTAATCGGGCGAGTTTCTACTTTCAGAGGCAATAGGAATTTTTGGGGTAGGTCAATCCGTTCGCGAGATATGGGAGTTTGAAGCCAAGAAATGGTTGTGAAGGAAAAAAATTTTTCGCCTTTCTGCTGCTCCAAACGCTTAACCAGAATGCCCTAGGGAAAAAATACACATACCTTTGTAATCGGGCGAGTTTCTACTTTCAGATGCAATAGGAATTTTTGGGTTAGGTCAATCCGTTCGCGAGATATGGGAGTTTGAAGCTAAGAAATGGTTGAGGAGACAACAAATTTTTCGCGATTCTGCTGCCCCTAACGCTTAACCAGAATGGCCTAGGGCAAAAATACACTTACCGTTGTAATCGGGCGAGTTTCTACTTTCAGTTACAACAGGAATTTTTGGGTTAGGTCAATCCGTTCGCGTGATATGGGACTTTGAAGCTAAGAAATGTTTGACAAGACAACAAATTTTTCGCACTTCTGCTGCTCCTAACGCTTAACGAGAATGGACTAGGGAAAAAATACGCATACCGTTGTAATCGGGTGAGTTTCTACTTTCTGATGCAACAGGAATTTTTGGGTTAGGTCAATCCGTTCGCGAGATATGGGAGTTTCAATCTAAGAAATGGTTGAGAAGACAACAAATTTTTCGCAATTCTGCTGCTCCAAACGCTTAACCAGAATGGCCTAGGGAAAAAATACGCATACCGTTGTAATTGGGCGAGTTTCTACTTTCAAATGCAACAGGAATTTTTGGGTTAGGCAATCCGTTCGCGAGATATTGGAGTTTGAAGCCAAGAAATGGTTGAGAAGGAAAAAATTTTTCGCAATTCAGCTGCTCCAAACGCTTAACCAGAATATCCTAGGGGAAAATACACATACCGCTGTAATCGGGCTAGTTTCTACTTTCAGATTCCATCGGAATTTTTGGGTTAGGTCAATCCGTTTGCGAGATATGGGAGTTTGTAGCTAAGAAATGGTTTAGAAGACAACAAATTTTTCGCACTTCTGCTGCTACAAACGCTTAAACCGAATGGCCTAGGGACTAAATACACATACCGTTGTAATCGGGCGAGTTTCTACTTTCAGAGGCAATAGGAATTTTTGGGGTGGGTCAATCCGTTCGCGAGATATTGGAGTTTGAAGCCAAGAAATGGTTGAGAAGGCAAAAAATTTTTCGCCATTCTGCTGCTCCAAACGCTTAACCAGAATGGCCTAGGGAAAAAATACACATACCGTTGTAATCGGGCGAGTTTCTACTTTCAGATGCAATAGGAATTTTCGGGTTAGGTCAATCCGTTCGCGAGATATGGGAGTTTGAAGCTAAGAAATGGTTGAGGAGACAACAAATTTTTCGCACTTCTGCTGCTTCAAACGCTAAACCAGAAAGGCCTAGGGAAAAAATACACATACCGTTGTAATCGGGCGAGTTTCTACTTTCGGATGCAATAGGAATTTTTGGGTTAGGTCAATCCGTTCGCGAGATATGGGAGTTTGAAGCCAAGAAATGGTTGAGAAGGCAAAAAATTTTTCGCAATTCTGCTGCTTCAAACGCTTAACCAGAATGGCCTAGGGACAAAATACACATACCGTTGTAATCGGGCGAGTTTCTACTTTCAAATGCAATAGGAATTTTTGGGTTAGGTCAATCCGTTCGCGAGATATGAGAGTTTGAACCTAAGAAATGGTTGAGAAGACAACAAATTTTTCGCAATTCTGCTGCTCCAAACGCTTAACCAGAATGGCCAAGGGAAAAAACACGCATACCGTTGTAGTCGGGCGAGTTTGTACTTTCAGATGCAACAGGAATTTTTGGGTTAGGTCAATCCGTTCGCGTGATATTGGAGTTTGAAGCCAAGAAATGGTTGAGGAGGAGAAAATTTTTCGCAATTCTGCTGCTCCAAACGCTTAACCAGAATATCCTAGGGAAAAAATACACATACCGCTGTAATCGGGCGTGTTTCTACTTTCAGATGCAATCGGAATTTTTGGGTTAGGTCAATCCGTTTGCGAGATATGGGAGGTTGAAGCCAAGAAATGGTTGTGAAGGAATAAAATTTTTCGCAATTCTGCTGCTCCAAACACTTAACCAGAATGGCCGAGGGAAAAAATACACATACCGTTGTAATCGGGCGAGTTTCTACTTTCAGATGCAATAGGAATTTTTGGGTTAGGTCAGTCCGTTCGCGAGATATGGGAGTTTGAAGCTAAGAAATGGTTGAGGAGACAACAAATTTTTCGCACTTCTGCTGCTCCAAACGCTTAACCAGAATGGCCTAGGGCAAAATACACATACCGTTGTAATCGGGCGAGTTTCTACTTTCAGATGCAATAGGAATTTTTGGGTTAGGTCAATCCGTTCGCGAGATATGGGAGTTTGAAGCCAAGAAATGGTTGAGAAGGCAAAATATTTTTCGCAATTCTGCTGCTTCAGACGCTTAACCAGAATGGCCTAGGGAAAGAATACACATACCGTTGTAATCGGGCGAGTTTCTACTTTCAGTTACAATAGGAATTTTTGGGTTAGGTCAATCCGTTCGCGAGATATGGGACTTTGAAGCTAAGAAATGGTTGACAAGACAACAAATTTTTCGCACTTCTGCTTCTCCAATCGTTTAACCAGAATGGCCTAGGGGAAAAATGCACGTACCGTTGTAATCGGTCGAGTTTCTACTTTCAAATGCCATAGGAATGTTTGGGTTAAGTCAATCCGTTCGCGAGATATGAGAGTTTGAAGCTAAGAAATGGTTGAGAAGACAACAAATTTTTCGCAATTCTGCTGCTCCAAACGCTTAACGAGAATGGACTAGGGAAAAAATACGCATACCGTTGTAATCGGGCGAGTTTCTACTTTCAGATGCAATAGGAATTTTTGGGTTAGGTCAGTCCGTTCGCGAGATATGGGAGTTTGAAGCTAAGAAATGGTTGAGGAGACAACAAATTTTTCGCACTTCTGCTGCTTCAAACGCTAAACCAGAAAGGCCTAGGGAAAAAATACACATACCGTTGTAATCGGGCGAGTTTCTACTTTCGGATGCAATAGGAATTTTTGGGTTAGGTCAATCCGTTCGCGAGATATGGTAGTTTGAAGCCAAGAAATGGTTGAGAAGGCAAAAAATTTTTCGCAATTCTGCTGCTTCAAACGCTTAAGCAGAATGGCCTAGGGACAAAATACACATACCGTTGTAATCGGGCGAGTTTCTACTTTCAAATGCAATAGGAATTTTTGGGTTAGGTCAATCCGTTCGCGAGATATGAGAGTTTGTAGCTAAGAAATGGTTTAGAAGACAACAAATTTTTCGCACTTCTGCTGCTCCAAACGCTTAACCCGAATGGCCTAGGGACTAAATACACATACCATTGTAATCGGGCGAGTTTCTACTTTCAGAGGCAATAGGAATTTTTGGGGTAGGTCAATCCGTTCGCGAGATATGGGAGTTTGAAGCCAAGAAATGGTTGTGAAAGAAAAAAATTTTTCGCCTTTCTGCTGCTCCAAACGCTTAACTAGAATGGCCTAGGGCAAAAATACACATACCGTTGTAATCGGGCGAGTTTCTACTTTCAGATGCAATAGGAATTTTTGGGTTAGGTCAATCCGTTCGCGAGATATGGGAGTTTGAAGCCAAGAAATGTTTGAGAAGGCAAAAAATTTTTCGCAATTCTGCTGCTTTAGACGCTTAACCAGAATGGCCTAGCGAAAGGATACACATACCGTTGTAATCGGTCGAGTTTCTACTTTCAGTTACAACAGGAATTTTTGGGTTAGGTCAATCCGTTCGCGAGATATGGGACTTTGAAGCTAAGAAATGTTTGACAAGACAACAAATTTTTCGCACTTCTGTTGCTCCTAACGCTTAACGAGAATGGACTAGGGGAAAAATACGCATACCGTTGAAATCGGGCGAGTTTCTACTTTCAGATGCAATAGGAATTTTTGGGTTAGGTCAGTCCGTTCGCGAGATATGGGAGTTTGAAGCTAAGAAATGGTTGAGGAGACAACAAATTTTTCGCACTTCTGCTGCTTCAAACGCTAAACCAGAAAGGCCTAGGGAAAAAATACACATACCGTTGTAATCGGGCGAGTTTCTACTTTCGGATGCAATAGGAATTTTTGGGTTAGGTCAATCCGTTCGCGAGATATGGGAGTTTGAAGCCAAGAAATGGTTGAGAAGGCAAAAAATTTTTCGCAATTCTGCTGCTTCAAACGCTTAACCAGAATGGCCTAGGGACAAAAACACATACCGTTGTAATCGGGCGAGTTTCTACTTTCAAATGCAATAGGAATTTTTGAGTTAGGTCAATCCGTTCGCGAGATATGAGAGTTTGAACCTAAGAAATGGTTGAGAACACAACAAATTTTTCGCAACTCTGCTGCTCCAAACGCTTAACCAGAATGGCCAAGGGAAAAAACACGCATACCGTTGTAGTCGGGCGAGTTTCTACTTTCAGATGCAACAGGAATTTTTGGGTTAGGTCAATCCGTTCGCGTGATATTGGAGTTTGAAGCCAAGAAATGGTTGAGGAGGAGAAAATTTTTCGCAATTCTGCTGCTCCAAACGCTTAACCAGAATATCCTAGGGAAAAAATACACATACCGCTGTAATCGGGCTAGTTTCTACTTTCAGATGCCATCGGAATTTTTGGGTTAGGTCAATCTGTTTGCGAGATATGGGAGTTTGTAGCTAAGAAATGGTTTAGAAGACAACAAATTTTTCGCACTTCTGCTGCTCCAAACGCTTAACCCGAATGGCCTAGGGACTAAATACACATACCATTGTAATCGGGCGAGTTTCTACTTTCAGAGGCAATAGGAATTTTTGGGGTAGGTCAATCCGTTCGCGAGATATGGGAGCTTGAAGCCAAGAAATGGTTGTGAAGGAAAAAAATTTTTCGCCTTTCTGCTGCTTCAGACGCTTAACCAGAATGGCCTAGCGAAAGAATACACATACCGTTGTAATCGGTCGAGTTTCTACTTTCAGTTACAACAGGAATTTTTGGGTTAGGTCAATCCGTTCGCGAGATATAAGACTTTGAAGCTAAGAAATGTTTGACAAGACAACAAATTTTTCGCACTTCTGCTGCTCCTAACGCTTAACGAGAATGGACTAGGGAAAAAATACGCATACCGTTGTAATCGGGTGAGTTTCTACTTTCTGATGCAACAGGAATTTTTGGGTTAGGTCAATCCGTTCGCGAGATATGGGAGTTTGAAGCTAAGAAATGGTTGAGGAGACAACAAATTTTTCGCACTTCTGCTGCTCCAAACGCTTAACCAGAATGGCCTAGGGCAAAAATACACATACCGTTGTAATCGGGCGAGTTTCTACTTTCAGATGCAATAGGAATTGTTGGGTTAGGTCAATCCGTTCGCGAGATATGGGAGTTTGAAGCCAAGGAATGGTTGAGAAGGCAAAAAATTTTTCGCAATTCTGCTGCTTCAAACGCTTAACCAGGATGGCCTAGGGAAAAAATACACATACCATTGTAATCGGGCGAGTTTCTACTTTCAGTTACAATTGGAATTTTTGGGTTAGGTCAATCCGTTCGCGAGATATGGGACTTTGAAGCTAAGAAATGGTTGTGAAGGAAAAAAATTTTTCGCCATTCTGCTGCTCCAAACGCTTAACCAGAATAGCCTAGGGAAAAAATACACATACCGTTGTAATGGGGCGAGTTTCTACTTTCAGATGCAATAGGAATTTTTGGGTTAGGTCAATCCGTTCGCGAGATATGGGAGTTTGAATCTAAGAAATGGTTGAGGAGACAACAAATTTTTCGCACTTCTGCTGCTCCAAACGCTTAACCAGAATGGCCTAGGGCAAAAATACACATACCGTTGTAATCGGGCGAGTTTCTACTTTCAGATGCAATAGGAATTTTGGGGTTTGGTCAATCCGTTCGCGAGATATGGGAGTTTGAAGCCAAGAAATGGTTGAGAAGGCAAAAAATTTTTCGCAATTCTGCTGCTTCAAACGCTTAACCAGAATGGCCTAGGGAAAAAATACACATACCGTTGTAATCGTTCGAGTTTCTACTTTCAAATGCCATAGGAATGTTTGGGTTAGGTCAATCCGTTCGCGAGATATGAGAGTTTGAAGCTAAGAAATGGTTGAGAAGACAACAAATTTTTCGCGATTCTGCTGCTCCAAACGCTTAACCAGAATGGACTAGGGAAAAAATACACATACCGTTGTAATCGGGCGAGTTTCTACTTTTCTAATGCCATAGTTATGTTTGGGTTAGGTCAATTCGTTTGGGAGATATGATTGTTTGAAGCTAAGAAATGTTTGAGAAGACAACAAATTTTTCGCGATTCTGCTGCTCCAAACGCTTAAACAGAGTGGACTAGGGAAAAAATACGCATACCGTTGTAATCGGGCGGGTTTCTGCTTTCTGATGCAGCAGGAATTTTTGGGTTGGGTCAATCCGTTCGCGAGATATGGGAGTTTGAAGCTAAGAAATGGATGAGGAGACAACAAATTTTTCGTACTTCTGCTGCTCCAAACGCTTAACCAGAATGGCCTAGGGCAAAAATACACATACCGTTGTAATCGGGCGAGTTTCTACTTTCAGATGCAATAGGAATGTTTGGGTTAGGTCAATCCGTTCGCGAGATATGAGAGATTGAAGCTAAGAAATGGTTGAGAAGACAACAAATTTTTCGCGATTCTGCTGCTCCAAACGCTTAACCAGAATGGACTAGGGAAAAAATACACATACCGTTGTAATCGGGCGAGTTTCTACTTTTCTAATGCCATAGTTATGTTTGGGTTAGGTCAATTCGTTTGGGAGATATGATTGTTTGAAGCTAAGAAATGGTTGAGAAGACAACAAATTTTTCGCGATTCTGCTGCTCCAAACGCTTAAACAGAGTGGACTAGGGAAAAAATACGCATACCGTTGTAATCGGGCGGGTTTCTGCTTTCTGATGCAGCAGGAATTTTTGGGTTGGGTCAATCCGTTCGCGAGATATGGGAGTTTGAAGCTAAGAAATGGTTGAGGAGACAACAAATTTTTCGTACTTCTGCTGCTCCAAACGCTTAACCAGAATGGCCTAGGGCAAAAATACACATACCGTTGTAATCGGGCGAGTTTCTACTTTCAGATGCAATAGGAATTTTTGGGTTTGGTCAATCCGTTCGCGAGATATGGGAGTTTGAAGCCAAGAAATGGTTGAGAAGGCAAAAAATTTTTCGCAATTCTGCTGCTTCAAACGCTTAACCAGAATGGCCAAGGGAAAAAATACACATACCGTTGTAATCGGGCGAGTTTCTACTTTCAGATGCGATAGGAATTTTTGGGTTAAGTCAATCCGTTCGCGAGATATGGGAGTTTGAAGCCAAGAAATGGTTGAGAAGGCAAAAAATTTTTCGCAATTCTGCTGCTTCAAACGCTTAACCAGAATGGCCTAGGGAAAAAATACACATACCATTGTAATCGGGCGAGTTTCTACTTTCAGATACAATAGGAATTTTTGGGTTAAGTCAATCCGTTCGCGAGATATGGGACTTTGAAGCTATGAAATGGTTGACAAGACAACAAATTTTTCGCACTTCTGCTGCTCCAATCGCTTAACCAGAATGGCCTAGGGGAAAAATACACGTACCGTTGTAATCGGGCGAGTTTCTACTTTCAAATGCCATAGGAATGTTTGCGTTAGGTCAATCCGTTTGTGAGATATGATTGTTTGAAGCTAAGAAATGGTTGAGAAGACAACAAATTTTTCGCGATTCTGCTGCTCCAAACCCTTAACCAGAATGGACTAGGGAAAAAATACACATACCGTTGTAATCGGGCGAGTTTCTACTTTCAAATGCCATAGGAATGTCTGGGTTAGGTCAATCCGTTTGTGAGATATGATTGTTTGAAGCTAAGAAATGGTTGAGAAGACAACAAATTTTTCGCGATTCTGCTGCTCCAAACGCTTAACCAGAATGGAGTAGGGAAAAAATACGCATACCGTTGTAATCGGGCGGGTTTCTGCTTTCTGATGCAGCAGGAATTTTTGGGTTAGGTCAAACCGTTCGCGAGATATGGGAGTTTGAAGCTGAGAAATGGTTGAGGAGACAACAAATTTTTCGCACTTCTGCTGCTCCAAACGCTGAACCAGAATGGCCTAGGGCAAAAATACACATACCGTTGTAATCGGGCGAGTTTCTACTTTCAGATGCAATAGGAATTTTTGGGTTTGGTCAATCCGTTCGCGAGATATGGGAGTTTGAAGCCAAGAAATGGTTGAGAAGGCAAAAAATTTTTCGCAATTCTGCTGCTTCAAACGCTTAACCAGAATGGCCTAGGGAAAAAATACACATACCGTTGTAATCGGGCGAGTTTCTACTTTCAGAGGCAATAGGAATTTTTGGTGTAGGTCAATCCGTTCGCGAGATATGGGAGTTTGAAGCCAAGAAATGGTTGAGAAGGCAAAAAATTTTTCGCAATTCTGCTGCTTCAAACGCTTAACCAGAATGGCCTAGGGAAAAAATACACATACCGTTGGAATCGGGCGAGTTTCTACTTTCAGATGCGATAGGAATTTTAGGGTTAGGTCAATCCGTTCGCGAGATATGGGAGTTTGAAGCCAGGAAATGGTTGAGAAGGCAAACAATTTTTTGCAATTCTGCTGCTTCAAACGCTTAACCAGAATGGCCTAGGGAAAAAATACACATACCGTTGTAATCGGGCGAGTTTCTACTTTCAAATGCCATAGGAATGTTTGGGTTAGGTCAATCCGTTCGTGAGATATGATTGTTTGAAGCTGAGAAATGGTTGAGAAGACAACAAATTTTTCGCGATTCTGCTGCTCCAAACGCTTAGCCAGAATGGACTAGGGAAAAAATACGCATACCGTTGTAATCGGGCGAGTTTCTGCTTTCTGATGCAGCAGGAATTTTTGGGTTAGGTCAATCCGTTCGCGAGATGTGGGACTTTGAAGCCATGAAATGGTTGAGAAGAAAAAAAATTTTTCGCACTTCTGCTGCCCAATCGCTTAACCAGAATGGCCTAGGTGAAAAATACACATACCGTTGTAATCGGGCGAGTTTCTACTTTCAAATGCAATAGGAATTTTTGGGTTAGGTCAATCCGTTCGCGAGATATGAGAGTTTGAACCTAAGAAATGGTTGAGAAGACAACAAATTTTTCGCAATTCTGCTGCTCCAAACGCTTAACCAGAATGGCCAAGGGAAAAAATACGCATACCGTTGTAATCGGGCGTGTTTCTAATTTCAGATGCAACAGGAATTTTTGGGTTAGGTCAATCCGTTCGCGAGATATTGGAGTTTGAAGCCAAGAAATGGTTGAGAAGGAAAAAATTTTTCGCAATTCTGCTGCACCAAAGGCTTAACCAGAATATCCTAGGGAAAAAATACACATACCGCTGTAATCGGGCTAGTTTCTACTTTCAGATGCAATCGGAATTTTTGGGTTAGGTCAATCCGTTTGCGAGATATGGGAGTTTGAAGCCAAGAAATGGTTGTGAAGGAAAAAAATTTTTCGCAATTCTGCTGCTCCAAACGCTTAACCAGAATGGCCTAGGGCAAAAATACACATACCGTTGTAATCGGGCGAGTTTCTACTTTCAGATGCAATAGGAATTTTTGGGTTTGGTCAATCCGTTCGCGAGATATGGGAGTTTGAAGCCAAGAAATGGTTGAGAAGGCAAAAAATTTTTCGCAATTCTGCTGCTTCAAACGCTTAACCAGAATGGCCAAGGGAAAAAATACACATACCGTTGTAATCGGGCGAGTTTCTACTTTCAGATGCGATAGGAATTTTTGGGTTAAGTCAATCCGTTCGCGAGATATGGGAGTTTGAAGCCAAGAAATGGTTGAGAAGGCAAAAAATTTTTCGCAATTCTGCTGCTTCAAACGCTTAACCAGAATGGCCTAGGGAAAAAATACACATACCGTTGTAATCGGGCGAGTTTCTACTTTCAGTTACAATAGGAATTTTTGGGTTAAGTCAATCCGTTCGCGAGATATGGGACTTTGAAGCTATGAAATGGTTGACAAGACAACAAATTTTTCGCACTTCTGCTGCTCCAATCGCTTAACCTGAATGGCCTAGGGGAAAAATACACGTACCGTTGTAATCGGGCGAGTTTCTACTTTCAAACGCCATAGGAATGTTTGCGTTAGGTCAATCCGTTTGTGAGATATGATTGTTTGAAGCTAAGAAATGGTTGAGAAGACAACAAATTTTTCGCGATTCTACTGCTCCAAACCCTTAACCAGAATGGACTAGGGAAAAAATACACATACCGTTGTAATCGGGCGAGTTTCTACTTTCAAATGCCATACGAATGTCTGGGTTAGGTCAATCCGTTTGTGAGATATGATTGTTTGAAGCTAAGAAATGGTTGAGAAGACAACAAATTTTTCGCGACTCTGCTGCTCCAAACGCTTAACCAGAATGGACTAGGGAAAAAATACGCATACCGTTGTAATCGGGCGGGTTTCTGCTTTCTGATGCAGCAGGAATTTTTGGGTTAGGTCAATCCGTTCGCGAGATATGGGAGTTTGAAGCTAAGAAATGGTTGAGGAGACAACAAATTTTTCGCAATTCTGCTGCTCCATACGCTGAACCAGAATGGCCTAGGGCAAAAATACACATACCGTTGTAATCGGGCGAGTTTCTACTTTCAGATGCAATAGGAATTTTTGGGTTTGGTCAATCCGTTCGCGAGATATGGGAGTTTGAAGCCAAGAAATGGTTGAGAAGGCAAAAAATTTTTCGCAATTCTGCTGCTTCAAACGCTTAACCAGAATGGCCTAGGGAAAAAATACACATACCGTTGTAATCGGGCGAGTTTCTACTTTCAGATGCGATAGGAATTTTAAGGTTAGGTCAATCCGTTCGCGAGATATGGGAGTTTGAAGCCAAGAAATGGTTGAGAAGGCAAACAATTTTTCGCAATTCTGCTGCTTCAAACGCTTAACCAGAATGGCCTAGGGAAAAAATACACATACCGTTGTAATCGGGCGAGTTTCTACTTTCAAATGCCATAGGAATGTTTGGGTTAGGTCAATCCGTTCGTGAGATATGATTGTTTGAAGCTGAGAAATGGTTGAGAAGACAACAAATTTTTCGCGATTCTGCTGCTCCAAACGCTTAGCCAGAATGGACTAGGGAAAAAACACGCATACCGTTGTAATCGGGCGAGTTTCTGCTTTCTGCTGCAGCAGGAATTTTTGGGTTAGGTCAATCCGTTCGCGAGATATGGGACTTTGAAGCCAAGAAATGGTTGGGAAGAAAAAAAATTTTTCGCACTTCTGCTGCCCAATCGCTTAACCAGAATGGCCTAGGTGAAAAATACACGTACCGTTGTAATCGGGCGAGTTTCTACTTTCAGATGCAATAGGAATTTTTGGATTAGGTCAATCCGTTTTGCGAGATATGGGAGTTTGAAGCCAAGAAATGGTTGTGAAGGAAAAAAATTTTTCGCCATTCTGCTGCTCCAAACGCTTAACCAGAACGGCCTAGGAAAAAAATACACATACCGTTGTAATCGGGCGAGTTTCTACTTTCAGATGCAATAGGAATTTTTGGGTTAGGTCAATCCGTTCGCGAGATATGGGTGTTTGAAGCTAAGAAATGGTTGAGGAGACAACAAATTTTTCGCACTTCTGCTGCTCCAAACGCTGAACCAGAATGGCCTAGGGAAAAAATACACATACCGTTGTAATCGGGCGAGTTTCTACTCTCTGATGCAGAAGGAATTTTTGGGGTAGGTCAATCCGTTCGCGAGATATGGGAGTTTGAAGCTAAGAAATGGTTGAGGAGACAACAAATTTTTCGCACTTCTGCTGCTCCAAACGCTGAACCAGAATGGCCTAGGGCAAAAATACACATACCGTTGTAATCGGGCGAGTTTCTACTTTCAGATGCAATAGGAATTTTTGGGTTTGGTCAATCCGTTCGCTAGATATGAGAGTTTGAAGCCAAGAAATGGTTGAGAAGGCAAAAAATTTTTCGCAATTCTGCTGCTTCAAACGCTTAACCAGAATGGCCTAGGGAAAAAATACACATACCGTTGTAATCGGGCGAGTTTCTACTTTCAGATGCGATAGGAATTTTTGGGGTTAAGTCAATCCGTTCGCGAGATATGGGAGTTTGAAGCCAAGAAATGGTTGAGAAGGCAAAAAATTTTTCGCAATTCTGCTGCTTCAAACGCTTAACCAGAATGGCCTAGGGAAAAAATACACATACCGTTGTAATCGGGCGAGTTTCTACTTTCAAATGCCATAGGAATGTCTGGGTTAGGTCAATCCGTTTGTGAGATATGATTGTTTGAAGCTAAGAAATGGTTGAGAAGACAACAAATTTTTCGCGATTCTGCTGCTCCAAACGCTTAACCAGAATGGACTAGGGAAAAAATACGCATACCGTTGTAATCGGGCGGGTTTCTGCTTTCTGATGCAGAAGGAATTTTTGGGGTAGGTCAATCCGTTCGCGAGATATGGGAGTTTGAAGCTAAGAAATGGTTGAGGAGACAACAAATTTTTCGCAATTCTGCTGCTCCAAACGCTGAACCAGAATGGCCTAGGGCAAAAATACACATACCGTTGTAATGGGGCGAGTTTCTACTTTCAGATGCAATAGGAATTTTTGGGTTAGGTCAATCCGTTCGCGAGATATGGGAGTTTGAAGCTAAGAAATGGTTGAGGAGACAACAAATTTTTCGCACTTCTGCTGCTCCAAACGCTTAACCAGAATGGCCTAGGGCAAAAATACACATCCCGTTGTAATCGGGCGAGTTTCTACTTTCAGATGCGATAGGAATTTTTGGGTTAAGTCAATCCGTTCGCGAGATATGGGAGTTTGAAGCCAAGAAATGGTTGAGAAGGCAAAAAATTTTTCGCAATTCTGCTGCTTCAAACGCTTAACCAGAATGGCCTAGGGAAAAAATACACATACCGTTGTAATAGTTCGAGTTTCTACTTTCAAATGCCATAGAAATGTTTGGGTTAGGTCAATCCGTTCGCGAGATATGAGAGTTTGAAGCTAAGAAATGGTTGAGAAGACAACAAATTTTTCGCTATTCTGCTGCTCCAAACGCTTAACCAGAATGGACTAGGGACAAAATACACATACCGTTGTAATCGGGCGAGTTTCTACTTTTCTAATGCCATAGGAATGTTTGGGTTAGGTCAATTCGTTTGTGAGATATGATTGTTTGAAGCTAAGAAATGGTTGAGAAGACAACAAATTTTTCGCGATTCTGCTGCTCCAAACGCTTAACCAGAATGGACTAGGGAAAAAATACGCATACCGTTGTAGTCGGGCGAGTTTCTACTTTCAGATGCAACAGGAATTTTTGGGTTAGGTCAATCCGGTCGCGTGATATTGGAGTTTGAAGCCAAGAAATGGTTGAGGAGGAGACAATTTTTCGCAATTCTGCTGCTTCAAACGCTTAACCAGAATGGCCTAGGGAAAAAATACACATACCGTTGTAATCGGGCGAGTTTCTACTTTCAGATGCGATAGGAATTTTTGGGTTAAGTCAATCCTTTCGCGAGATATGGGAGTTTGAAGCCAAGAAATGGTTGAGAAGGCAAAAAATTTTTCGCAATTCTGCTGCTTCAAACGCTTAACCAGAATGGCCTAGGGAAAAAATACACATACCGTTGTAATCGGGCGAGTTTCTACTTTCAGCTACAATAGGAATTTTTGGGTTAAGTCAATCCGTTCGCGAGGTATGGGACTTTGAAGCTAAGAAATGGTTGACAAGACAACAAATTTTTCGCACTTCTGCTGCTCCAATCGCTTAACCAGAATGGCCTAGGGGAAAAATACACGTACCGTTGTAATCGGGCGAGTTTCTACTTTCAAATGCCATAGGAATGTCTGGGTTAAGTCAATCCGTTTGTGAGATATGATTGTTTGAAGCTAAGAAATGGTTGAGAAGACAACAAATTTTTCGCGATTCTGCTGCTCCAAACGCTTAACCAGAATGGACTAGGGAAAAAATACGCATACCGTTGTAATCGGGCGGGTTTCTGCTTTCTGATGCAGAAGGAATTTTTGGAGTAGGTCAATCCGTTCGCGAGATATGGGAGTTTGAAGCTAAGAAATGGTTGAGGAGACAACAAATTTTTCGCACTTCTGCTGCTCCAAACGCTGATCCAGAATGGCCTAGGGCAAAAATACACATACCGTTGTAATCGGGCGAGTTTCTACATTCAAATGCCATTGGAATGTTTGCGTTAGGTCAATCCGTTTGTGAGATATGATTGTTTGAGGCTAAGAAATGGTTGAGAAGACAACAAATTTTTCGCGATTCTGCTGCTCCAAACGCTTAACCAGAATGGACTAGGGAAAAAATACACATACCGTTGTAATCGGGCGAGTTTCTACTTTCAAATGCCATAGGAATGTCTGGGTTAGGTCAATCCGTTTGTGAGATATGATTGTTTGAAGCTAAGAAATGGTTGAGAAGACAATAAATTTTTCGCGATTCTGCTGCTCCAAACGCTTAACCAGAATGGCCTAGGGAAAAAATACACATACCGTTGTAATCGGGCGAGTTTCTACTTTCAGCTACAATAGGAATTTTTGGGTTAAGTCAATCCGTTCGCGAGATATGGGACTTTGAAGCTAAGAAATGGTTGACAAGACAACAAATTTTTCGCACTTCTGCTGCTCCAATCGCTTAACCAGAATGGCCTAGGGGAACAATACACGTACCGTTGTAATCGGGCGAGTTTCTACTTTCAAATGCCATAGGAATGTCTGGGTTAGGTCAATCCGTTTGTGAGATATGATTGTTTGAAGCTAAGAAATGGTTGAGAAGACAACAAATTTTTCGCGATTCTGCTGCTCCAAACGCTTAACCAGAATGGACTAGGGAAAAAATACGCATACCTTTGTAATCGGGCGGGTTTCTGCTTTCTGATGCAGAAGGAATTTTTGGGGTAGGTCAATCCGTTCGCGAGATATGGGAGTTTGAAGCTAAGAAATGCTTGAGGAGACAACAAATTTTTCGCACTTCTGCTGCTCCAAACGCTGAACCAGAATGGCCTAGGGCAAAAATACACATACCGTTGTAATCGGGCGAGTTTCTACTTTCAGATGCAATAGGAATTTTTGGGTTTGGACAATCCGTTCGCTAGATATGGGAGTTTGAAGCCAAGAAATGGTTGAGAAGGCAAAAAATTTTTCGCAATTCTGCTGCTTCAAACGCTTAACCAGAATGGCCTAGGGGAAAAATACACATACCGTTGTAATCGGGCGAGTTTCTACTTTCAGAGACAATAGGAATTTTTGGGGTAGGTCAATCCGTTCGCGAGATATGGGAGATTGAAGCCAAGAAATGGTTGAGAAGGCAAAAAATTTTTCGCAATTCTGCTGCTTCAAACGCTTAACCAGAATGGCCTAGGGGAAAAATACACATACCGTTGTAATCGGGCGAGTTTCTACTTTCAAATGCCATTGGAATGTTTGCGTTAGGTCAATCCGTTTGTGAGATATGATTGTTTGAGGCTAAGAAATGGTTGAGAAGACAACAAATTTTTCGCGATTCTGCTGCTCCAAACGCTTAACCAGAATGGACTAGGGAAAAAATACACATACCGTTGTAATCGGGCGAGTTTCTACTTTCAAATGCCATAGGAATGTCTGGGTTAGGTCAATCCGTTTGTGAGATATGATTGTTTGAAGCTAAGAAATGGTTGAGAAGACAATAAATTTTTCGCGATTCTGCTGCTCCAAACGCTTAACCAGAATGGACTAGGGAAAAAATACACATACCGTTGTAATCGGGCGGGTTTCTGCTTTATGATGCAGAAGGAATTTTTGGGGTAGGTCAATCCGTTCGCGAGATATGGGAGTTTGAACCTAAGAAATGGTTGAGGAGACAACAAATTTTTCGCAATTCTGCTGCTCCAAACGCTGAACCAGAATGGCCTAGGGCAAAAATACACGTACCGTTGTAATGGGGCGAGTTTCTACTTTCAGATGCAATAGGAATTTTTGGGTTAGGTCAATCCTTTCGCGAGATATGGGAGTTTGAAGCTAAGAAATGGTTGAGGAGACAACAAATTTTTCGCAATTCTGCTGCTACAAACGCTTAACCAGAATGGCCTAGGGCAAAAATACACATCCCGTTGTAATCGGGCGAGTTTCTACTTTCAGATGCAATAGGAATTTTTGGGTTTGGTCAATCCGTTCGCGAGATATGGGAGTTTGAAGCCAAGAAATGGTTGAGAAGGCAAAAAATTTTTCGCAATTCTGCTGCTTCAAACGCTTAACCAGACTGGCCTAGGGAAAAAATACACATACCGTTGTAATCGGGCGAGTTTCTACTTTCAGGTGCGATAGGAATTTTTGGGTTAAGTCAATCCGTTCGCGAGATATGGGAGTTTGAAGCCAAGAAATGGTTGAGAAGGCAAAAAATTTTTCGCAGTTCTGCTGCTTCAAACGCTTAACCAGAATGGCCTTAGGAAAAAATACACATACCGTTGTAATCGTTCGAGTTTCTACTTTCAAATGCCATAGAAATGTTTGGGTTAGGTCAATCCGTTCGCGAGATATGAGAGTTTGAAGCTAAGAAATGGTTGAGAAGACAACAAATTTTTCGCTATTCTGCTGCTCCAAACGCTTAACCAGAATGGACTAGGGACAAAATACACATACCGTTGTAATCGGGCGAGTTTCTACTTTTCTAATGCCATAGGAATGTTTGGGTTAGGTCAATTCGTTTGTGAGATATGATTGTTTGAAGCTAAGAAATGGTTGAGAAGACAACAAATTTCTCGCGATTCTGCTGCTCCAAACGCTTAACCAGAGTGGACTAGGGAAAAAATATGCATACCGTTGTAATCGGGCGGGTTTCTGCTTTCTGATGCAGCAGGAATTTTTGGGTTGGGTCAATCCGTTCGCGAGATATGGGAGTTTGAAGCTAAGAAATGGTTGAGGTGACAACAAATTTTTCGCACTTCTGCTGCTCCAAACGCTTAACCAGAATGGCCTAGGGCAAAAATACACATACCGTTGTAATCGGGCGAGTTTCTACTTTCAGATGCAATAGGAATTTTTGGGTTTGGTCAATCCGTTCGCTAGATATGGGAGTTTGAAGCCAAGAAATGGTTGAGAAGGCAAAAATTTTTTCGCAATTCTGCTGCTTCAAACGCTTAACCAGAATGGCCTAGGGGAAAAATACACATACCGTTGTAATCGGGCGAGTTTCTACTTTCAGAGACAATAGGAATTTTTGGGGTAGGTCAATCCGTTCGCGAGATATGGGAGATTGAAGCCAAGAAATGGTTGAGAAGGCAAAAAATTTTTCGCAATTCTGCTGCTTCAAACGCTTAACCAGAATGGCCTAGGGAAAAAATACACATACCGTTGCAATCGGGCGAGTTTCTACTTACAGATGCGATAGGAATTATAGGGGTAGGTCAATCCGTTCGCGAGATATGGGAGTTTGAAGCCAAGAAATGGTTGACAAGACAACAAATTTTTCGCACTTCTGCTGCTCCAATCGCTTAACCAGAATGGCCTAGGGGAAAAATACACATACCGTTGTAATCGGGCGAGTTTCTACTTTCAAATGCCATTGGAATGTTTGCGTTAGGTCAATCCGTTTGTGAGATATGATTGTTTGAGGCTAAGAAATGGTTGAGAAGACAACAAGTTTTTCGCGATTCTGCTGCTCCAAACGCTTAACCAGAATGGACTAGGGAAAAAATACACATACCGTTGTAATCGGGCGAGTTTCTACTTTCAAATGCCATAGGAATGTCTGGGTTAGGTCAATCCGTTTGTGAGATATGATTGTTTGAAGCTAAGAAATGGTTGAGAAGACAATAAATTTTTCGCGATTCTGCTGCTCCAAACGCTTAACCAGAATGGACTAGGGAAAAAATACGCATACCGTTGTAATCGGGCGGGTTTCTGCTTTCTGATGCAGAAGGAATTTTTGGGGTAGGTCAATCCGTTCGCGAGATATGGGAGTTTGAAGCTAAGAAATGGTTGAGGAGACAACAAATTTTTCGCAATTCTGCTGCTCCAAACGCTGAACCAGAATGGCCTAGGGCAAAAATACACATACCGTTGTAATGGGGCGAGTTTCTACTTTCAGATGCAATAGGAATTTTTGGGTTAGGTCAATCCGTTCGCGAGATATGGGAGTTTGAAGCTAAGAAATGGTTGAGGAGACAACAAATTTTTCGCAATTCTGCTGCTACAAACGCTTAACCAGAATGGCCTAGGGCAAAAATACACATCCCGTTGTAATCGGGCGAGTTTCTACTTTCAGATGCAATAGGAATTTTTGGGTTTGGTCAATCCGTTCGCGAGATATGGGAGTTTGAAGCCAAGAAATGGTTGAGAAGGCAAAAAATTTTTCGCAATTCTGCTGCTTCAAACGCTTAACCAGACTGGCCTAGGGAAAAAATACGCATACCGTTGTAATCGGGCGAGTTTCTACTTTCAGATGCGATAGGAATTTTTGGGTTAAGTCAATCCGTTCGCGAGATATGGGAGTTTGAAGCCAAGAAATGGTTGAGAAGGCAAAAAATTTTTCGCAATTCTGCTGCTTCAAACGCTTAACCAGAATGGCCTTAGGAAAAAATACACATACCGTTGTAATCGTTCGAGTTTCTACTTTCAAATGCCATAGAAATGTTTGGGTTAGGTCAATCCGTTCGCGAGATATGAGAGTTTGAAGCTAAGAAATGGTTGAGAAGACAACAAATTTTTCGCTATTCTGCTGCTCCAAACGCTTAACCAGAATGGACTAGGGACAAAATACACATACCGTTGTAATCGGGCGAGTTTCTACTTTTCTAATGCCATAGGAATGTTTGGGTTAGGTCAATTCGTTTGTGAGATATGATTGTTTGAAGCTAAGAAATGGTTGAGAAGACAACAAATTTCTCGCGATTCTGCTGCTCCAAACGCTTAACCAGAGTGGACTAGGGAAAAAATATGCATACCGTTGTAATCGGGCGGGTTTCTGCTTTCTGATGCAGCAGGAATTTTTGGGTTGGGTCAATCCGTTCGCGAGATATGGGAGTTTGAAGCTAAGAAATGGTTGAGGTGACAACAAATTTTTCGCACTTCTGCTGCTCCAAACGCTTAACCAGAATGGCCTAGGGCAAAAATACACATACCGTTGTAATCGGGCGAGTTTCTACTTTCAGATGCAATAGGAATTTTTGGGTTTGGTCAATCCGTTCGCGAGATATGGGAGTTTGAAGCCAAGAAATGGTTGAGAAGGCAAAAAATTTTTGGCAATTCTGCTGCTTCAAACGCTTAACCAGAATGGCCTAGGGAAAAAATACACATACCGTTGTAATCGGGCGAGTTTCTACTTTCAGCTACAATAGGAATTTTTGGGTTAAGTCAATCCGTTCGCGAGATATGGGACTTTGAAGCTAAGAAATGGTTGACAAGACAACAAATTTTTCGCACTTCTGCTGCTCTAATCGCTTAACCAGAATGGCCTAGGGGAAAAATACACGTACCGTTGTAATCGGGCGAGTTTCTACTTTCAAATGCCATAGGAATGTCTGGGTTAGGTCAATCCGTTTGTGAGATATGATTGTTTGAAGCTAAGAAATGGTTGAGAAGACAACAAATTTTTCGCGATTCTGCTGCTCCAAACGCTTAACCAGAATGGACTAGGGAAAAAATACGCATACCGTTGTAATCGGGCGGGTTTCTGCTTTCTGATGCAGAAGGAATTTTTGGGGTAGGTCAATCCGTTCGCGAGATATGGGAGTTTGAAGCTAAGAAATGGTTGAGGAGACAACAAATTTTTCGCACTTCTGCTGCTCCAAACGCTGAACCAGAATGGCCTAGGGCAAAAATACACATACCGTTGTAATCGGGCGAGTTTCTACTTTCAGATGCAATAGGAATTTTTGGGTTTGGTCAATCCGTTCGCGAGATATGGGAGTTTGAAGCCAAGAAATGGTTGAGAAGTCAAAAAATTTTTCGCAATTCTGCTGCTTCAAACGCTTAACCAGAATGGTCTAGGGAAAAAATAAACATACCGTTGTAATCGGGCGAGTTTCTACTTTCAAATGCCATAGGAATGTTTGGGTTAGGTCAATCCGTTTGTGAGATATGATTGTTTGAAGCTAAGAAATGGTTGAGAACACAACAAATTTTTCGCGATTCTGCTGCTCCAAACGCTTAACCAGAATGGACTAGGGAAAAAATACACATACCGTTGTAATCGGGCGAGTTTCTACTTTCAGATGCAATAGGAATTTTTGGGTTTGGTCAATCCGTTCGCGAGATATGGGAGTTTGAAGCCAAGAAATGGTTGAGAAGGCAAAAAATTTTTCGCAATTCTGCTGCTTCAAACGCTTAACCAGACTGGCCTAGGGAAAAAATACGCATACCGTTGTAATCGGGCGAGTTTCTACTTTCAGATGCGATAGGAATTTTTGGGTTAAGTCAATCCGTTCGCGAGATATGGGAGTTTGAAGCCAAGAAATGGTTGAGAAGGAAAAAAATTTTTCGCAATTCTGCTGCTTCAAACGCTTAACCAGAATGGCCTTAGGAAAAAATACACATACCGTTGTAATCGTTCGAGTTTCTACTTTCAAATGCCATTGGAATGTTTGCGTTAGGTCAATCCGTTTGTGAGATATGATTGTTTGAGGCTAAGAAATGGTTGAGAAGACAACAAGTTTTTCGCGATTCTGCTGCTCCAAACGCTTAACCAGAATGGACTAGGGAAAAAATACACATACCGTTGTAATCGGGCGAGTTTCTACTTTCAAATGCCATAGGAATGTCTGGGTTAGGTCAATCCGTTTGTGAGATATGATTGTTTGAAGCTAAGAAATGGTTGAGAAGACAATAAATTTTTCGCGATTCTGCTGCTCCAAACGCTTAACCAGAATGGACTAGGGAAAAAATACGCATACCGTTGTAATCGGGCGGGTTTCTGCTTTCTGATGCAGAAGGAATTTTTGGGGTAGGTCAATCCGTTCGCGAGATATGGGAGTTTGAAGCTAAGAAATGGTTGAGGAGACAACAAATTTTTCGCAATTCTGCTGCTCCAAACGCTGAACCAGAATGGCCTAGGGCAAAAATACACATACCGTTGTAATGGGGCGAGTTTCTACTTTCAGATGCAATAGGAATTTTTGGGTTAGGTCAATCCGTTCGCGAGATATGGGAGTTTGAAGCTAAGAAATGGTTGAGGAGACAACAAATTTTTCGCAATTCTGCTGCTACAAACGCTTAACCAGAATGGCCTAGGGCAAAAATACACATCCCGTTGTAATCGGGCGAGTTTCTACTTTCAGATGCAATAGGAATTTTTGGGTTTGGTCAATCCGTTCGCGAGATATGGGAGTTTGAAGCCAAGAAATGGTTGAGAAGGCAAAAAATTTTTCGCAATTCTGCTGCTTCAAACGCTTAACCAGACTGGCCTAGGGAAAAAATACGCATACCGTTGTAATCGGGCGAGTTTCTACTTTCAGATGCGATAGGAATTTTTGGGTTAAGTCAATCCGTTCGCGAGATATGGGAGTTTGAAGCCAAGAAATGGTTGAGAAGGCAAAAAATTTTTCGCAATTCTGCTGCTTCAAACGCTTAACCAGAATGGCCTTAGGAAAAAATACACATACCGTTGTAATCGTTCGAGTTTCTACTTTCAAATGCCATAGAAATGTTTGGGTTAGGTCAATCCGTTCGCGAGATATGAGAGTTTGAAGCTAAGAAATGGTTGAGAAGACAACAAATTTTTCGCTATTCTGCTGCTCCAAACGCTTAACCAGAATGGACTAGGGACAAAATACACATACCGTTGTAATCGGGCGAGTTTCTACTTTTCTAATGCCATAGGAATGTTTGGGTTAGGTCAATTCGTTTGTGAGATATGATTGTTTGAAGCTAAGAAATGGTTGAGAAGACAACAAATTTCTCGCGATTCTGCTGCTCCAAACGCTTAACCAGAGTGGACTAGGGAAAAAATATGCATACCGTTGTAATCGGGCGGGTTTCTGCTTTCTGATGCAGCAGGAATTTTTGGGTTGGGTCAATCCGTTCGCGAGATATGGGAGTTTGAAGCTAAGAAATGGTTGAGGTGACAACAAATTTTTCGCACTTCTGCTGCTCCAAACGCTTAACCAGAATGGCCTAGGGCAAAAATACACATACCGTTGTAATCGGGCGAGTTTCTACTTTCAGATGCAATAGGAATTTTTGGGTTTGGTCAATCCGTTCGCGAGATATGGGAGTTTGAAGCCAAGAAATGGTTGAGAAGGCAAAAAATTTTTGGCAATTCTGCTGCTTCAAACGCTTAACCAGAATGGCCTAGGGAAAAAATACACATACCGTTGTAATCGGGCGAGTTTCTACTTTCAGCTACAATAGGAATTTTTGGGTTAAGTCAATCCGTTCGCGAGATATGGGACTTTGAAGCTAAGAAATGGTTGACAAGACAACAAATTTTTCGCACTTCTGCTGCTCTAATCGCTTAACCAGAATGGCCTAGGGGAAAAATACACGTACCGTTGTAATCGGGCGAGTTTCTACTTTCAAATGCCATAGGAATGTCTGGGTTAGGTCAATCCGTTTGTGAGATATGATTGTTTGAAGCTAAGAAATGGTTGAGAAGACAACAAATTTTTCGCGATTCTGCTGCTCCAAACGCTTAACCAGAATGGACTAGGGAAAAAATACGCATACCGTTGTAATCGGGCGGGTTTCTGCTTTCTGATGCAGAAGGAATTTTTGGGGTAGGTCAATCCGTTCGCGAGATATGGGAGTTTGAAGCTAAGAAATGGTTGAGGAGACAACAAATTTTTCGCACTTCTGCTGCTCCAAACGCTGAACCAGAATGGCCTAGGGCAAAAATACACATACCGTTGTAATCGGGCGAGTTTCTACTTTCAGATGCAATAGGAATTTTTGGGTTTGGTCAATCCGTTCGCGAGATATGGGAGTTTGAAGCCAAGAAATGGTTGAGAAGTCAAAAAATTTTTCGCAATTCTGCTGCTTCAAACGCTTAACCAGAATGGTCTAGGGAAAAAATAAACATACCGTTGTAATCGGGCGAGTTTCTACTTTCAAATGCCATAGGAATGTTTGGGTTAGGTCAATCCGTTTGTGAGATATGATTGTTTGAAGCTAAGAAATGGTTGAGAACACAACAAATTTTTCGCGATTCTGCTGCTCCAAACGCTTAACCAGAATGGACTAGGGAAAAAATACACATACCGTTGTAATCGGGCGAGTTTCTACTTTCAGATGCAATAGGAATTTTTGGGTTTGGTCAATCCGTTCGCGAGATATGGGAGTTTGAAGCCAAGAAATGGTTGAGAAGGCAAAAAATTTTTCGCAATTCTGCTGCTTCAAACGCTTAACCAGACTGGCCTAGGGAAAAAATACGCATACCGTTGTAATCGGGCGAGTTTCTACTTTCAGATGCGATAGGAATTTTTGGGTTAAGTCAATCCGTTCGCGAGATATGGGAGTTTGAAGCCAAGAAATGGTTGAGAAGGAAAAAAATTTTTCGCAATTCTGCTGCTTCAAACGCTTAACCAGAATGGCCTTAGGAAAAAATACACATACCGTTGTAATCGTTCGAGTTTCTACTTTCAAATGCCATAGAAATGTTTGGGTTAGGTCAATCCGTTCGCGAGATATGAGAGTTTGAAGCTAAGAAATGGTTCAGAAGACAACAAATTTTTCGCTATTCTGCTGCTCCAAACGCTTAACCAGAATGGACTAGGGACAAAATACACATACCGTTGTAATCGGGCGAGTTTCTACTTTTCTAATGCCATAGGAATGTTTGGGTTAGGTCAATTCGTTTGTGAGATATGATTGTTTGAAGCTAAGAAATGGTTGAGAAGACAACAAATTTCTCGCGATTCTGCTGCTCCAAACGCTTAACCAGAGTGGACTAGGGAAAAAATATTCATACCGTTGTAATCGGGCGGGTTTCTGCTTTCTGATGCAGCAGGAATTTTTGGGTTGGGTCAATCCGTTCGCGAGATATGGGAGTTTGAAGCTAAGAAATGGTTGAGGTGACAACAAATTTTTCGCACTTCTGCTGCTCCAAACGCTTAACCAGAATGGCCTAGGGCAAAAATACACATACCGTTGTAATCGGGCGAGTTTCTACTTTCAGATGCAATAGGAATTTTTGGGTTTGGTCAATCCGTTCGCGAGATATGGGAGTTTGAAGCCAAGAAATGGTTGAGAAGGCAAAAAATTTTTGGCAATTCTGCTGCTTCAAACGCTTAACCAGAATGGCCTAGGGAAAAAATACACATACCGTTGTAATCGGGCGAGTTTCTACTTTCAGCTACAATAGGAATTTTTGGGTTAAGTCAATCCGTTCGCGAGATATGGGACTTTGAAGCTAAGAAATGGTTGACAAGACAACAAATTTTTCGCACTTCTGCTGCTCTAATCGCTTAACCAGAATGGCCTAGGGGAAAAATACACGTACCGTTGTAATCGGGCGAGTTTCTACTTTCAAATGCCATAGGAATGTCTGGGTTAGGTCAATCCGTTTGTGAGATATGATTGTTTGAAGCTAAGAAATGGTTGAGAAGACAACAAATTTTTCGCGATTCTGCTGCTCCAAACGCTTAACCAGAATGGACTAGGGAAAAAATACGCATACCGTTGTAATCGGGCGGGTTTCTGCTTTCTGATGCAGAAGGAATTTTTGGGGTAGGTCAATCCGTTCGCGAGATATGGGAGTTTGAAGCTAAGAAATGGTTGAGGAGACAACAAATTTTTCGCACTTCTGCTGCTCCAAACGCTGAACCAGAATGGCCTAGGGCAAAAATACACATACCGTTGTAATCGGGCGAGTTTCTACTTTCAGATGCAATAGGAATTTTTGGGTTTGGTCAATCCGTTCGCTAGATATGGGAGTTTGAAGCCAAGAAATGGTTGAGAAGGCAAAAAATTTTTCGCAATTCTGCTGCTTCAAACGCTTAACCAGAATGGCCTAGGGGAAAAATACACATACCGTTGTAATCGGGCGAGTTTCTACTTTCAGAGACAATAGGAATTTTTGGGGTAGGTCAATCCGTTCGCGAGATATGGGAGATTGAAGCCAAGAAATGGTTGAGAAGGCAAAAAATTTTTCGCAATTCTGTTGCTTCAAACGCTTAACCAGAATGGCCTAGGGAAAAAATACACATACCGCTGCAATCGGGCGAGTTTCTACTTACAGATGCGATAGGAATTATAGGGGTAGGTCAATCCGTTCGCGAGATATGGGAGTTTGAAGCCAAGAAATGGTTGACAAGACAACAAATTTTTCGCACTTCTGCTGCTCCAATCGCTTAATCAGAATGGCCTAGGGGAAAAATACACATACCGTTGTAATCGGGCGAGTTTCTACTTTCAAATGCCATTGGAATGTTTGCGTTAGGTCAATCCGTTTGTGAGATATGATTGTTTGAGGCTAAGAAATGGTTGAGAAGACAACAAATTTTTCGCGATTCTGCTGCTCCAAACGCTTAACCAGAATGGACTAGGGAAAAAATACACATACCGTTGTAATCGGGCGAGTTTCTACTTTCAAATGCCATAGAAATGTCTGGGTTAGGTCAATCCGTTTGTGAGATATGATTGTTTGAAGCTAAGAAATGGTTGAGAAGACAATAAATTTTTCGCGATTCTGCTGCTCCAAACGCTTAACCAGAATGGACTAGGGAAAAAATACGCATACCGTTGTAATCGGGCGGGTTTCTGCTTTCTGATGCAGAAGGAATTTTTGGGGTAGGTCAATCCGTTCGCGAGATATGGGAGTTTGAGGCTAAGAAATGGTTGAGGAGACAACAAATTTTTCGCAATTCTGCTGCTCCAAACGCTGAACCAGAATGGCCTAGGGCAAAAATACACATACCGTTGTAATGGGGCGAGTTTCTACTTTCAGAAGCAATAGGAATTTTTGGGTTAGGTCAATCCGTTCGCGAGATATGGGAGTTTGAAGCTAAGAAATGGTTGAGGAGACAACAAATTTTTCGCAATTCTGCTGCTACAAACGCTTAACCAGAATGGCCTAGGGCAAAAATACACATCCCGTTGTAATCGGGCGAGTTTCTACTTTCAGATGCAATAGGAATTTTTGGGTTTGGTCAATCCGTTCGCGAGATATGGGAGTTTGAAGCCAAGAAATGGTTGAGAAGGCAAAAAATTTTTCGCAATTCTGCTGCTTCGAACGCTTAACCAGACTGGCCTAGGGAAAAAATACACATACCGTTGTAATCGGGCGAGTTTCTACTTTCAGATGCGATAGGAATTTTTGGGTTAAGTCAATCCGTTCGCGAGATATGGGAGTTTGAAGCCAAGAAATGGTTGAGAAGGCAAAAAATTTTTCGCAATTCTGCTGCTTCAAACGCTTAACCAGAATGGCCTTAGGAAAAAATACACATACCGTTGTAATCGTTCGAGTTTCTACTTTCAGATGCAATAGGAATTTTTGGGTTAAGTCAATCCGTTCGCGAGATATGGGACTTTGAAGCTAAGAAATGGTTGACAAGACAACAAATTTTTCGCACTTCTGCTGCTCTAATCGCTTAACCAGAATGGCCTAGGGGAAAAATACACGTACCGTTGTAATCGGGCGAGTTTCTACTTTCAAATGCCATAGGAATGTCTGGGTTAGGTCAATCCGTTTGTGAGATATGATTGTTTGAAGCTAAGAAATGGTTGAGAAGACAACAAATTTTTCGCGATTCTGCTGCTCCAAACGCTTAACCAGAATGGACTAGGGAAAAAATACGCATACCGTTGTAATCGGGCGGGTTTCTGCTTTCTGATGCAGAAGGAATTTTTGGGGTAGGTCAATCCGTTCGCGAGATATGGGAGTTTGAAGCTAAGAAATGGTTGAGGAGACAACAAATTTTTCGCACTTCTGCTGCTCCAAACGCTGAACCAGAATGGCCTAGGGCAAAAATACACATACCGTTGTAATCGGGCGAGTTTCTACTTTCAGATGCAATAGGAATTTTTGGGTTTGGTCAATCCGTTCGCTAGATATGGGAGTTTGAAGCCAAGAAATGGTTGAGAAGGCAAAAAATTTTTCGCAATTCTGCTGCTTCAAACGCTTAACCAGAATGGCCTAGGGGAAAAATACACATACCGTTGTAATCGGGCGAGTTTCTACTTTCAGAGACAATAGGAATTTTTGGGGTAGGTCAATCCGTTCGCGAGATATGGGAGATTGAAGCCAAGAAATGGTTGAGAAGGCAAAAAATTTTTCGCAATTCTGTTGCTTCAAACGCTTAACCAGAATGGCCTAGGGAAAAAATACACATACCGCTGCAATCGGGCGAGTTTCTACTTACAGATGCGATAGGAATTATAGGGGTAGGTCAATCCGTTCGCGAGATATGGGAGTTTGAAGCCAAGAAATGGTTGACAAGACAACAAATTTTTCGCACTTCTGCTGCTCCAATCGCTTAACCAGAATGGCCTAGGGGAAAAATACACATACCGTTGTAATCGGGCGAGTTTCTACTTTCAAATGCCATTGGAATGTTTGCGTTAGGTCAATCCGTTTGTGAGATATGATTGTTTGAGGCTAAGAAATGGTTGAGAAGACAACAAATTTTTCGCGATTCTGCTGCTCCAAACGCTTAACCAGAATGGACTAGGGAAAAAATACACATACCGTTGTAATCGGGCGAGTTTCTACTTTCAAATGCCATAGAAATGTCTGGGTTAGGTCAATCCGTTTGTGAGATATGATTGTTTGAAGCTAAGAAATGGTTGAGAAGACAATAAATTTTTCGCGATTCTGCTGCTCCAAACGCTTAACCAGAATGGACTAGGGAAAAAATACGCATACCGTTGTAATCGGGCGGGTTTCTGCTTTCTGATGCAGAAGGAATTTTTGGGGTAGGTCAATCCGTTCGCGAGATATGGGAGTTTGAGGCTAAGAAATGGTTGAGGAGACAACAAATTTTTCGCAATTCTGCTGCTCCAAACGCTGAACCAGAATGGCCTAGGGCAAAAATACACATACCGTTGTAATGGGGCGAGTTTCTACTTTCAGAAGCAATAGGAATTTTTGGGTTAGGTCAATCCGTTCGCGAGATATGGGAGTTTGAAGCTAAGAAATGGTTGAGGAGACAACAAATTTTTCGCAATTCTGCTGCTACAAACGCTTAACCAGAATGGCCTAGGGCAAAAATACACATCCCGTTGTAATCGGGCGAGTTTCTACTTTCAGATGCAATAGGAATTTTTGGGTTTGGTCAATCCGTTCGCGAGATATGGGAGTTTGAAGCCAAGAAATGGTTGAGAAGGCAAAAAATTTTTCGCAATTCTGCTGCTTCGAACGCTTAACCAGACTGGCCTAGGGAAAAAATACACATACCGTTGTAATCGGGCGAGTTTCTACTTTCAGATGCGATAGGAATTTTTGGGTTAAGTCAATCCGTTCGCGAGATATGGGAGTTTGAAGCCAAGAAATGGTTGAGAAGGCAAAAAATTTTTCGCAATTCTGCTGCTTCAAACGCTTAACCAGAATGGCCTTAGGAAAAAATACACATACCGTTGTAATCGTTCGAGTTTCTACTTTCAAATGCCATAGAAATGTTTGGGTTAGGTCAATCCGTTCGCGAGATATGAGAGTTTGAAGCTAAAAAATGGTTGAGAAGACAACAAATTTTTCGCTATTCTGCTGCTCCAAACGCTTAACCAGAATGGACTAGGGACAAAATACACATACCGTTGTAATCGGGCGAGTTTCTACTTTTCTAATGCCATAGGAATGTTTGGGATAGGTCAATTCGTTTGTGAGATATGATTGTTTGAAGCTAAGAAATGGTTGAGAAGACAACAAATTTCTCGCGATTCTGCTGCTCCAAACGCTTAACCAGAGTGGACTAGGGAAAAAATATGCATACCGTTGTAATCGGGCGGGTTTCTGCTTTCTGATGCAGCAGGAATTTTTGGGTTGGGTCAATCCGTTCGCGAGATATGGGAGTTTGAAGCTAAGAAATGGTTGAGGTGACAACAAATTTTTCGCACTTCTGCTGCTCCAAACGCTTAACCAGAATGGCCTAGGGCAAAAATACACATACCGTTGTAATCGGGCGAGTTTCTACTTTCAGATGCAATAGGAATTTTTGGGTTTGGTCAATCCGTTCGCGAGATATGGGAGTTTGAAGCCAAGAAATGGTTGAGAAGGCAAAAAATTTTTCGCAATTCTGCTGCTTCAAACGCTTAACCAGAATGGCCTAGGGAAAAAATACACATACCGTTGTAATCGGGCGAGTTTCTACTTTCAGCTACAACAGGAATTTTTGGGTTAAGTCAATCCGTTCGCGAGATATGGGACTTTGAAGCTAAGAAATGGTTGACAAGACAACAAATTTTTCGCACTTCTGCTGCTCCAATCGCTTAACCAGAATGGCCTAGGGGAAAAATACACGTACCGTTGTAATCGGGCGAGTTTCTACTTTCAAATGCCATAGGAATGTCTGGGTTAGGTCAATCCGTTTGTGAGATATGATTGTTTGAAGCTAAGAAATGGTTGAGAAGACAACAAATTTTTCGCGATTCTGCTGCTCCAAACGCTTAACCAGAATGGACTAGGGAAAAAATACGCATACCGTTGTAATCGGGCGGGTTTCTGCTTTCTGATGCAGAAGGAATTTTTGGGGTAGGTCAATCCGTTCGCGAGATATGGGAGTTTGAAGCTAAGAAATGGTTGAGGAGACAACAAATTTTTCGCACTTCTGCTGCTCCAAACGCTGAACCAGAATGGCCTAGGGCAAAAATACACATACCGTTGTAATCGGGCGAGTTTCTACTTTCAGATGCAATAGGAATTTTTGGGTTTGGTCAATCCGTTCGCTAGATATGGGAGTTTGAAGCCAAGAAATGGTTGAGAAGTCAAAAAATTTTTCGCAATTCTGCTGCTTCAAACGCTTAACCAGAATGGTCTAGGGAAAAAATAAACATACCGTTGTAATCGGGCGAGTTTCCACTTTCAAATGCCATAGGAATGTTTGGGTTAGGTCAATCCGTTTGTGAGATATGATTGTTTGAAGCTAAGAAATGGTTGAGAACACAAAAAATTTTTCGCGATTCTGCTGCTCCAAACGCTTAACCAGAATGGACTAGGGAAAAAATACACATACCGTTGTAATCGGGGGAGTTTCTTCTTTCAGATGCAATAGGAATTTTTGGGTTAGGTCAATCCGTTCACGAGATATGGGAGTTTGAAGCCAAGAAATGGTTGAGAAGGCAAAAAATTTTTCGCAATTCTGCTGCACCAAACGTTTAACCAGAATGGCCTAGGGAAAAAATACACATACCGTTGTAATCGGGCGAGTTTCTACTTTCAGATGCGATAGGAATTTTAGGGATAGGTCAATCCGTTCGCGAGATATGGGAGTTTGAAGCCAAGAAATGGTTGTGAAGGCAAAAAATTTTTCGCAATTCTGCTACTTCTAACGCTTAACCAGAATGGCCTAGGGAAAAAATACACAAACCGTTGTAATCGGGCGAGTTTCTACTTTCAGTTACAATAGGAATTTTTGGGTTAGGTCAATCCGTTCGCGACATATGGGAGTTTGAAGCCAAGAAATGGTTAAGAAGGCAAAAAATTTTTCGCAATTCTGCTGCTTCAAACGCTTAACCAGAATGGCCTAGGGGAAAAATACACGTACCGTTGTAATCGGGCGAGTTTCTACTTTCAAATGCCATAGGAATGTTTGGGTTAGGTCAATCCGTTCGTGAGATATGATTCTTTGAAGCTAAGAAATGGTTGAGAAGACAACAAATTTTTCGCACTTCTGCTGCTCCAAACGCTTAACCCGAATGGCCTAGGGACAAAATACACATACCGTTGTAATCGGGCGAGTATCTACTTTCAGATGCGATAGGAATTTTTGGGGTAGGTCAATCCGTTCGCGAGATATGGGAGTTTGAAGCCAAGAAATGGTTGAGAAGGCAAAAAATTTTTCGCAATTCTGCTGCTTCAAACGCTTAACCAGAATGGCCTAAGGACAAAATACACATACTGTTGTAATCGGGCGAGTTTCTACTTTCAGATGCGATAGGAATTTTTGGGTTAGGTCAATCCGTTCGCGAGATATGGGAGTTTGAAGCCAAGAAATGGTTGAGAAGGCAAAATATTTTTCGCAATTCTGCTGCTTCAAACGCTTAACCAGAATGGCCTAGGGAAAAAATACACATACTGTTGTAATCGGGCGAGTTTCTACTTTCAGATGCGATAGGAATTTTAGGGATAGGTCAATCCGTTCGCGAGATATGGGAGTTTGAAGCCAAGAAATGGTTGTGAAGGCAAAAAATTTTTCGCAATTCTGCTACTTCAAACGCTTAACCAGAATTGCCTAGGGAAAAAATACACAAACCGTTGTAATCGGGCGAGTTTCTACTTTCAGTTACAATAGGAATTTTTGGGTTAGGTCAATCCGTTCGCGACATATGGGAGTTTGAAGCCAAGAAATGGTTAAGAAAGCAAAAAATTTTTCGCAATTCTGCTGCTTCAAACGCTTAACCAGAATGGCCTAGGGGAAAAATACACGTACCGTTGTAATCGGGCGAGTTTCTACTTTCAAATGCCATAGGAATGTTTGGGTTAGGTCAATCCGTTCGTGAGATATGATTGTTTGAAGCTAAGAAATGGTTGAGAAGACAACAAATTTTTCGCACTTCTGCTGCTCCAAACGCTTAACCCGAATGGCCTAGGGACAAAATACACATACCGTTGTAATCGGGCGAGTATCTACTTTCAGATGCGATAGGAATTTTTGGGGTAGGTCAATCCGTTCGCGAGATATGGGAGTTTGAAGCCAAGAAATGGTTGAGAAGGCAAAAAATTTTTCGCACTTCTGCTGCTCCAACCGCTTAACCAGAATGGCCTAGGGGAAAAATACACGTACCGTTGTAATCGGGCGAGTTTCTACTTTCAAATGCCATAGGAATGTCTGGGTTAGGTCAATCCGTTTGTGAGATATGATTGTTTGAAGCTAAGAAATGGTTGAGGAGACAACAAATTTTTCGCAATTCTGCTGCTCCAAACGCTGAACCAGAATGGCTTAGGGCAAAAATACACATACCGTTGTAATGGGGCGAGTTTCTACTTTCAGATGCAATAGGAATTTTTGGGTTAGGCAATCCGTTCGCGAGATATGGGAGTTTGAAGCTAAGAAATGGTTGAGGAGACAACAAATTTTTCGCAATTCTGCTGCTACAAACGCTTAACCAGAATGGCCTAGGGCAAAAATACACATCCCGTTGTAATCGGGCGAGTTTCTACTTTCAGATGCAATAGGAATTTTTGGGTTTGGTCAATCCGTTCGCGAGATATGGGAGTTTGAAGCCAAGAAATGGTTGAGAAGGCAAAAAATTTTTCGCAATTCTGCTGCTTCAAACGCTTAACCAGACTGGCCTAGGGAAAAAATACACATACCGTTGTAATCGGGCGAGTTTCTACTTTCAGATGCGATAGGAATTTTTGGGTTAAGTCAATCCGTTCGCGAGATATGGGAGTTTGAAGCCAAGAAATGGTTGAGAAGGCAAAAAATTTTTCGCAATTCTGCTGCTTCAAACGCTTAACCAGAATGGCCTTAGGAAAAAATACACATACCGTTGTAATCGTTCGAGTTTCTACTTTCAAATGCCATAGAAATGTTTGGGTTAGGTCAATCCGTTCGCGAGATATGAGAGTTTGAAGCTAAGAAATGGTTGAGAAGACAACAAATTTTTCGCTATTCTGCTGCTCCAAACACTTAACCAGAATGGACTAGGGACAAAATACACATACCGTTGTAATCGGGCGAGTTTCTACTTTTCTAATGCCATAGGAATGTTTGGGTTAGGTCAATTCGTTTGTGAGATATGATTGTTTGAAGCTAAGAAATGGTTGAGAAGACAACAAATTTCTCGCGATTCTGCTGCTCCAAACGCTTAACCAGAGTGGACTAGGGAAAAAATATGCATACCGTTGTAATCGGGCGGGTTTCTGCTTTCTGATGCAGCAGGAATTTTTGGGTTGGGTCAATCCGTTCGCGAGATATGGGAGTTTGAAGCTAAGAAATGGTTGAGGTGACAACAAATTTTTCGCACTTCTGCTGCTCCAAACGCTTAACCAGAATGGCCTAGGGCAAAAATACACATACCGTTGTAATCGGGCGAGTTTCTACTTTCAGATGCAATAGGAATTTTTGGGTTAAGTCAATCCGTTCGCGAGATATGGGACTTTGAAGCTAAGAAATGGTTGACAAGACAACAAATTTTTCGCACTTCTGCTGCTCCAATCGCTTAACCAGAATGGCCTAGGGGAAAAATACACGTACCGTTGTAATCGGGCGAGTTTCTACTTTCAAATGCCATAGGAATGTCTGGGTTAGGTCAATCCGTTTGTGAGATATGATTGTTTGAAGCTAAGAAATGGTTGAGAAGACAACAAATTTTTCGCGATTCTGCTGCTCCAAACGCTTAACCAGAATGGACTAGGGAAAAAATACGCATACCGTTGTAATCGGGCGGGTTTCTGCTTTCTGATGCAGAAGGAATTTTTGGGGTAGGTCAATCCGTTCGCGAGATATGGGAGTTTGAAGCTAAGAAATGGTTGAGGAGACAACAAATTTTTCGCACTTCTGCTGCTCCAAACGCTGAACCAGAATGACCTAGGGCAAAAATACACATACCGTTGTAATCGGGCGAGTTTCTACTTTCAGATGCAATAGGAATTTTTGGGTTTGGTCAATCCGTTCGCTAGATACGGGAGTTTGAAGCCAAGAAATGGTTGAGAAGTCAAAAAATTTTTCGCAATTCTGCTGCTTCAAACGCTTAACCAGAATGGTCTAGGGAAAAAATAAACATACCGTTGTAATCGGGCGAGTTTCTACTTTCAAATGCCATAGGAATGTTTGGGTTAGGTCAATCCGTTTGTGAGATATGATTGTTTGAAGCTAAGAAATGGTTGATAACACAACAAATTTTTCGCGATTCTGCTGCTCCAAACGCTTAACCAGAATGGACTAGGGAAAAAATACACATACCGTTGTAATCGGGGGAGTTTCTTCTTTCAGATGCAATAGGAATTTTTGGGTTAGGTCAATCCGTTCACGAGATATGGGAGTTTGAAGCCAAGAAATGGTTGAGAAGGCAAAAAATTTTTCGCAATTCTGCTGCACAAAACGTTTAACCAGAATGGCCTAGGGAAAAAATACACATACCGTTGTAATCGGGCGAGATTCTACTTTCAGATGCGATACGAATTTTAGGGTTAGGTCAATCCGTTCGCGAGATATGGGAGTTTGAAGCCAAGAAATGGTAGAGAAGGCAAAAAATTTTTCACAATTCTGCTGCACCAAACGTTTAACCAGAATGGCCTAGGGAAAAAATACACATACAGTTGTAATCGGGCGAGTTTCTACTTTCTGATGCAACAGGAATTTTTGGGTTATGTCAATCCGTTCGCGAGATATGGGAGTTTGAATCCATGAAATGGTTGTGAAGGAAACAAATTTTTCGCAATTCTGCTGCTCCAAACGCTTAACCAGAATGGCCTAGGGAAAAAATACACATACCGTTGTAATCGGGCGAGTTTCTACTTTCAGATGCGATAGGAATTTTAGGGATAGGTCAATCCGTTCGCGAGATATGGGAGTTTGAAGCCAAGAAATGGTTGTGAAGGCAAAAAATTTTTCGCAATTCTGCTACTTCAAACGCTTAACCAGAATGGCCTAGGGAAAAAATACACAAACCGTTGTAATCGGGCGAGTTTCTACTTTCAGTTACAATAGGAATTTTTGGGTTAGGTCAATCCGTTCGCGACATATGGGAGTTTGAAGCCAAGAAATGGTTAAGAAGGCAAAAAATTTTTCGCAATTCTGCTGCTTCAAACGCTTAACCAGAATGGCCTAGGGGAAAAATACACGTACCGTTGTAATCGGGCGAGTTTCTACTTTCAAATGCCATAGGAATGTTTGGGTTAGGTCAATCCGTTCGTGAGATATGATTCTTTGAAGATAAGAAATGGTTGAGAAGACAACAAATTTTTCGCACTTCTGCTGCTCCAAACGCTTAACCCGAATGGCCTAGGGACAAAATACACATACCGTTGTAATCGGGCGAGTATCTACTTTCAGATGCGATAGGAATTTTTGGGGTAGGACAATCCGTTCGCGAGATATGGGAGTTTGAAGCCAAGAAATGGTTGAGAAGGCAACAAATTTTTCGCAATTCTGCTGCTTCAAACGCTTAACCAGAATGGCCTAGGGACAAAATACACATACTGTTGTAATCGGGCGAGTTTCTACTTTCAGATGCGATAGGAATTTTTGGGTTAGGTCAATCCGTTCGCGAGATATGGGAGTTTGAAGCCAAGAAATGGTTGAGAAGGCAAAATATTTTTCGCAATTCTGCTGCTTCAAACGCTTAACCAGAATGGCCTAGGGAAAAAATACACATACTGTTGTAATCGGGCGAGTTTCTACTTTCAGATGCGATAGGAATTTTAGGGATAGGTCAATCCGTTCGCGAGATATGGGAGTTTGAAGCCAAGAAATGGTTGTGAAGGCAAAAAATTTTTCGCAATTCTGCTACTTCAAACGCTTAACCAGAATTGCCTAGGGAAAAAATAGACAAACCGTTGTAATCGGGCGAGTTTCTACTTTCAGTTACAATAGGAATTTTTGGGTTAGGTCAATCCGTTCGCGACATATGGGAGTTTGAAGCCAAGAAATGGTTAAGAAGGCAAAAAATTTTTCGCAATTCTGCTGCTTCAAACGCTTAACCAGAATGGCCTAGGGGAAAAATACACGTACCGTTGTAATCGGGCGAGTTTCTACTTTCAAATGCCATAGGAATGTTTGGGTTAGGTCAATCCGTTCGTGAGATATGATTGTTTGAAGCTAAGAAATGGTTGAGAAGACAACAAATTTTTCGCACTTCTGCTGCTCCAAACGCTTAACCCGAATGGCCTAGGGACAAAATACACATCCCGTTGTAATCGGGCGAGTATCTACTTTCAGATGCGATAGGAATTTTTGGGGTAGGTCAATCCGTTCGCGAGATATGGGGGTTTGAAGCCAAGAAATGGTTGAGAAGGCAAAAAATTTTTCGCACTTCTGCTGCTCCAATCGCTTAACCAGAATGGCCTAGGGGAAAAATACACGTACCGTTGTAATCGGGCGAGTTTCTACTTTCAAATGCCATAGGAATGTTTGGGTTAGGACAATCCGTTCGTGAGATATGATTCTTTGAAGCTAAGTAATGGTTGAGAAGACAACAAATTTTTCGCACTTCTGCTGCTCCAAACGCTTAACCCGAATGGCCTAGGGACAAAATACACATACCGTTGTAATCGGGCGAGTATCTACTTTCAGATGCGATAGGAATTTTTGGGGTAGGTCAATCCGTTCGCGAGATATGGGAGTTTGAAGCCAAGAAATGGTTGAGAAGGCAAAAAATATTTCGCAATTCTGCTGCTTCAAACGCTTAACCAGAATGGCCTAGGGAAAAAATACACAAACCGTTGTAATCGGGCGAGTTTCTACTTTCAGTTACAATAGGAATTTTTGGGTTAGGTCAATCCGTTCGCGACATATGGGAGTTTGAAGCCAAGAAATGGTTAAGAAGGCAAAAAATTTTTCGCAATTCTGCTGCTTCAAACGCTTAACCAGAATGGCCTAGGGGAAAAATACACGTACCGTTGTAATCGGGCGAGTTTCTACTTTCAAATGCCATAGGAATGTTTGGGTTAGGTCAATCCGTTCGTGAGATATGATTCTTTGAAGCTAAGAAATGGTTGAGAAGACAACAAATTTTTCGCACTTCTGCTGCTCCAAACGCTTAACCCGAATGGCCTAGGGACAAAATACACATACCGTTGTAATCGGGCGAGTATCTACTTTCAGATGCGATAGGAATTTTTGGGGTAGGTCAATCCGTTCGCGAGATATGGGAGTTTGAAGCCAAGAAATGGTTAAGAAGGCAAAAAATTTTTGGCAATTCTGCTGCTTCAAACGCTTAACCAGAATGGCCTAGGGGAAAAATACACGTACCGTTGTAATCGGGCGAGTTTCTACTTTCAAATGCCATAGGAATGTTTGGGTTAGGTCAATCCGTTCGTGAGATATGATTGTTTGAAGCTAAGAAATGGTTGAGAAGACAACAAATTTTTCGCACTTCTGCTGCTCCAAACGCTTAACCCGAATGGCCTAGGGACAAAATACACATACCGTTGTAATCGGGCGAGTATCTACTTTCAGATGCGATAGGAATTTTTGTGGTAGGTCAATCCGTTCGCGAGATATGGGAGTTTGAAGCCAAGAAATGGTTGAGAAGGCAAAAAATTTTTCGCACTTCTGCTGCTCCAATCGCTTAACCAGAATGGCCTAGGGGAAAAACACACGTACCGTTGTAATTGGGCGAGTTTCTACTTTCAAATGCCATAGGAATGTTTGGGTTAGGTCAATCCGTTCGCGAGATATGAGAGTTTGCATCTAAGAAATGGTTGAGAAGACAACAAATTTTTCGCGATTCTGCTGCTCCAAACGCTTAACCAGAATGGACTAGGGAAAAAATACGCATACCGTTGTAATCGGGCGAGTTTCTGCTTTCTGATGCAACAGGAATTTTTGGGTTAGGTAAATCCGTTCGCGAGATATGGGAGTTTGAAGCCAAGAAATGGTTGATAAGGCAAAAAATTTTTCGCAATTCTGCTGCTCAAAACGCTTAACCAGAATGGCCTAGGGAAAAAATACACATACCGTTGTAATCGGGCGAGTTTCTACTTTCAGACGGGATAGGAATTTTTGGATTTGGTCAATCCGTTCGCGAGATATGGGAGTTTGTTGCCAAGAAATGGTTGAGAAGGCAAAAAATTTTTCGCAATTCTGCTGCTCCAAACGTTTAACCAGAATGGCCTAGGGAAAAAATACACATACCGTTGTAATCGGGCGAGTTTCTACTTTCAGTTACAATAGGAATTTTTGGGTTAGGTCAATCCGTTCGCGAGATATGGGACTTTGAAGCTAAGAAATGGTTGTCAAGAAAACAAATTTTTCGCACTTCTGCTGCTCCAATCGCTTAACCAGAATGGCCTAGGGGAAAAATACACGTACCGTTGTAATCGGGCGAGTTTCTACTATCAAATGCAATAGGAATTTTTGGGTTAGGTCAATCCGTTCGCGAGTTATGGGAGTTGGAAGCTAAGAAATGGTTGAGAAGAGAACAAATTGTTCACAATTCTGCTGGTCCAAACGCTTAACCAGAATGGACTAGGGGAAAAATACTCATACCGTTGTAATCGGGCGAGTTTCGCTTTCTGATGCAACAGGAATTTTTGGGTTAGGTAAATCCGTTCGCGAGATATGGGAGTTTGAAGCTAAGAAATGGTTGAGAAGACAACAAATTTTTCGCAATTCTGCTGCTCCAAACGCTTACCCAGAATGGCCTAGGGACAAAATACACATACCGTTGTAATCGGGCGAGTTTCTACTTTCAGATGCAGAAGGAATTTTTGGGGTAGGTCAATCCGTTCGCGAGATATGGGAGTTTGAAGCTAAGAAATGGTTGAGGAGACAACAAATTTTTCGCACTTCTGCTGCTCCAAACGCTGAACCAGAATGGCCTAGGGCAAAAATACACATACCGTTGTAATCGGGCGAGTTTCTACTTTCAGATGCAATAGGAATTTTTGGGTTTCGTCAATCCGTTCGCTAGATATGGGAGTTTGAAACCAAGAAATGGTTTAGAAGGTAAAAAATTTTTCGCAATTCTGCTGCTTCAAACGCTTAACCAGAATGGCCTAGGGAAAAAATACACATACCGTTGTAAACGGGCGAGTTTCTACTTTCAGAGGCAATAGGAATTTTTGGGGTAGGTCAATCCGTTCGCGAGATATGGGAGATTGAAGCCAAGAAATGGTTGAGAAGGCAAAAAATTTTTCGCAATTCTGCTGCTTCAAACGCTTATCCAGAATGGCCTAGGGAAAAAATACACATACCGTTGCAATCGGGCGAGTTTCTACTTACAGATGCGATAGGAATTTTAGGGTTAGGTCAATCCGTTCGCGAGATATGGGAGTTTGAAGCCAAGAAATGGTTGAGAAGGCAAACAATTTTTCGCAATTCTGCTGCTTCAAAGGCTTAACCAGAATGGCCTAGGGAAAAAATACACATACCGTTGTAATCGGGCGAGTTTCTACTTTCAAATGCCATAGGAATGTTTGGGTTAGGTCAATCCGTTCGTGAGATATGATTGTTTGAAGCTAAGAAATGGTTGAGAAGACAACAAATTTTTCGCGATTCTGCTGCTCCAAACGCTTAACCAGAATGGACTAGGGAAAAAATACGCATACCGTTGTAATCGGGCGAGTTTCTGCTTTCTGATGCAGCAGGAATTTTTGGGTTATGTCAATCCGTTCGCGAGATATGGGAGTTTGAAGCCAAGAAATGGTTGATAAGGCAAAAAATTTTTCGCAATTCTGCTGCTCCAAACGCTTAACCAGAATGGCCTAGGGAAAAAATACACATACCGTTGCAATCGGGCGAGTTTCTACTTACAGATGCGATAGGAATTTTAGGGTTAGGTCAATCCGTTCGCGAGATATGGGAGTTTGAAGCCAAGAAATGGTTGAGAAGGCAAACAATTTTTCGCAATTCTGCTGCTTCAAAGGCTTAACCAGAATGGCCTAGGGAAAAAATACACATACCGTTGTAATCGGGCGAGTTTCTACGTTCAAATGCCATAGGAATGTTTGGGTTAGGTCAATCCGTTCGTGAGATATGATTGTTTGAAGCTAAGAAATGGTTGAGAAGACAACAAATTTTTCGCGATTCTGCTGCTCCAAACGCTTAACCAGAATGGACTAGGGAAAAAATACGCATACCGTTGTAATCGGGCGAGTTTCTGCTTTCTGATGCAGCAGGAATTTTTGGGTTATGTCAATCCGTTCGCGAGATATGGGAGTTTGAAGCCAAGAAATGGTTGATAAGGCAAAAAATTTTTCGCAATTCTGCTGCTCCAAACGCTTAACCAGAATGGCCTAGGGAAAAAATACACATACCGTTGTAATCGGGCGAGTTTCTACTTTCAGGTGCAATAGGAATTTTTGGGTTAGGTCAATCCGTTCGCGAGATATGGGAGTTTGAAGCTAAGAAATGGTTGAGGAGACAACAAATTTTTCGCACTTCTGCAGCTCCAAACGCTTAACCAGAATGGCCTAGGGCAAAAATACACATACCGTTGTAATCGGGCGAGTTTCTACTTTCAGATGCGATAGGAATTTTTGGGTTAAGTCAATCCGTTCGCGAGATATGGGAGTTTGAAGCCAAGAAATGGTTGAGAATTCAAAAAATTTTACGCAATTCTGCTGCTTCAAACGCTTAACCAGAATGGCCTAGGGAAAAAATACACATACAGTTGTAATCGGGCGAGTTTCTACTTTCTGATGCAACCGGAATTTTTTGGGTTATGTCAATCCGTTCGCGAGATATGGGAGTTTGAATCCAAGAAATGGTTGAGAAGGAAACAAATTTTTCGCAATTCTGCTACTCCAAACGCTTAACCAGAATGGCCTAGGGAAAAAATACACATACCGTTGTAATCGGGCGAGTTTCTACATTCAGATGCGATAGGAATTTTAGGGATAGGTCAATCCGTTCGCGAGATATGGGAGTTTGAAGCCAAGAAATGGTTGTGAAGGCAAAAAATTTTTCGCAATTCTGCTACTTCAAACGCTTAACCAGAATGGCCTAGGGAAAAAATACACAAACCGTTGTAATCGGGCGAGTTTCTACTTTCAGTTACAATAGGAATTTTTGGGTTAGGTCAATCCGTTCGCGACATATGGCAGTTTGAAGCCAAGAAATGGTTAAGAAGGCAAAAAATTTTTCGCAATTCTGCTGCTTCAAACGCTTAACCAGAATGGCCTAGGGGAAAAATACACGTACCGTTGTAATCGGGCGAGTTTCTACTGTCAAATGCCATAGGAATGTTTGGGTTAGGTCAATCCGTTCGTGAGATATGATTGTTTGAAGCTAAGAAATGGTTGAGAAGACAACAAATTTTTCGCACTTCTGCTGCTCCAAACGCTTAACCCGAATGGCCTAGGGACAAAATACACATACCGTTGTAATCGGGCGAGTATCTACTTTCAGATGCGATAGGAATTTTTGTGGTAGGTCAATCCGTTCGCGAGATATGGGAGTTTGAAGCCAAGAAATGGTTGAGAAGGCAAAAAATTTTTCGCACTTCTGCTGCTCCAATCGCTTAACCAGAATGGCCTAGGGGAAAAACACACGTACCGTTGTAATTGGGCGAGTTTCTACTTTCAAATGCCATAGGAATGTTTGGGTTAGGTCAATCCGTTCGCGAGATATGAGAGTTTGCATCTAAGAAATGGTTGATAAGGCAAAAAAATTTTCGCAATTCTGCTGCTCCAAACGCTTAACCAGAATGGCCTAGGGAAAAAATACACATACCGTTGTAATCGGGCGAGTTTCTACTTTCAGTTACAATAGGAATTTTTGGGTTAGGTCAATCCGTTCGCGAGATATGGGACTTTGAAGCTAAGAAATGGTTGTCAAGAAAACAAATTTTTCGCACTTCTGCTGCTCCAATCGCTTAACCAGAATGGCCTAGGGGAAAAATACACGTACCGTTGTAATCGGGCGAGTTTCTACTATCAAATGCAATAGGAATTTTTGGGTTAGGTCAATCCGTTCGCGAGTTATGGGAGTTGGAAGCTAAGAAATGGTTGAGAAGAGAACAAATTGTTCACAATTCTGCTGCTCCAAACGCTTAACCAGAATGGACTAGGGGAAAAATACTCATACCGTTGTAATCGGGCGAGTTTCGCTTTCTGATGCAACAGGAATTTTTGGGTTAGGTAAATCCGTTCGCGAGATATGGGAGTTTGAAGCTAAGAAATGGTTGAGAAGACAACAAATTTTTCGCAATTCTGCTGCTCCAAACGCTTACCCAGAATGGCCTAGGGACAAAATACACATACCGTTGTAATCGGGCGAGTTTCTACTTTCAGATGCAGAAGGAATTTTTGGGGTAGGTCAATCCGTTCGCGAGATATGGGAGTTTGAAGCTAAGAAATGGTTGAGGAGACAACAAATTTTTCGCACTTCTGCTGCTCCAAACGCTGAACCAGAATGGCCTAGGGCAAAAATACACATACCGTTGTAATCGGGCGAGTTTCTACTTTCAGATGCAATAGGAATTTTTGGGTTTGGTCAATCCGTTCGCTAGATATGGGAGTTTGAAACCAAGAAATGGTTGAGAAGGCAAAAAATTTTTCGCAATTCTGCTGCTTCAAACGCTTAACCAGAATGGCCTAGGGAAAAAATACACATACCGTTGTAATCGGGCGAGTTTCTACTTTCAGAGGCAATAGGAATTTTTGGGGTAGGTCAATCCGTTCGCGAGATATGGGAGATTGAAGCCAAGAAATGGTTGAGAAGGCAAAAAATTTTTCGCAATTCTGCTGCTTCAAACGCTTAACCAGAATGGCCTAGGGAAAAAATACACATACCGTTGCAATCGGTCGAGTTTCTACTTACAGATGCGATAGGAATTTTAGGGTTAGGTCAATCCGTTCGCGAGATATGGGAGTTTGAAGCCAAGAAATGGTTGAGAAGGCAAACAATTTTTCGCAATTCTGCTGCTTCAAAGGCTTAACCAGAATGGCCTAGGGAAAAAATACACATACCGTTGTAATCGGGCGAGTTTCTACTTTCAAATGCCATAGGAATGTTTGGGTTAGGTCAATCCGTTCGTGAGATATGATTGTTTGAAGCTAAGAAATGGTTGAGAAGACAACAAATTTTTCGCACTTCTGCTGCTCCAAACGCTTAACCCGAATGGCCTAGGGACAAAATACACATACCGTTGTAATCGGGCGAGTATCTACTTTCAGATGCGATAGGAATTTTTGTGGTAGGTCAATCCGTTCGCGAGATATGGGAGTTTGAAGCCAAGAAATGGTTGAGAAGGCAAAAAATTTTTCGCACTTCTGCTGCTCCAATCGCTTAACCAGAATGGCCTAGGGGAAAAACACACGTACCGTTGTAATTGGGCGAGTTTCTACTTTCAAATGCCATAGGAATGTTTGGGTTAGGTCAAACCGTTCGCGAGATATGAGAGTTTGCATCTAAGAAATGGTTGAGAAGACAACAAATTTTTCGCGATTCTGCTGCTCCAAACGCTTAACCAGAATGGACTAGGGAAAAAATACGCATACCGTTGTAATCGGGCGAGTTTCTGCTTTCTGATGCAACAGGAATTTTTGGTTTAGGTAAATCCGTTCGCGAGATATGGGAGTTTGAAGCCAAGAAATGGTTGATAAGGCAAAAAAATTTTCGCAATTCTGCTGCTCCAAACGCTTAACCAGAATGGCCTAGGGAAAAAATACACATACCGTTGTAATCGGGCGAGTTTCTACTTTCAGACGGGATAGGAATTTTTGGATTTGGTCAATCCGTTCGCGAGATATGGGAGTTTGAAGCCAAGAAATGGTTGAGAAGGCAAAAAATTTTTCGCAATTCTGCTGCTCCAAACGTTTAACCAGAATGGCCTAGGGAAAAAATACACATACCGTTGTAATCGGGCGAGTTTCTACTTTCAGTTACAATAGGAATTTTTGGGTTAGGTCAATCCGTTCGCGAGATATGGGACTTTGAAGCTAAGAAATGGTTGTCAAGAAAACAAATTTTTCGCACTTCTGCTGCTCCAATCGCTTAACCAGAATGGCCTAGGGGAAAAATACACGTACCGTTGTAATCGGGCGAGTTTCTACTTTCAAATGCCATAGGAATGTTTGGGTTAGGTCAATCCGTTTGTGAGATATGATTGTTTGAAGCTAAGAAATGGTTGAGAACACAACAAATTTTTCGCGATTCTGCTGCTCCAAACGCTTAACCAGAATGGACTAGGGAAAAAATACACATACCGTTGTAATCGGGGGAGTTTCTTCTTTCAAATGCAATAGGAATTTTTGGGTTAGGTCAATCCGTTCACGAGATATGGGAGTTTGAAGCCAAGAAATGGTTGAGAAGGCAAAAAATTTTTCGCAATTCTGCTGCTCCAAACGCTTAACCAGAATGGCCCAGGGAAAAAATAAGCATACCGTTGTAATCGGGCGAGTTTCTACTTTCAGACGCAGAAGGAATTTTTGGGTTAGGTCAATCCGTTCGCGAGATATGGGAGTTTGAAGCTAAGAAATGGTTGAGAAGACAACAAATTTTTCGCAATTCTGCTGCTTCAAACGCTTAACCAGAATGGCCTAGGGAAAAAATACACATACCGTTGTAATCGGGCGAGTTTCTACTTTCAGAGGCAATAGGAATTTTTGGGTTAGGTCAATCCGTTCGTGAGATATGATTGTTTGAAGCTAAGAAATGGTTGAGAAGACAACAAATTTTTCGCACTTCTGCTGCTCCAAACGCTTAACCCGAATGGCCTAGGGACAAAATACACATACCGTTGTAATCGGGCGAGTATCTACTTTCAGATGCGATAGGAATTTTTGTGGTAGGTCAATCCGTTCGCGAGATATGGGAGTTTGAAGCCAAGAAATGGTTGAGAAGGCAAAAAATTTTTCGCACTTCTGCTGCTCCAATCGCTTAACCAGAATGGCCTAGGGGAAAAACACACGTACCGTTGTAATTGGGCGAGTTTCTACTTTCAAATGCCATAGGAATGTTTGGGTTAGGTCAATCCGTTCGCGAGATATGAGAGTTTGCATCTAAGAAATGGTTGAGAAGACAACAAATTTTTCGCGATTCTGCTGCTCCAAACGCTTAACCAGAATGGACTAGGGAAAAAATACGCATACCGTTGTAATCGGGCGAGTTTCTGCTTTCTGATGCAACAGGAATTTTTGGTTTAGGTAAATCCGTTCGCGAGATATGGGAGTTTGAAGCCAAGAAATGGTTGATAAGGCAAAAAAATTTTCGCAATTCTGCTGCTCCAAACGCTTAACCAGAATGGCCTAGGGAAAAAATACACATACCGTTGTAATCGGGCGAGTTTCTACTTTCAGACGGGATAGGAATTTTTGGATTTGGTCAATCCGTTCGCGAGATATGGGAGTTTGAAGCCAAGAAATGGTTGAGAAGGCAAAAAATTTTTCGCAATTCTGCTGCTCCAAACGTTTAACCAGAATGGCCTAGGGAAAAAATACACATACCGTTGTAATCGGGCGAGTTTCTACTTTCAGTTACAATAGGAATTTTTGGGTTAGGTCAATCCGTTCGCGAGATATGGGACTTTGAAGCTAAGAAATGGTTGAGAAGGCAAAAAATTTTTCGCAATTCTGCTGCTTCAAACGCTTAACCAGAATGGCCTAGGGAAAAAATACACATACCGTTGCAATCGGTCGAGTTTCTACTTACAGATGCGATAGGAATTTTAGGGTTAGGTCAATCCGTTCGCGAGTTATGGGAGATTGAAGCCAAGAAATGGTTGAGAAGGCAAAAAATTTTTCGCAATTCTGCTGCTTCAAACGCTTAACCAGAATGGCCTAGGGAAAAAATACACATACCGTTGCAATCGGTCGAGTTTCTACTTACAGATGCGATAGGAATTTTAGGGTTAGGTCAATCCGTTCGCGAGATATGGGAGTTTGAAGCCAAGAAATGGTTGAGAAGGCAAACAATTTTTCGCAATTCTGCTGCTTCAAAGGCTTAACCAGAATGGCCTAGGGAAAAAATACACATACCGTTGTAATCGGGCGAGTTTCTACTTTCAAATGCCATAGGAATGTTTGGGTTAGGTCAATCCGTTCGTGAGATATGATTGTTTGAAGCTAAGAAATGGTTGAGAAGACAACAAATTTTTCGCGATTCTGCTGCTCCAAACGCTTAACCAGAATGGACTAGGGAAAAAATACGCATACCGTTGTAATCGGGCGAGTTTCTGCTTTCTGATGCAGCAGGAATTTTTGGGTTATGTCAATCCGTTCGCGAGATATGGGAGTTTGAAGCCAAGAAATGGTTGATAAGGCAAAAAATTTTTCGCAATTCTGCTGCTCCAAACGCTTAACCAGAATGGCCTAGGGAAAAAATACACATACCGTTGTAATCGGGCGAGTTTCTACTTTCAGGTGCAATAGGAATTTTTGGGTTAGGTCAATCCGTTCGCGAGATATGGGAGTTTGAAGCTAAGAAATGGTTGAGGAGACAACAAATTTTTCGCACTTCTGCAGCTCCAAACGCTTAACCAGAATGGCCTAGGGCAAAAATACACATACCGTTGTAATCGGGCGAGTTTCTACTTTCAGATGCGATAGGAATTTTTGGGTTAAGTCAATCCGTTCGCGAGATATGGGAGTTTGAAGCCAAGAAATGGTTGAGAAGTCAAAAAATTTTTCGCAATTCTGCTGCTTCAAACGCTTAACCAGAATGGTCTAGGGAAAAAATACACATACCGTTGTAATCGGGCGAGTTTCTACTTTCAAATGCCATAGGAATGTTTGGGTTAGGTCAATCCGTTTGTGAGATATGATTGTTTGAAGCTAAGAAATGGTTGAGAACACAACAAATTTTTCGCGATTCTGCTGCTCCAAACGCTTAACCAGAATGGACTAGGGAAAAAATACACATACCGTTGTAATCGGGGTAGTTTCTTCTTTCAAATGCAATAGGAATTTTTGGGTTAGGTCAATCCGTTCACGAGATATGGGAGTTTGAAGCCAAGAAATGGTTGAGAAGGCAAAAAATTTTTCGCAATTCTGCTGCTCCAAACGCTTAACCAGAATGGCCCAGGGAAAAAATAAGCATACCGTTGTAATCGGGCGAGTTTCTACTTTCAGACGCAGAAGGAATTTTTGGGTTAGGTCAATCCGTTCGCGAGATATGGGAGTTTGAAGCTAAGAAATGGTTGAGAAGACAACAAATTTTTCGCACTTCCGCTGCTCCAAACGCTTAACCAGAATGGCCTAGGGAAAAAATACACATACCGTTGTAATCGGGCGAGTTTCTACTTTCAGAGGCAATAGGAATTTTTGGGGTAGGTCAATCCGTTCGCGAGATATGGGAGATTGAAGCCAAGAAATGGTTGAGAAGGCAAAAAATTTTTCGCAATTCTGCTGCTTCAAACGCTTAACCAGAGTGGCCTAGGGAAAAAATACACATACCGTTGCAATCGGGCGAGTTTCTACTTACAGATGCGATAGGAATTTTAGGGTTAGGTCAATCCGTTCGCGAGATATGGGAGTTTGAAGCCAAGAAATGGTTGAGAAGGCAAACAATTTTTCGCAATTCTGCTGCTTCAAAGGCTTAACCAGAATGGCGTAGGGAAAAAATACACATACCGTTGTAATCGGGCGAGTTTCTACTTTCAAATGCCATAGGAATGTTTGGGTTAGGTCAATCCGTTCGTGAGATATGATTGTTTGAAGCTAAGAAATGGTTGAGAAGACAACAAATTTTTCGCGATTCTGCTGCTCCAAACGCTTAACCAGAATGGACTAGGGAAAAAATACGCATACCGTTGTAATCGGGCGAGTTTCTGCTTTCTGATGCAGCAGGAATTTTTGGGTTATGTCAATCCGTTCGCGAGATATGGGAGTTTGAAGCCAAGAAATGGTTGATAAGGCAAAAAATTTTTCGCAATTCTGCTGCTCCAAACGCTTAACCAGAATGGCCTAGGGAAAAAATACACATACCGTTGTAATCGGGCGAGTTTCTACTTTCAGGTGCAATAGGAATTTTTGGGTTAGGTCAATCCGTTCGCGAGATATGGGAGTTTGAAGCTAAGAAATGGTTGAGGAGACAACAAATTTTTCGCACTTCTGCAGCTCCAAACGCTTAACCAGAATGGCCTAGGGCAAAAATACACATACCGTTGTAATCGGGCGAGTTTCTACTTTCAGATGCGATAGGAATTTTTGGGTTAAGTCAATCCGTTCGCGAGATATGGGAGTTTGAAGCCAAGAAATGGTTGAGAATTCAAAAAATTTTACGCAATTCTGCTGCTTCAAACGCTTAACCAGAATGGCCTAGGGAAAAAATACACATACAGTTGTAATCGGGCGAGTTTCTACTTTCTGATGCAACAGGAATTTTTGGGTTATGTCAATCCGTTCGCGAGATATGGGAGTTTGAATCCAAGAAATGGTTGAGAAGGAAACAAATTTTTCGCAATTCTGCTACTCCAAACGCTTAACCAGAATGGCCTAGGGAAAAAATACACATACCGTTGTAATCGGGCGAGTTTCTACATTCAGATGCGATAGGAATTTTAGGGATAGGTCAATCCGTTCGCTAGATATGGGAGTTTGAAGCCAAGAAATGGTTGTGAAGGCAAAAAATTTTTCGCAATTCTGCTACTTCAAACGCTTAACCAGAATGGCCTAGGGAAAAAATACACAAACCGTTGTAATCGGGCGAGTTTCTACTTTCAGTTACAATAGGAATTTTTGGGTTAGGTCAATCCGTTCGCGACATATGGGAGTTTGAAGCCAAGAAATGGTTAAGAAGGCAAAAAATTTTTCGCAATTCTGCTGCTTCAAACGCTTAACCAGAATGGCCTAGGGGAAAAATACACGTACCGTTGTAATCGGGCGAGTTTCTACTGTCAAATGCCATAGGAATGTTTGGGTTAGGTCAATCCGTTCGTGAGATATGATTGTTTGAAGCTAAGAAATGGTTGAGAAGACAACAAATTTTTCGCACTTCTGCTGCTCCAAACGCTTAACCCGAATGGCCTAGGGACAAAATACACATACCGTTGTAATCGGGCGAGTATCTACTTTCAGATGCGATAGGAATTTTTGTGGTAGGTCAATCCGTTCGCGAGATATGGGAGTTTGAAGCCAAGAAATGGTTGAGAAGGCAAAAAATTTTTCGCACTTCTGCTGCTCCAATCGCTTAACCAGAATGGCCTAGGGGAAAAACACACGTACCGTTGTAATTGGGCGAGTTTCTACTTTCAAATGCCATAGGAATGTTTGGGTTAGGTCAATCCGTTCGCGAGATATGAGAGTTTGCATCTAAGAAATGGTTGAGAAGACAACAAATTTTTCGCGATTCTGCTGCTCCAAACGCTTAACCAGAATGGACTAGGGAAAAAATACGCATACCGTTGTAATCGGGCGAGTTTCTGCTTTCTGATGCAACAGGAATTTTTGGTTTAGGTAAATCCGTTCGCGAGATATGGGAGTTTGAAGCCAAGAAATGGTTGATAAGGCAAAAAAATTTTCGCAATTCTGCTGCTCCAAACGCTTAACCAGAATGGCCTAGGGAAAAAATACACATACCGTTGTAATCGGGCGAGTTTCTACTTTCAGACGGGATAGGAATTTTTGGATTTGGTCAATCCGTTCGCGAGATATGGGAGTTTGAAGCCAAGAAATGGTTGAGAAGGCAAAAAATTTTTCGCAATTCTGCTGCTCCAAACGTTTAACCAGAATGGCCTAGGGAAAAAATACACATACCGTTGTAATCGGGCGAGTTTCTACTTTCAGTTACAATAGGAATTTTTGGGTTAGGTCAATCCGTTCGCGAGATATGGGACTTTGAAGCTAAGAAATGGTTGTCAAGAAAACAAATTTTTCGCACTTCTGCTGCTCCAATCGCTTAACCAGAATGGCCTAGGGGAAAAATACACGTACCGTTGTAATCGGGCGAGTTTCTACTATCAAATGCAATAGGAATTTTTGGGTTAGGTCAATCCGTTCGCGAGTTATGGGAGTTGGAAGCTAAGAAATGGTTGAGAAGAGAACAAATTGTTCACAATTCTGCTGCTCCAAACGCTTAACCAGAATGGACTAGGGGAAAAATACTCATACCGTTGTAATCGGGCGAGTTTCGCTTTCTGATGCAACAGGAATTTTTGGGTTAGGTAAATCCGTTCGCGAGATATGGGAGTTTGAAGCTAAGAAATGGTTGAGAAGACAACAAATTTTTCGCAATTCTGCTGCTCCAAACGCTTACCCAGAATGGCCTAGGGACAAAATACACATACCGTTGTAATCGGGCGAGTTTCTACTTTCAGATGCAGAAGGAATTTTTGGGGTAGGTCAATCCGTTCGCGAGATATGGGAGTTTGAAGCTAAGAAATGGTTGAGGAGACAACAAATTTTTCGCACTTCTGCTGCTCCAAACGCTGAACCAGAATGGCCTAGGGCAAAAATACACATACCGTTGTAATCGGGCGAGTTTCTGCTTTCTGATGCAACAGGAATTTTTGGTTTAGGTAAATCCGTTCGCGAGATATGAGAGTTTGCATCTAAGAAATGGTTGAGAAGACAACAAATTTTTCGCGATTCTGCTGCTCCAAACGCTTAACCAGAATGGACTAGGGAAAAAATACGCATACCGTTGTAATCGGGCGAGTTTCTGCTTTCTGATGCAACAGGAATTTTTGGTTTAGGTAAATCCGTTCGCGAGATATGGGAGTTTGAAGCCAAGAAATGGTTGATAAGGCAAAAAAATTTTCGCAATTCTGCTGCTCCAAACGCTTAACCAGAATGGCCTAGGGAAAAAATACATATACCGTTGTAATCGGGCGAGTTTCTACTTTCAGACGGGATAGGAATTTTTGGATTTGGTCAATCCGTTCGCGAGATATGGGAGTTTGAAGCCAAGAAATGGTTGAGAAGGCAAAAAATTTTTCGCAATTCTGCTGCTCCAAACGTTTAACCAGAATGGCCTAGGGAAAAAATACACATACCGTTGTAATCGGGCGAGTTTCTACTTTCAGATGCGATAGGAATTTTTGGGTTAAGTCAATCCGTTCGCGAGATATGGGAGTTTGAAGCCAAGAAATGGTTGAGAATTCAAAAAATTTTACGCAATTCTGCTGCTTCAAACGCTTAACCAGAATGGCCTAGGGAAAAAATACACATACAGTTGTAATCGGGCGAGTTTCTACTTTCTGATGCAACAGGAATTTTTGGGTTATGTCAATCCGTTCGCGAGATATGGGAGTTTGAATCCAAGAAATGGTTGAGAAGGAAACAAATTTTTCGCAATTCTGCTACTCCAAACGCTTAACCAGAATGGCCTAGGGAAAAAATACACATACCGTTGTAATCGGGCGAGTTTCTACATTCAGATGCGATAGGAATTTTAGGGATAGGTCAATCCGTTCGCTAGATATGGGAGTTTGAAGCCAAGAAATGGTTGTGAAGGCAAAAAATTTTTCGCAATTCTGCTACTTCAAACGCTTAACCAGAATGGCCTAGGGAAAAAATACACAAACCGTTGTAATCGGGCGAGTTTCTACTTTCAGTTACAATAGGAATTTTTGGGTTAGGTCAATCCGTTCGCGACATATGGGAGTTTGAAGCCAAGAAATGGTTAAGAAGGCAAAAAATTTTTCGCAATTCTGCTGCTTCAAACGCTTAACCAGAATGGCCTAGGGGAAAAATACACGTACCGTTGTAATCGGGCGAGTTTCTACTGTCAAATGCCATAGGAATGTTTGGGTTAGGTCAATCCGTTCGTGAGATATGATTGTTTGAAGCTAAGAAATGGTTGAGAAGACAACAAATTTTTCGCACTTCTGCTGCTCCAAACGCTTAACCCGAATGGCCTAGGGACAAAATACACATACCGTTGTAATCGGGCGAGTATCTACTTTCAGATGCGATAGGAATTTTTGTGGTAGGTCAATCCGTTCGCGAGATATGGGAGTTTGAAGCCAAGAAATGGTTGAGAAGGCAAAAAATTTTTCGCACTTCTGCTGCTCCAATCGCTTAACCAGAATGGCCTAGGGGAAAAACACACGTACCGTTGTAATTGGGCGAGTTTCTACTTTCAAATGCCATAGGAATGTTTGGGTTAGGTCAATCCGTTCGCGAGATATGAGAGTTTGCATCAAAGAAATGGTTGAGAAGACAACAAATTTTTCGCGATTCTGCTGCTCCAAACGCTTAACCAGAATGGACTAGGGAAAAAATACGCATACCGTTGTAATCGGGCGAGTTTCTGCTTTCTGATGCAACAGGAATTTTTGGTTTAGGTAAATCCGTTCGCGAGATATGGGAGTTTGAAGCCAAGAAATGGTTGATAAGGCAAAAAAATTTTCGCAATTCTGCTGCTCCAAACGCTTAACCAGAATGGCCTAGGGAAAAAATACACATACCGTTGTAATCGGGCGAGTTTCTACTTTCAGACGGGATAGGAATTTTTGGATTTGGTCAATCCGTTCGCGAGATATGGGAGTTTGAAGCCAAGAAATGGTTGAGAAGGCAAAAAATTTTTCGCAATTCTGCTGCTCCAAACGTTTAACCAGAATGGCCTAGGGAAAAAATACACATACCGTTGTAATCGGGCGAGTTTCTACTTTCAGTTACAATAGGAATTTTTGGGTTAGGTCAATCCGTTCGCGAGATATGGGACTTTGAAGCTAAGAAATGGTTGTCAAGAAAACAAATTTTTCGCACTTCTGCTGCTCCAATCGCTTAACCAGAATGGCCTAGGGGAAAAATACACGTACCGTTGTAATCGGGCGAGTTTCTACTATCAAATGCAATAGGAATTTTTGGGTTAGGTCAATCCGTTCGCGAGTTATGGGAGTTGGAAGCTAAGAAATGGTTGAGAAGAGAACAAATTGTTCACAATTCTGCTGCTCCAAACGCTTAACCAGAATGGACTAGGGGAAAAATACTCATACCGTTGTAATCGGGCGAGTTTCGCTTTCTGATGCAACAGGAATTTTTGGGTTAGGTAAATCCGTTCGCGAGATATGGGAGTTTGAAGCTAAGAAATGGTTGAGAAGACAACAAATTTTTCGCAATTCTGCTGCTCCAAACGCTTACCCAGAATGGCCTAGGGACAAAATACACATACCGTTGTAATCGGGCGAGTTTCTACTTTCAGATGCAGAAGGAATTTTTGGGGTAGGTCAATCCGTTCGCGAGATATGGGAGTTTGAAGCTAAGAAATGGTTGAGGAGACAACAAATTTTTCGCACTTCTGCTGCTCCAAACGCTGAACCAGAATGGCCTAGGGCAAAAATACACATACCGTTGTAATCGGGCGAGTTTCTACTTTCAGATGCAATAGGAATTTTTGGGTTTGGTCAATCCGTTCGCTAGATATGGGAGTTTGAAACCAAGAAATGGTTGAGAAGGCAAAAAATTTTTCGCAATTCTGCTGCTTCAAACGCTTAACCAGAATGGCCTAGGGAAAAAATACACATACCGTTGCAATCGGTCGAGTTTCTACTTACAGATGCGATAGGAATTTTAGGGTTAGGTCAATCCGTTCGCGAGATATGGGAGTTTGAAGCCAAGAAATGGTTGAGAAGGCAAACAATTTTTCGCAATTCTGCTGCTTCAAAGGCTTAACCAGAATGGCCTAGGGAAAAAATACACATACCGTTGTAATCGGGCGAGTTTCTACTTTCAAATGCCATAGGAATGTTTGGGTTAGGTCAATCCGTTCGTGAGATATGATTGTTTGAAGCTAAGAAATGGTTGAGAAGACAACAAATTTTTCGCACTTCTGCTGCTCCAAACGCTTAACCCGAATGGCCTAGGGACAAAATACACATACCGTTGTAATCGGGCGAGTATCTACTTTCAGATGCGATAGGAATTTTTGTGGTAGGTCAATCCGTTCGCGAGATATGGGAGTTTGAAGCCAAGAAATGGTTGAGAAGGCAAAAAATTTTTCGCACTTCTGCTGCTCCAATCGCTTAACCAGAATGGCCTAGGGGAAAAACACACGTACCGTTGTAATTGGGCGAGTTTCTACTTTCAAATGCCATAGGAATGTTTGGGTTAGGTCAATCCGTTCGCGAGATATGAGAGTTTGCATCTAAGAAATGGTTGAGAAGACAACAAATTTTTCGCGATTCTGCTGCTCCAAACGCTTAACCAGAATGGACTAGGGAAAAAATACGCATACCGTTGTAATCGGGCGAGTTTCTGCTTTCTGATGCAACAGGAATTTTTGGTTTAGGTAAATCCGTTCGCGAGATATGGGAGTTTGAAGCCAAGAAATGGTTGATAAGGCAAAAAAATTTTCGCAATTCTGCTGCTCCAAACGCTTAACCAGAATGGCCTAGGGAAAAAATACACATACCGTTGTAATCGGGCGAGTTTCTACTTTCAGACGGGATAGGAATTTTTGGATTTGGTCAATCCGTTCGCGAGATATGGGAGTTTGAAGCCAAGAAATGGTTGAGAAGGCAAAAAATTTTTCGCAATTCTGCTGCTCCAAACGTTTAACCAGAATGGCCTAGGGAAAAAATACACATACCGTTGTAATCGGGCGAGTTTCTACTTTCAGACGGGATAGGAATTTTTGGATTTGGTCAATCCGTTCGCGAGATATGGGAGTTTGAAGCCAAGAAATGGTTGAGAAGGCAAAAAATTTTTCGCACTTCTGCTGCTCCAATCGCTTAACCAGAATGGCCTAGGGGAAAAATACACGTACCGTTGTAATCGGGCGAGTTTCTACTATCAAATGCAATAGGAATTTTTGGGTTTGGTCAATCCGTTTGTGAGATATGATTGTTTGAAGCTAAGAAATGGTTGAGAACACAACAAATTTTTCGCGATTCTGCTGCTCCAAACGCTTAACCAGAATGGACTAGGGAAAAAATACACATACCGTTGTAATCGGGGGAGTTTCTTCTTTCAAATGCAATAGGAATTTTTGGGTTAGGTCAATCCGTTCACGAGATATGGGAGTTTGAAGCCAAGAAATGGTTGAGAAGGCAAAAAATTTTTCGCAATTCTGCTGCTCCAAACGCTTAACCAGAATGGCCTAGGGAAAAAATACACATACCGTTGTAATCGGGCGAGTTTCTACTTTCAGTTACAATAGGAATTTTTGGGTTAGGTCAATCCGTTCGCGAGATATGGGACTTTGAAGCTAAGAAATGGTTGTCAAGAAAACAAATTTTTCGCACTTCTGCTGCTCCAATCGCTTAACCAGAATGGCCTAGGGGAAAAATACACGTACCGTTGTAATCGGGCGAGTTTCTACTATCAAATGCAATAGGAATTTTTGGGTTAGGTCAATCCGTTCGCGAGTTATGGGAGTTGGAAGCTAAGAAATGGTTGAGAAGAGAACAAATTGTTCACAATTCTGCTGCTCCAAACGCTTAACCAGAATGGACTAGGGGAAAAATACTCATACCGTTGTAATCGGGCGAGTTTCGCTTTCTGATGCAACAGGAATTTTTGGGTTAGGTAAATCCGTTCGCGAGATATGGGAGTTTGAAGCTAAGAAATGGTTGAGAAGACAACAAATTTTTCGCAATTCTGCTGCTCCAAACGCTTACCCAGAATGGCCTAGGGACAAAATACACATACCGTTGTAATCGGGCGAGTTTCTACTTTCAGATGCAGAAGGAATTTTTGGGGTAGGTCAATCCGTTCGCGAGATATGGGAGTTTGAAGCTAAGAAATGGTTGAGGAGACAACAAATTTTTCGCACTTCTGCTGCTCCAAACGCTGAACCAGAATGGCCTAGGGCAAAAATACACATACCGTTGTAATCGGGCGAGTTTCTACTTTCAGATGTAATAGGAATTTTTGGGTTTGGTCAATCCGTTCGCTAGATATGGGAGTTTGAAACCAAGAAATGGTTGAGAAGGCAAAAAATTTTTCGCAATTCTGCTGCTTCAAACGCTTAACCAGAATGGCCTAGGGAAAAAATACACATACCGTTGTAATCGGGCGAGTTTCTACTTTCAGAGGCAATAGGAATTTTTGGGGTAGGTCAATCCGTTCGCGAGATATGGGAGATTGAAGCCAAGAAATGGTTGAGAAGGCAAAAAATTTTTCGCAATTCTGCTGCTTCAAACGCTTAACCAGAATGGCCTAGGGAAAAAATACACATACCGTTGCAATCGGTCGAGTTTCTACTTACAGATGCGATAGGAATTTTAGGGTTAGGTCAATCCGTTCGCGAGATATGGGAGTTTGAAGCCAAGAAATGGTTGAGAAGGCAAACAATTTTTCGCAATTCTGCTGCTTCAAAGGCTTAACCAGAATGGCCTAGGGAAAAAATACACATACCGTTGTAATCGGGCGAGTTTCTACTTTCAAATGCCATAGGAATGTTTGGGTTAGGTCAATCCGTTCGTGAGATATGATTGTTTGAAGCTAAGAAATGGTTGAGAAGACAACAAATTTTTCGCACTTCTGCTGCTCCAAACGCTTAACCCGAATGGCCTAGGGACAAAATACACATACCGTTGTAATCGGGCGAGTATCTACTTTCAGATGCGATAGGAATTTTTGTGGTAGGTCAATCCGTTCGCGAGATATGGGAGTTTGAAGCCAAGAAATGGTTGAGAAGGCAAAAAATTTTTCGCACTTCTGCTGCTCCAATCGCTTAACCAGAATGGCCTAGGGGAAAAACACACGTACCGTTGTAATTGGGCGAGTTTCTACTTTCAAATGCCATAGGAATGTTTGGGTTAGGTCAATCCGTTCGCGAGATATGAGAGTTTGCATCTAAGAAATGGTTGAGAAGACAACAAATTTTTCGCGATTCTGCTGCTCCAAACGCTTAACCAGAATGGACTAGGGAAAAAATACGCATACCGTTGTAATCGGGCGAGTTTCTGCTTTCTGATGCAACAGGAATTTTTGGTTTAGGTAAATCCGTTCGCGAGATATGGGAGTTTGAAGCCAAGAAATGGTTGATAAGGCAAAAAAATTTTCGCAATTCTGCTGCTCCAAACGCTTAACCAGAATGGCCTAGGGAAAAAATACACATACCGTTGTAATCGGGCGAGTTTCTACTTTCAGACGGGATAGGAATTTTTGGATTTGGTCAATCCGTTCGCGAGATATGGGAGTTTGAAGCCAAGAAATGGTTGAGAAGGCAAAAAATTTTTCGCAATTCTGCTGCTCCAAACGTTTAACCAGAATGGCCTAGGGAAAAAATACACATACCGTTGTAATCGGGCGAGTTTCTACTTTCAGTTACAATAGGAATTTTTGGGTTAGGTCAATCCGTTCGCGAGATATGGGACTTTGAAGCTAAGAAATGGTTGTCAAGAAAACAAATTTTTCGCACTTCTGCTGCTCCAATCGCTTAACCAGAATGGCCTAGGGGAAAAATACACGTACCGTTGTAATCGGGCGAGTTTCTACTATCAAATGCAATAGGAATTTTTGGGTTAGGTCAATCCGTTCGCGAGTTATGGGAGTTGGAAGCTAAGAAATGGTTGAGAAGAGAACAAATTGTTCACAATTCTGCTGCTCCAAACGCTTAACCAGAATGGACTAGGGGAAAAATACTCATACCGTTGTAATCGGGCGAGTTTCGCTTTCTGATGCAACAGGAATTTTTGGGTTAGGTAAATCCGTTCGCGAGATATGGGAGTTTGAAGCTAAGAAATGGTTGAGAAGACAACAAATTTTTCGCAATTCTGCTGCTCCAAACGCTTACCCAGAATGGCCTAGGGACAAAATACACATACCGTTGTAATCGGGCGAGTTTCTACTTTCAGATGCAGACGGAATTTTTGGGGTAGGTCAATCCGTTCGCGAGATATTGGAGTTTGAAGCTAACAAATGGTTGAGGAGACAACAAATTTTTCGCACTTCTGCTGCTCCAAACGCTGAACCAGAATGGCCTAGGGCAAAAATACACATACCGTTGTAATCGGGCGAGTTTCTACTTTCAGATGCAATAGGAATTTTTGGGTTTGGTCAATCCGTTCGCTAGATATGGGAGTTTGAAACCAAGAAATGGTTGAGAAGGCAAAAAATTTTTCGCAATTCTGCTGCTTCAAACGCTTAACCAGAATGGCCTAGGGAAAAAATACACATACCGTTGTAATCGGGCGAGTTTCTACTTTCAGAGGCAATAGGAATTTTTGGGGTAGGTCAATCCGTTCGCGAGATATGGGAGATTGAAGCCAAGAAATGGTTGAGAAGGCAAAAAATTTTTCGCAATTCTGCTGCTTCAAACGCTTAACCAGAATGGCCTAGGGAAAAAATACACATACCGTTGCAATCGGTCGAGTTTCTACTTACAGATGCGATAGGAATTTTAGGGTTAGGTCAATCCGTTCGCGAGATATGGGAGTTTGAAGCCAAGAAATGGTTGAGAAGGCAAACAATTTTTCGCAATTCTGCTGCTTCAAAGGCTTAACCAGAATGGTCTAGGGAAAAAATACACATACCGTTGTAATCGGGCGAGTTTCTACTTTCAAATGCCATAGGAATGCTTGGGTTAGGTCAATCCGTTTGTGAGATATGATTGTTTGAAGCTAAGAAATGGTTGAGAACACAACAAATTTTTCGCGATTCTGCTGCTCCAAACGCTTAACCAGAATGGACTAGGGAAAAAATACACATACCGTTGTAATCGGGGGAGTTTCTTCTTTCAAATGCAATAGGAATTTTTGGGTTAGGTCAATCCGTTCACGAGATATGGGAGTTTGAAGCCAAGAAATGGTTGAGAAGGCAAAAAATTTTTCGCAATTCTGCTGCTCCAAACGCTTAACCAGAATGGCCTAGGGAAAAAATACACATACCGTTGTAATCGGGCGAGTTTCTACTTTCAGTTACAATAGGAATTTTTGGGTTAGGTCAATCCGTTCGCGAGATATGGGACTTTGAAGCTAAGAAATGGTTGTCAAGAAAACAAATTTTTCGCACTTCTGCTGCTCCAATCGCTTAACCAGAATGGCCTAGGGGAAAAATACACGTACCGTTGTAATCGGGCGAGTTTCTACTATCAAATGCAATAGGAATTTTTGGGTTAGGTCAATCCGTTCGCGAGTTATGGGAGTTGGAAGCTAAGAAATGGTTGAGAAGAGAACAAATTGTTCACAATTCTGCTGCTCCAAACGCTTAACCAGAATGGACTAGGGGAAAAATACTCATACCGTTGTAATCGGGCGAGTTTCGCTTTCTGATGCAACAGGAATTTTTGGGTTAGGTAAATCCGTTCGCGAGATATGGGAGTTTGAAGCTAAGAAATGGTTGAGAAGACAACAAATTTTTCGCAATTCTGCTGCTCCAAACGCTTACCCAGAATGGCCTAGGGACAAAATACACATACCGTTGTAATCGGGCGAGTTTCTACTTTCAGATGCAGACGGAATTTTTGGGGTAGGTCAATCCGTTCGCGAGATATTGGAGTTTGAAGCTAACAAATGGTTGAGGAGACAACAAATTTTTCGCACTTCTGCTGCTCCAAACGCTGAACCAGAATGGCCTAGGGCAAAAATACACATACCGTTGTAATCGGGCGAGTTTCTACTTTCAGATGCAATAGGAATTTTTGGGTTTGGTCAATCCGTTCGCTAGATATGGGAGTTTGAAACCAAGAAATGGTTGAGAAGGCAAAAAATTTTTCGCAATTCTGCTGCTTCAAACGCTTAACCAGAATGGCCTAGGGAAAAAATACACATACCGTTGTAATCGGGCGAGTTTCTACTTTCAGAGGCAATAGGAATTTTTGGGGTAGGTCAATCCGTTCGCGAGATATGGGAGATTGAAGCCAAGAAATGGTTGAGAAGGCAAAAAATTTTTCGCAATTCTGCTGCTTCAAACGCTTAACCAGAATGGCCTAGGGAAAAAATACACATACCGTTGCAATCGGTCGAGTTTCTACTTACAGATGCGATAGGAATTTTAGGGTTAGGTCAATCCGTTCGCGAGATATGGGAGTTTGAAGCCAAGAAATGGTTGAGAAGGCAAACAATTTTTCGCAATTCTGCTGCTTCAAAGGCTTAACCAGAATGGTCTAGGGAAAAAATACACATACCGTTGTAATCGGGCGAGTTTCTACTTTCAAATGCCATAGGAATGCTTGGGTTAGGTCAATCCGTTTGTGAGATATGATTGTTTGAAGCTAAGAAATGGTTGAGAACACAACAAATTTTTCGCGATTCTGCTGCTCCAAACGCTTAACCAGAATGGACTAGGGAAAAAATACACATACCGTTGTAATCGGGGGAGTTTCTTCTTTCAAATGCAATAGGAATTTTTGGGTTAGGTCAATCCGTTCACGAGATATGGGAGTTTGAAGCCAAGAAATGGTTGAGAAGGCAAAAAATTTTTCGCAATTCTGCTGCTCCAAACGCTTAACCAGAATGGCCTAGGGAAAAAATACACATACCGTTGTAATCGGGCGAGTTTCTACTTTCAGTTACAATAGGAATTTTTGGGTTAGGTCAATCCGTTCGCGAGATATGGGACTTTGAAGCTAAGAAATGGTTGTCAAGAAAACAAATTTTTCGCACTTCTGCTGCTCCAATCGCTTAACCAGAATGGCCTAGGGGAAAAATACACGTACCGTTGTAATCGGGCGAGTTTCTACTATCAAATGCAATAGGAATTTTTGGGTTAGGTCAATCCGTTCGCGAGTTATGGGAGTTGGAAGCTAAGAAATGGTTGAGAAGAGAACAAATTGTTCACAATTCTGCTGCTCCAAACGCTTAACCAGAATGGACTAGGGGAAAAATACTCATACCGTTGTAATCGGGCGAGTTTCGCTTTCTGATGCAACAGGAATTTTTGGGTTAGGTAAATCCGTTCGCGAGATATGGGAGTTTGAAGCTAAGAAATGGTTGAGAAGACAACAAATTTTTCGCAATTCTGCTGCTCCAAACGCTTACCCAGAATGGCCTAGGGACAAAATACACATACCGTTGTAATCGGGCGAGTTTCTACTTTCAGATGCAGAAGGAATTTTTGGGGTAGGTCAATCCGTTCGCGAGATATGGGAGTTTGAAGCTAAGAAATGGTTGAGGAGACAACAAATTTTTCGCACTTCTGCTGCTCCAAACGCTGAACCAGAATGGCCTAGGGCAAAAATACACATACCGTTGTAATCGGGCGAGTTTCTACTTTCAGATGTAATAGGAATTTTTGGGTTTGGTCAATCCGTTCGCTAGATATGGGAGTTTGAAACCAAGAAATGGTTGAGAAGGCAAAAAATTTTTCGCAATTCTGCTGCTTCAAACGCTTAACCAGAATGGCCTAGGGAAAAAATACACATACCGTTGTAATCGGGCGAGTTTCTACTTTCAGAGGCAATAGGAATTTTTGGGGTAGGTCAATCCGTTCGCGAGATATGGGAGATTGAAGCCAAGAAATGGTTGAGAAGGCAAAAAATTTTTCGCAATTCTGCTGCTTCAAACGCTTAACCAGAATGGCCTAGGGAAAAAATACACATACCGTTGCAATCGGTCGAGTTTCTACTTACAGATGCGATAGGAATTTTAGGGTTAGGTCAATCCGTTCGCGAGATATGGGAGTTTGAAGCCAAGAAATGGTTGAGAAGGCAAACAATTTTTCGCAATTCTGCTGCTTCAAAGGCTTAACCAGAATGGCCTAGGGAAAAAATACACATACCGTTGTAATCGGGCGAGTTTCTACTTTCAAATGCCATAGGAATGTTTGGGTTAGGTCAATCCGTTCGCGAGATATGAGAGTTTGCATCTAAGAAATGGTTGAGAAGACAACAAATTTTTCGCGATTCTGCTGCTCCAAACGCTTAACCAGAATGGACTAGGGAAAAAATACGCATACCGTTGTAATCGGGCGAGTTTCTGCTTTCTGATGCAACAGGAATTTTTGGTTTAGGTAAATCCGTTCGCGAGATATGGGAGTTTGAAGCCAAGAAATGGTTGATAAGGCAAAAAAATTTTCGCAATTCTGCTGCTCCAAACGCTTAACCAGAATGGCCTAGGGAAAAAATACACATACCGTTGTAATCGGGCGAGTTTCTACTTTCAGACGGGATAGGAATTTTTGGATTTGGTCAATCCGTTCGCGAGATATGGGAGTTTGAAGCCAAGAAATGGTTGAGAAGGCAAAAAATTTTTCGCAATTCTGCTGCTCCAAACGTTTAACCAGAATGGCCTAGGGAAAAAATACACATACCGTTGTAATCGGGCGAGTTTCTACTTTCAGTTACAATAGGAATTTTTGGGTTAGGTCAATCCGTTCGCGAGATATGGGACTTTGAAGCTAAGAAATGGTTGTCAAGAAAACAAATTTTTCGCACTTCTGCTGCTCCAATCGCTTAACCAGAATGGCCTAGGGGAAAAATACACGTACCGTTGTAATCGGGCGAGTTTCTACTATCAAATGCAATAGGAATTTTTGGGTTAGGTCAATCCGTTCGCGAGTTATGGGAGTTGGAAGCTAAGAAATGGTTGAGAAGAGAACAAATTGTTCACAATTCTGCTGCTCCAAACGCTTAACCAGAATGGACTAGGGGAAAAATACTCATACCGTTGTAATCGGGCGAGTTTCGCTTTCTGATGCAACAGGAATTTTTGGGTTAGGTAAATCCGTTCGCGAGATATGGGAGTTTGAAGCTAAGAAATGGTTGAGAAGACAACAAATTTTTCGCAATTCTGCTGCTCCAAACGCTTACCCAGAATGGCCTAGGGACAAAATACACATACCGTTGTAATCGGGCGAGTTTCTACTTTCAGATGCAGACGGAATTTTTGGGGTAGGTCAATCCGTTCGCGAGATATGGGAGTTTGAAGCTAACAAATGGTTGAGGAGACAACAAATTTTTCGCACTTCTGCTGCTCCAAACGCTGAACCAGAATGGCCTAGGGCAAAAATACACATACCGTTGTAATCGGGCGAGTTTCTACTTTCAGATGCAATAGGAATTTTTGGGTTTGGTCAATCCGTTCGCTAGATATGGGAGTTTGAAACCAAGAAATGGTTGAGAAGGCAAAAAATTTTTCGCAATTCTGCTGCTTCAAACGCTTAACCAGAATGGCCTAGGGAAAAAATACACATACCGTTGTAATCGGGCGAGTTTCTACTTTCAGAGGCAATAGGAATTTTTGGGGTAGGTCAATCCGTTCGCGAGATATGGGAGATTGAAGCCAAGAAATGGTTGAGAAGGCAAAAAATTTTTCGCAATTCTGCTGCTTCAAACGCTTAACCAGAATGGCCTAGGGAAAAAATACACATACCGTTGCAATCGGTCGAGTTTCTACTTACAGATGCGATAGGAATTTTAGGGTTAGGTCAATCCGTTCGCGAGATATGGGAGTTTGAAGCCAAGAAATGGTTGAGAAGGCAAACAATTTTTCGCAATTCTGCTGCTTCAAAGGCTTAACCAGAATGGTCTAGGGAAAAAATACACATACCGTTGTAATCGGGCGAGTTTCTACTTTCAAATGCCATAGGAATGTTTGGGTTAGGTCAATCCGTTTGTGAGATATGATTGTTTGAAGCTAAGAAATGGTTGAGAACACAACAAATTTTTCGCGATTCTGCTGCTCCAAACGCTTAACCAGAATGGACTAGGGAAAAAATACACATACCGTTGTAATCGGGGGAGTTTCTTCTTTCAAATGCAATAGGAATTTTTGGGTTAGGTCAATCCGTTCACGAGATATGGGAGTTTGAAGCCAAGAAATGGTTGAGAAGGCAAAAAATTTTTCGCAATTCTGCTGCTCCAAACGCTTAACCAGAATGGCCCAGGGAAAAAATAAGCATACCGTTGTAATCGGGCGAGTTTCTACTTTCAGACGCAGAAGGAATTTTTGGGTTAGGTCAATCCGTTCGCGAGATATGGGAGTTTGAAGCTAAGAAATGGTTGAGAAGACAACAAATTTTTCGCACTTCCGCTGCTCCAAACGCTTAACCAGAATGGCCTAGGGAAAAAATACACATACCGTTGTAATCGGGCGAGTTTCTACTTTCAGAGGCAATAGGAATTTTTGGGGTAGGTCAATCCGTTCGCGAGATATGGGAGATTGAAGCCAAGAAATGGTTGAGAAGGCAAAAAATTTTTCGCAATTCTGCTGCTTCAAACGCTTAACCAGAGTGGCCTAGGGAAAAAATACACATACCGTTGCAATCGGGCGAGTTTCTACTTACAGATGCGATAGGAATTTTAGGGTTAGGTCAATCCGTTCGCGAGATATGGGAGTTTGAAGCCAAGAAATGGTTGAGAAGGCAAACAATTTTTCGCAATTCTGCTGCTTCAAAGGCTTAACCAGAATGGCGTAGGGAAAAAATACACATACCGTTGTAATCGGGCGAGTTTCTACTTTCAAATGCCATAGGAATGTTTGGGTTAGGTCAATCCGTTCGTGAGATATGATTGTTTGAAGCTAAGAAATGGTTGAGAAGACAACAAATTTTTCGCGATTCTGCTGCTCCAAACGCTTAACCAGAATGGACTAGGGAAAAAATACGCATACCGTTGTAATCGGGCGAGTTTCTGCTTCCTGATGCAGCAGGAATTTTTGGGTTATGTCAATCCGTTCGCGAGATATGGGAGTTTGAAGCCAAGAAATGGTTGATAAGGCAAAAAATTTTTCGCAATTCTGCTGCTCCAAACGCTTAACCAGAATGGCCTAGGGAAAAAATACACATACCGTTGCAATCGGGCGAGTTTCTACTTTCAGATGCAATAGGAATTTTTGGGTTAGGTCAATCCGTTCGCGAGATATGGGAGTTTGAAGCTAAGAAATGGTTGAGGAGGCAACAAATTTTTCGCACTTCTGCTGCTCCAAACGCTTAACCAGAATGGCCTAGGGCAAAAATACACATACCGTTGTAATCGGGCGAGTTTCTACTTTCAGATGCGATAGGAATTTTTGGGTTAAGTCAATCCGTTCGCGAGATATGGGAGTTTGAAGCCAAGAAATGGTTGAGAAGTCAAAAAGTTTTCGCAATTCTGCTGCTTCAAACGCTTAACCAGAATGGTCTAGGGAAAAAATACACATACCGTTGTAATCGGGCGAGTTCCTACTTTCAAATGCCATAGGAATGTTTGGGTTAGGTCAATCCGTTTGTGAGATATGATTGTTTGAAGCTAAGAAATGGTTGAGAACACAACAAATTTTTCGCGATTCTGCTGCTCCAAACGCTTAACCAGAATGGACTAGGGAAAAAATACACATACCGTTGTAATCGGGGGAGTTTCTTCTTTCAAATGCAATAGGAATTTTTGGGTTAGGTCAATCCGTTCACGAGATATGGGAGTTTGAAGCCAAGAAATGGTTGAGAAGGCAAAAAATTTTTCGCAATTCTGCTGCTCCAAACGCTTAACCAGAATGGCCCAGGGAAAAAATAAGCATACCGTTGTAATCGGGCGAGTTTCTACTTTCAGACGCAGAAGGAATTTTTGGGTTAGGTCAATCCGTTCGCGAGATATGGGAGTTTGAAGCTAAGAAATGGTTGAGAAGACAACAAATTTTTCGCACTTCCGCTGCTCCAACGCTTAACCAGAATGGCCTGGGGAAAAAATACACATACCGTTGTAATCGGGCGAGTTTCTACTTTCAGATGCGATAGGAATTTTTGGGTTAAGTCAATCCGTTCGCGAGATATGGGAGTTTGAAGCCAAGAAATGGTTGAGAAGTCAAAAAATTTTTCGCAATTCTGCTGCTTCAAACGCTTAACCAGAATGGTCTAGGGAAAAAATACACATACCGTTGTAATCGGGCGAGTTTCTACTTTCAAATGCCATAGGAATGTTTGGGTTAGGTCAATCCGTTTGTGAGATATGATTGTTTGAAGCTAAGAAATGGTTGAGAACACAACAAATTTTTCGCGATTCTGCTGCTCCAAACGCTTAACCAGAATGGACTAGGGAAAAAATACACATACCGTTGTAATCGGGCGAGTTTCTACTTTCAGACGCAGAAGGAATTTTTGGGTTAGGTCAATCCGTTCGCGAGATATGGGAGTTTGAAGCTAAGAAATGGTTGAGAAGACAACAAATTTTTCGCACTTCCGCTGCTCCAAACGCTTAACCAGAATGGCCTGGGGAAAAAATACACATACCGTTGTAATCGGGCGAGATTCTACTTTCAAATGCCATAGGAATGTTTGCGTTAGGTCAATCCGTTCGCGAGATATGGGAGTTTGAAGCCAAGAAATGGTTGAGAAGGCAAAAAATTTTTCGCAATTCTGCTGCTTCAAACGCTTAACCAGAGTGGCCTAGGGAAAAAATACACATACCGTTGCAATCGGGCGAGTTTCTACTTACAGATGCGATAGGAATTTTAGGGTTAGGTCAATCCGTTCGCGAGATATGGGAGTTTGAAGCCAAGAAATGGTTGAGAAGGCAAACAATTTTTCGCAATTCTGCTGCTTCAAAGGCTTAACCAGAATGGCGTAGGGAAAAAATACACATACCGTTGTAATCGGGCGAGTTTCTACTTTCAAATGCCATAGGAATGTTTGGGTTAGGTCAATCCGTTCGTGAGATATGATTGTTTGAAGCTAAGAAATGGTTGAGAAGACAACAAATTTTTCGCGATTCTGCTGCTCCAAACGCTTAACCAGAATGGACTAGGGAAAAAATACGCATACCGTTGTAATCGGGCGAGTTTCTGCTTCCTGATGCAGCAGGAATTTTTGGGTTATGTCAATCCGTTCGCGAGATATGGGAGTTTGAAGCCAAGAAATGGTTGATAAGGCAAAAAATTTTTCGCAATTCTGCTGCTCCAAACGCTTAACCAGAATGGCCTAGGGAAAAAATACACATACCGTTGTAATCGGGCGAGTTTCTACTTTCAGATGCAATAGGAATTTTTGGGTTAGGTCAATCCGTTCGCGAGATATGGGAGTTTGAAGCTAAGAAATGGTTGAGGAGGCAACAAATTTTTCGCACTTCTGCTGCTCCAAACGCTTAACCAGAATGGCCTAGGGCAAAAATACACATACCGTTGTAATCGGGCGAGTTTCTACTTTCAGATGCGATAGGAATTTTTGGGTTAAGTCAATCCGTTCGCGAGATATGGGAGTTTGAAGCCAAGAAATGGTTGAGAAGTCAAAAAGTTTTCGCAATTCTGCTGCTTCAAACGCTTAACCAGAATGGTCTAGGGAAAAAATACACATACCGTTGTAATCGGGCGAGTTCCTACTTTCAAATGCCATAGGAATGTTTGGGTTAGGTCAATCCGTTTGTGAGATATGATTGTTTGAAGCTAAGAAATGGTTGAGAACACAACAAATTTTTCGCGATTCTGCTGCTCCAAACGCTTAACCAGAATGGACTAGGGAAAAAATACACATACCGTTGTAATCGGGGGAGTTTCTTCTTTCAAATGCAATAGGAATTTTTGGGTTAGGTCAATCCGTTCACGAGATATGGGAGTTTGAAGCCAAGAAATGGTTGAGAAGGCAAAAAATTTTTCGCAATTCTGCTGCTCCAAACGCTTAACCAGAATGGCCCAGGGAAAAAATAAGCATACCGTTGTAATCGGGCGAGTTTCTACTTTCAGACGCAGAAGGAATTTTTGGGTTAGGTCAATCCGTTCGCGAGATATGGGAGTTTGAAGCTAAGAAATGGTTGAGAAGACAACAAATTTTTCGCACTTCCGCTGCTCCAACGCTTAACCAGAATGGCCTGGGGAAAAAATACACATACCGTTGTAATCGGGCGAGTTTCTACTTTCAGATGCGATAGGAATTTTTGGGTTAAGTCAATCCGTTCGCGAGATATGGGAGTTTGAAGCCAAGAAATGGTTGAGAAGTCAAAAAATTTTTCGCAATTCTGCTGCTTCAAACGCTTAACCAGAATGGTCTAGGGAAAAAATACACATACCGTTGTAATCGGGCGAGTTTCTACTTTCAAATGCCATAGGAATGTTTGGGTTAGGTCAATCCGTTTGTGAGATATGATTGTTTGAAGCTAAGAAATGGTTGAGAACACAACAAATTTTTCGCGATTCTGCTGCTCCAAACGCTTAACCAGAATGGACTAGGGAAAAAATACACATACCGTTGTAATCGGGGGAGTTTCTTCTTTCAAATGCAATAGGAATTTTTGGGTTAGGTCAATCCGTTCACGAGATATGGGAGTTTGAAGCCAAGAAATGGTTGAGAAGGCAAAAAATTTTTCGCAATTCTGCTGCTCCAAACGCTTAACCAGAATGGCCCAGGGAAAAAATAAGCATACCGTTGTAATCGGGCGAGTTTCTACTTTCAGACGCAGAAGGAATTTTTGGGTTAGGTCAATCCGTTCGCGAGATATGGGAGTTTGAAGCTAAGAAATGGTTGAGAAGACAACAAATTTTTCGCACTTCCGCTGCTCCAAACGCTTAACCAGAATGGCCTGGGGAAAAAATACACATACCGTTGTAATCGGGCGAGATTCTACTTTCAAATGCCATAGGAATGTTTGCGTTAGGTCAATCCGTTCGCGAGATATGGGAGTTTGAAGCCAAGAAATGGTTGAGAAGGCAAAAAATTTTTCGCAATTCTGCTGCTTCAAACGCTTAACCAGAATGGCCTAGGGAAAAAATACACATACCGTTGTAATCGGGCGAGTTTCTACTTTCGAATGCCATAGGAATGTCTGGGTTAGGTCAATACGTTTGTGAGATATGATTGTTTGAAGCTAAGAAATGGTTGAGAAGACAACAAATTTTTCGCAATTCTGCTGCTCCAAACGCTTAACCAGAATGGCCTAGGGACAAAATACACATACCGTTGTAATCGGGCGAGTTTCTACTTTCAGATGCAATAGGAATTTTTGGGTTAGGTCAATCCGTTCGCGAGATATGGGAGTTTGAAGCCAAGAAATGGTTTGAGAAGGCAACATATTTTTCGCACTTCTGCTGCTCCAAACGCTTAACCCGAATGGCCTAGGGACAAAATACACATACCGTTGTAATCGGGCGAGTTTCTACTTTCAGATGCGATAGGAATTTTTGGGGTAGGTCAATCCGTTCGCGAGATATGGGAGTTTGAAGCCAAGAAAATGTTAAGAAGGCAAAAAATTTTTCGCAATTCTGCTGCTTCAAACGCTTAACCAGAATGGCCTAGGGAAAAAATACACATACCGTTGTAATCGGGCGAGATTCTACTTTCAGATGCGATAGGAATTTTAGGGTGAGGTCAATCCGTTCGCGAGATATGGGAGTTTGAAGCCAAGAAATGGTTGAGAAGGCAAAAAATTTTTCGCAATTCTGCTACTTCAAACGCTTAACCAGAATGGCCTAGGAAAAAAATACACAAACCGTTGTAATCGGGCGAGTTTCTACTTTCAGATGCAACAGCAATTTTTGGGTTAGGTCAATCCGTTCGCGATATATGGGAGTTTGAAGCCAAGAAATGGTTGACAAGACAACAAATTTTTCGCACTTCTGCTGCTCCAATCGCTCAACCAGAATGGCCTAGGGGAAAATACACGTACCGTTGTAATCGGGCGAGCTTCTACTTTCAGATGCAATAGGAATTTTTGGGTTAGGTCAATCCTTTCGCGAGATATGGGAGTTGAAAGCTAAGAAATGGTTGAGAAGAGAACAAATTTTTCGCAATTCTGCTACTCCAAACGCTTAACCAGAATGGCCTAGGGAAAAAATACACATACCGTTGTAATCGGGCGAGTTTCTACTTTCAGATGCGATAGGAATTTTAGGGATAGGTCAATCCGTTCGCGAGATATGGGAGTTTGAAGCCAAGAAATGGTTGTGAAGGCAAAAAATTTTTCGCAATTCTGCTACTTCAAACGCTTAACCAGAATGGCCTAGGGAAAAAATACACAAACCGATGTAATCGGGCGAGTTTCTACTTTCAGTTACAATAGGAATTTTTGGGTTAGGTCAATCCGTTCGCGACATATGGGAGTTTGAAGCCAAGAAATGGTTAAGAAGGCAAAAAATTTTTCGCAATTCTGCTGCTTCAAACGCTTAACCAGAATGGCCTAGGGGAAAAATACACGTACCTTTGAAATCGGGCGAGTTTCTACTTTCAAATGCCATAGGAATGTTTGGGTTAGGTCAATCCGTTCGTGAGATATGATTGTTTGAAGCTAAGAAATGGTTGAGAAGACAACAAATATTTCGCACTTCTGCTGCTCCAAACGCTTAACCCGAATGGCCTAGGGACAAAATACATATACCGTTGTAATCGGGCGAGTATCTACTTTCAGATGCGATAGGAATTTTTGGGGTAGGTCAATCCGTTCGCGAGATATGGGAGTTTGAAGCCAAGAAATGGTTGAGAAGGCAAAAAATTTTTCGCACTTCTGCTGCTCCAATCGCTTAACCAGAATGGCCTAGGGGAAAAACACACGTACCGTTGTAATTGGGCGAGTTTCTACTTTCAAATGCCATAGGAATGTTTGGGTTAGGTCAATCCGTTCGCGAGTTATGGGAGTTGGAAGCTAAGAAATGGTTGAGAAGAGAACAAATTGTTCACAATTCTGCTGCTCCAAACGCTTAACCAGAATGGACTAGGGGAAAAATACTCATACCGTTGTAATCGGGCGAGTTTCTGCTTTCTGATGCAACAGGAACTTTTGGGTTAGGTAAATCCGTTCGCGAGATATGGGAGTTTGAAGCCAAGAAATGGTTGATAAGGCAAAAAATTTTTCGCAATTCTGCTGCTCCAAACGCTTAACCAGAATGGCCTAGGGAAAAAATACACATACCGTTGTAATCGGGCGAGTTTCTACTTTCAGATGGGATAGGAATTTTTGGGTTTGGTCAGTCCGTTCGCGAGATATGGGAGTTTGAAGCCAAGAAATGGTTGAGAAGGCAAAAAAGTTTTCGCAATTCTGCTGCTCCAAACGTTTAACCAGAATGGCCTAGGGAAAAAATACACATACCGTTGTAATCGGGCGAGTTCCTACTTTCAGCTACAATAGGAATTTTTGGGTTAGGTCAATCCGTTCGCGAGATATGGGACTTTGAAGCTAAGAAATGGTTGTCAAGAAAACAAATTTTTCGCACTTCTGCTGCTCCAATCGCTTAACCAGAATGGCCTAGGGGAAAAATACACGTACCGTTGTAATCGGGCGAGTTTCTACTATCAAATGCAATAGGAATTTTTGGGTTAGGTCAATCCGTTCGCGAGTTATGGGAGTTGGAAGCTAAGAAATGGTTGAGAAGAGAACAAATTGTTCACAATTCTGCTGCTCCAAACGCTTAACCAGAATGGACTAGGGGAAAAATACTCATACCGTTGTAATCGGGCGAGTTTCGCTTTCTGATGCAATAGGAATTTTTGGGGTAGGTCAATCCGTTCGCGAGATATGGGAGTTTGAAGCCAAGAAATGGTTGAGAAGGCAAAAAATTTTTCGCAATTCTGCTGCTTCAAACGCTTAACCAGAATGGCCTAGGGAAAAAATACACATACCGTTGTAATCGGGCGAGTTTCTACTTTCAAATGCCATAGGAATTTTTGGGTTAGGTCAATCCGTTCGCGAGATATGGGAGTTTGAAGCCAAGAAATGGTAGAGAAGGCAAAAAATTTTTCACAATTCTGCTGCTCCAATCGCTCAACCAGAATGGCCTAGGGGAAAAATACACGTACCGTTGTAATCGGGCGAGTTTCTACTTTCAAATGCCATAGGAATGTTTGGGTTAGATCAATCCGTTCGCGAGATATGATTGGTTGAAGCTAAGAAATGGTTGATAAGGCAAAAAATTTTTCGCAATTCTGCTGCTCCAAACGCTTAACCAGAATGGCCTAGGGAAAAAATACACGTACCGTTGTAATCGGGCGAGTTTCTACTTTCAGATGCAATAGGAATTTTTGGGTTAGGTCAATCCGTTCGCGAGATATGGGAGTTGAAAGCTAAGAAATGGTTGAGAAGAGAACAAATTTTTCGCAATTCTGCTGCTCCAAACGCTTGAGCAGAATGGCCTAGGGGAAAAATACGCTTACCGTTGTAATCGGGCGAGTTTCTACTTTCAAATGCCATAGGAATTTTTGGGTTAGGTCAATCCGTTCGCGAGATATGGGAGTTTGAAGCCAAGAAATGGTAGAGAAGGCAAAAAATTTTTCACAATTCTGCTGCTCCAATCGCTTAACCAGAATGGCCCAGGGAAAAAATACGCATACCGTTGTAATCGGGCGTGTTTCTACTTTCAGACGCGAAGGAATTTTTGGGTTTGGTCAATCCGTTCGCGAGATATGGGACTTTGAATCTAAGAAATGGTTGAGAAGACAACAAATTTTTCGCAATTCTGCTGCTCCAATCGCTTAACCAGAATGGCCTAGGGGAAAAATACACGTACCGTTGTAATCGGGCGAGTTTCTACTTTCAGTCACAATAGGAATTTTTGGGTTAGGTCAATCCGTTCGCGAGATATGGGACTTTGAAGCTAAGAAATGGTTGACAAGACAACAAATTTTTCGCACTTCTGCTGCGCCAATCGCTTAACCAGAATGGCCTAGGGGAAAAATACGCGTACCGTTGTAATCGGGCGAGTTTCTACTTTCAAATGCAATAGGAATTTTTGGGTTGGGTCAATCCGTTCGCGAGATATGGGAGTTGGAAGCTAAGAAATGGTTGAGAAGAGAACAAATTGTTCGCAATTCTGCTGCTCCAAACGCTTAACTAGAACGGGCTAGGGAAAAAATACACATACCGTTGTAATCGGGCGAGTTTCTACTTTCAGACGCACCAGGAATTTTTGGGTTAGGTCAATCCGTTCGCGAGATGTGGGAGTTTGAAGCCAAGAAATGGTTGAGAAGGCAAAAAATTTTTCGCAATTCTGCTGCTCCAAACGCTTAAACAGAATGGCCTAGGGAAAAAATACACATACCGTTGTAATCGGGGGAGTTTCTTCTTTCAGATGCAATAGGAATTTTTGGGTTAGGTCAATCCGTTCGCGAGATGTGGGAGTTTGAAGCCAAGAAATGGTTGAGAAGGCAAAAAATTTTTCGCAATTCTGCTGCTCCAAACGCTTAAACAGAATGGCCTAGGGAAAAAATACACATACCGTTGTAATCGGGGGAGTTTCTTCTTTCAGATGCAATAGGAATTTTTGGGTTAGGTCAATCCGTTCAAGAGATATGGGACTTTGAATCTAAGAAATGGTTGAGAAGACAACAAATTTTTCGCAATTCTGTTGCGCCAATCGCTTAACCAGAATGGCCTAGGGGAAAAATACACGTACCGTTGTAATCGGGCGAGTTTCTACTTTCAAATGCAATAGGAATTTTTGGGTTAGGTCAATCCGTTCGCGAGATATGGGAGTTTGAAGCTAAGAAATGGTTGAGAAGACAAAAAATTTTTCGCAATTCTGCTGCTCCAAACGCTTAACCAGAGTGGCCTAGGGAAAAAATACACATACCGTTGTAATCGGGCGAGTTTCTACTTTCAGATGCAACAGCAATTTTTGGGTTAGGTCAATCCGTTCGCGAGATATGGGAGTTTGAAGCCAAGAAATGGTTGAGAAGACAACAAATTTTTCGCAATTCTGCTGCTCCAGACGCTTAACCAGAATGGCCTAGGGAGAAAATACACATACCGTTGTAATCGGGCGAGTTTCTACTTTCAGACGCAGATGGAATTTTTGGGTTTGGTCAATCCGTTCGCGAGATATGGGACTTTGAATCTAAGAAATGGTTGAGAAGACAACAAATTTTTCGCAATTCTGCTGTTCCAATCGCTTAACCAGAATGGCCTAGGGGAAAAATACACGTACCGTTGTAATCGGGCGTGTTTCTACTTTCAAATGCAATAGGAATTTTTGGGTTGGGTCAATCCATTCGCGAGATATGGGAGTTGGAAGCTAAGAAATGGTTGAGAAGAGAACAAATTGTTCGCAATTCTGCTGCTCCAAACGCTTAACTAGAACGGGCTAGGGAAAAAATACACATACCGTTGTAATCGGGCGAGTTTCTACTTTCAGACGCACCAGGAATTTTTGGATTAGGTCAATCCGTTCGCGAGATGTGGGAGTTTGAAGCCAAGAAATGGTTGAGAAGGCAAAAAATTTTTCGCAATTCTGCTGCTCCAAACGCTTAAACAGAATGGCCTAGGGAAAAAATTAACATACCGTTGTAATCGGGGGAGTTTCTTCTTTCAGATGCAATAGGAATTTTTGGGTTAGGTCAATCCGTTCAAGAGATATGGGAGTTTGAAGCCAAGAAATGGTTGAGAAGGCAAACAATTTTTCGCAATTCTGCTGCTCCAAACGCTTAACCAGAATGGCCCAGGGATAAAATACGCATACCGTTGTAATCGGGCGAATTTCTACTTTCAGACGCAGAAGGAATTTTTGGGTTTGGTCAATCCGTTCGCGAGATATGGGACTTTGAATCTAAGAAATGGTTGAGAAGACAACAAATTTTTCGCAATTCTGTTGCGCCAATCGCTTAACCAGAATGGCCTAGGGGAAAAATACACGTACCGTTGTAATCGGGCGAGTTTCTACTTTCAAATGCAATAGGAATTTTTGGGTTAGGTCAATCCGTTCGCGAGTTATGGGAGTTTGAAGCTAAGAAATGGTTGAGAAGACAAAAAATTTTTCGCAATTCTGCTGCTCCAAACGCTTAACCAGAGTGGCCTAGGGAAAAAATACACATACCGTTGTAATCGGGCGAGTTTCTACTTTCAGATGCAACAGCAATTTTTGGGTTAGGTCAATCCGTTCGCGAGATATGGGAGTTTGAAGCCAAGAAATGGTTGAGAAGACAACAAATTTTTCGCAATTCTGCTGCTCCAGACGCTTAACCAGAATGGCCTAGCGAGAAAATACACATACCGTTGTAATCGGGCGAGTTTCTACTTTCAGACGCAGATGGAATTTTTGGGTTTGGTCAATCCGTTCGCGAGATATGGGACTTTGAATCTAAGAAATGGTTGAGAAGACAACAAATTTTTCGCAATTCTGCTGTTCCAATCGCTTAACCAGAATGGCCTAGGGGAAAAATACACGTACCGTTGTAATCGGGCGTGTTTCTACTTTCAAATGCAATAGGAATTTTTGGGTTAGGTCAATCCGTTCGCGAGATATGGGAGTTTGAAGCTAAGAAATGGTTGAGAAGAGAACAAATTGTTCGCAATTCTGCTGCTCCAAACGCTTAACCAGAATGGCCTAGGGAAAAAATACACATACCGTTGTAATCGGGCGAGTTTCTACTTTCAGATGCAACAGCAATTTTTGGGTTAGGTCAATCCGTTCGCGAGATATGTGAGTTTGAAGCCAAGAAATGGTTGAGAAGACAACAAATCTTTCGCAATTCTGCTGCTCCAACCGCTTAACCAGAATGGCCTAGGGAAAAAATACTCATACCGTTGTAATCGGGCGAGTTTCTACTTTCAAATGCAATAGGAATTTTTGGGTTAGGTCAATCCGTTCGCGAGATATGGGAGTTTGAAGCTAAGAAATGGTTGAGAAGACAAAAAATTTTTCGCAATTCTGCTGCTCCAAACGCTTAACCAGAATGGCCTAGGGAAAAAATACACATACCGTTGTAATCGGGCGGGTTTCTACTTTCAGATGCAACAGCAATTTTTGGGTTAGGTCACTCCGTTCGCGAGATATGGGAGTTTGAAGCCAAGAAATGGTTGAGAAGACAACAAATTTTTCGCAATTCTGCTGCTCCAGACGCTTAACCAGAATGGCCTAGGGAGAAAATACACATACCGTCGTAATCGGGCGAGTTTCTACTTTCAGACGCAAAAGGAATGTTTGGGTTTGGTCAATCCGTTCGCGAGATATGGGACTTTGAATCTAAGAAATGGTTGAGAGGACAACAAATTTTTCGCAATTCTGCTGCTCCAATCGCTTAACCAGAATGGCCTAGGGGAAAAATACACGTACCGTTGTAATCGGGCGAGTTTCTACTTTCAAATGCAATAGGAATTTTTGGGTTAGGTCAATCCGTTCGCGAGATATGGGAGTTTGAAGCTAAGAAATGGTTGAGAAGACAAAAAATTTTTCGCAATTCTGCTGCTCCAAACGCTTAACCAGAATGGCCTAGTAAAAAAATACACATACCGTTGTAATCGGGCGAGTTTCTACTTTCAGACGCAACAGCAATTTTTGGGTTAGGTCAATCCGTTCGCGAGATATGGGAGTTTGAAGCCAAGAAATGGTTGAGAAGACAACAAATTTTTCGCAATTCTGCTGCTCCAGACGCTTAACCAGAATGGCCTAGGGAGAAAATACACATACCGTTGTAATCGGGCGAGTTTCTACTTTCAGATGCAACAGCAATTTTTGGGTTAGGTCAATCCGTTCGCGAGATATGGGAGTTTGAAGCCAAGAAATGGTTGAGAAGACAACAAATTTTTCGCAATTCTGCTGCTCCAGACGCTTAACCAGAATGGCCTAGGGAGAAAATACACATACCGTTGTAATCGGGCGAGTTTCTACTTTCAGACGCAGATGGAATTTTTGGGTTTGGTCAATCCGTTCGCGAGATATGGGACTTTGAATCTAAGAAATGGTTGAGAAGACAACAAATTTTTCGCAATTCTGCTGTTCCAATCGCTTAACCAGAATGGCCTAGGGGAAAAATACACGTACCGTTGTAATCGGGCGTGTTTCTACTTTCAAATGCAATAGGAATTTTTGGGTTGGGTCAATCCATTCGCGAGATATGGGAGTTGGAAGCTAAGAAATGGTTGAGAAGAGAACAAATTGTTCGCAATTCTGCTGCTCCAAACGCTTAACTAGAACGGGCTAGGGAAAAAATACACATACCGTTGTAATCGGGCGAGTTTCTACTTTCAGACGCACCAGGAATTTTTGGATTAGGTCAATCCGTTCGCGAGATGTGGGAGTTTGAAGCCAAGAAATGGTTGAGAAGGCAAAAAATTTTTCGCAATTCTGCTGCTCCAAACGCTTAAACAGAATGGCCTAGGGAAAAAATTAACATACCGTTGTAATCGGGGGAGTTTCTTCTTTCAGATGCAATAGGAATTTTTGGGTTAGGTCAATCCGTTCAAGAGATATGGGAGTTTGAAGCCAAGAAATGGTTGAGAAGGCAAACAATTTTTCGCAATTCTGCTGCTCCAAACGCTTAACCAGAATGGCCTAGGGAGAAAATACACATACCGTTGTAATCGGGCGAGTTTCTACTTTCAGACGCAACAGCAATTTTTGGGTTAGGTCAATCCGTTCGCTAGATATGGGAGTTTGAAGCCAAGAAATGGTTGAGAAGACAACAAATTTTTCGCAATTCTGCTGCTCCAAACGCTTAACCAGAATGGCCTAGGGAAAAAATACACATACCGTTGTAATCGGGCGAGTTTCTACTTTCAGATGCAACAGCAATTTTTGGGTTAGGTCAATCCGTTCGCGAGATATGGGACTTTGAAGCTAAGAAATGGTTGTCAAGAAAACAAATTTTTCGCACTTCTGCTGCTCCAATCGCTTAACCAGAATGGCCTAGGGGAAAAATACACGTACCGTTGTAATCGGGCGAGTTTCTACTATCAAATGCAATAGGAATTTTTGGGTTAGGTCAATCCGTTCGCGAGTTATGGGAGTTGGAAGCTAAGAAATGGTTGAGAAGAGAACAAATTGTTCACAATTCTGCTGCTCCAAACGCTTAACCAGAATGGACTAGGGGAAAAATACTCATACCGTTGTAATCGGGCGAGTTTCGCTTTCTGATGCAATAGGAATTTTTGGGGTAGGTCAATCCGTTCGCGAGATATGGGAGTTTGAAGCCAAGAAATGGTTGAGAAGGCAAAAAATTTTTCGCAATTCTGCTGCTTCAAACGCTTAACCAGAATGGCCTAGGGAAAAAATACACATACCGTTGTAATCGGGCGAGTTTCTACTTTCAAATGCCATAGGAATTTTTGGGTTAGGTCAATCCGTTCGCGAGATATGGGAGTTTGAAGCCAAGAAATGGTAGAGAAGGCAAAAAATTTTTCACAATTCTGCTGCTCCAATCGCTCAACCAGAATGGCCTAGGGGAAAAATACACGTACCGTTGTAATCGGGCGAGTTTCTACTTTCAAATGCCATAGGAATGTTTGGGTTAGGTCAATCCGTTCGCGAGATATGATTGGTTGAAGCTAAGAAATGGTTGATAAGGCAAAAAATTTTTCGCAATTCTGCTGCTCCAAACGCTTAACCAGAATGGCCTAGGGAAAAAATACACGTACCGTTGTAATCGGGCGAGTTTCTACTTTCAGATGCAATAGGAATTTTTGGGTTAGGTCAATCCGTTCGCGAGATATGGGAGTTGAAAGCTAAGAAATGGTTGAGAAGAGAACAAATTTTTCGCAATTCTGCTGCTCCAAACGCTTGAGCAGAATGGCCTAGGGGAAAAATACGCTTACCGTTGTAATCGGGCGAGTTTCTACTTTCAAATGCCATAGGAATTTTTGGGTTAGGTCAATCCGTTCGCGAGATATGGGAGTTTGAAGCCAAGAAATGGTAGAGAAGGCAAAAAATTTTTCACAATTCTGCTGCTCCAATCGCTTAACCAGAATGGCCCAGGGAAAAAATACGCATACCGTTGTAATCGGGCGTGTTTCTACTTTCAGACGCAGAAGGAATTTTTGGGTTTGGTCAATCCGTTCGCGAGATATGGGACTTTGAATCTAAGAAATGGTTGAGAAGACAACAAATTTTTCGCAATTCTGCTGCTCCAATCGCTTAACCAGAATGGCCTAGGGGAAAAATACACGTACCGTTGTAATCGGGCGAGTTTCTACTTTCAGTCACAATAGGAATTTTTGGGTTAGGTCAATCCGTTCGCGAGATATGGGACTTTGAAGCTAAGAAATGGTTGACAAGACAACAAATTTTTCGCACTTCTGCTGCGCCAATCGCTTAACCAGAATGGCCTAGGGGAAAAATACGCGTACCGTTGTAATCGGGCGAGTTTCTACTTTCAAATGCAATAGGAATTTTTGGGTTGGGTCAATCCGTTCGCGAGATATGGGAGTTGGAAGCTAAGAAATGGTTGAGAAGAGAACAAATTGTTCGCAATTCTGCTGCTCCAAACGCTTAACTAGAACGGGCTAGGGAAAAAATACACATACCGTTGTAATCGGGCGAGTTTCTACTTCCAGACGCACCAGGAATTTTTGGGTTAGGTCAATCCGTTCGCGAGATGTGGGAGTTTGAAGCCAAGAAATGGTTGAGAAGGCAAAAAATTTTTCGCAATTCTGCTGCTCCAAACGCTTAAACAGAATGGCCTAGGGAAAAAATACACATACCGTTGTAATCGGGGGAGTTTCTTCTTTCAGATGCAATAGGAATTTTTGGGTTAGGTCAATCCGTTCAAGAGATATGGGAGTTTGAAGCCAAGAAATGGTTGAGAAGGCAAACAATTTTTCGCAATTCTGCTGCTCCAAACGCTTAACCAGAATGGCCCAGGGATAAAATACGCATACCGTTGTAATCGGGCGAATTTCTACTTTCAGACGCAGAAGGAATTTTTGGGTTTGGTCAATCCGTTCGCGAGATATGGGACTTTGAATCTAAGAAATGGTTGAGAAGACAACAAATTTTTCGCAATTCTGTTGCGCCAATCGCTTAACCAGAATGGCCTAGGGGAAAAATACACGTACCGTTGTAATCGGGCGAGTTTCTACTTTCAAATGCAATAGGAATTTTTGGGTTAGGTCAATCCGTTCGCGAGATATGGGAGTTTGAAGCTAAGAAATGGTTGAGAAGACAAAAAATTTTTCGCAATTCTGCTGCTCCAAACGCTTAACCAGAGTGGCCTAGGGAAAAAATACACATACCGTTGTAATCGGGCGAGTTTCTACTTTCAGATGCAACAGCAATTTTTGGGTTAGGTCAATCCGTTCGCGAGATATGGGAGTTTGAAGCCAAGAAATGGTTGAGAAGACAACAAATTTTTCGCAATTCTGCTGCTCCAGACGCTTAACCAGAATGGCCTAGGGAGAAAATACACATACCGTTGTAATCGGGCGAGTTTCTACTTTCAGACGCAGATGGAATTTTTGGGCTTGGTCAATCCGTTCGCGAGATATGGGACTTTGAATCTAAGAAATGGTTGAGAAGACAACAAATTTTTCGCAATTCTGCTGTTCCAATCGCTTAACCAGAATGGCCTAGGGGAAAAATACACGTACCGTTGTAATCGGGCGTGTTTCTACTTTCAAATGCAATAGGAATTTTTGGGTTAGGTCAATCCGTTCGCGAGATATGGGAGTTTGAAGCTAAGAAATGGTTGAGAAGAGAACAAATTGTTCGCAATTCTGCTGCTCCAAACGCTTAACCAGAATGGCCTAGGGAAAAAATACACATACCGTTGTAATCGGGCGAGTTTCTACTTTCAGATGCAACAGCAATTTTTGGGTTAGGTCAATCCGTTCGCGAGATATGGGAGTTTGAAGCCAAGAAATGGTTGAGAAGACAACAAATCTTTCGCAATTCTGCTGCTCCAAACGCTTAACCAGAATGGCCTAGGGAAAAAATACTCATACCGTTGTAATCGGGCGAGTTTCTACTTTCAAATGCAATAGGAATTTTTGGGTTAGGTCAATCCGTTCGCGAGATATGGGAGTTTGAAGCTAAGAAATGGTTGAGAAGACAAAAAATTTTTCGCAATTCTGCTGCTCCAAACGCTTAACCAGAATGGCCTAGGGAAAAAATACACATACCGTTGTAATCGGGCGGGTTTCTACTTTCAGATGCAACAGCAATTTTTGGGTTAGGTCACTCCGTTCGCGAGATATGGGAGTTTGAAGCCAAGAAATGGTTGAGAAGACAACAAATTTTTCGCAATTCTGCTGCTCCAGACGCTTAACCAGAATGGCCTAGGGAGAAAATACACATACCGTCGTAATCGGGCGAGTTTCTACTTTCAGACGCAAAAGGAATGTTTGGGTTTGGTCAATCCGTTCGCGAGATATGGGACTTTGAATCTAAGAAATGGTTGAGAGGACAACAAATTTTTCGCAATTCTGCTGCTCCAATCGCTTAACCAGAATGGCCTAGGGGAAAAATACACGTACCGTTGTAATCGGGCGAGTTTCTACTTTCAAATGCAATAGGAATTTTTGGGTTAGGTCAATCCGTTCGCGAGATATGGGAGTTTGAAGCTAAGAAATGGTTGAGAAGACAAAAAATTTTTCGCAATTCTGCTGCTCCAAACGCTTAACCAGAATGGCCTAGGGAAAAAATACACATACCGTTGTAATCGGGCGAGTTTCTACTTTCAGATGCAACAGCAATTTTGGGGTTAGGTCAATCCGTTCGCGAGATATGGGAGTTTGAAGCCAAGAAATGGTTGAGAAGACAACAAATTTTTCGCAATTCTGCTGCTCCAGAAGCTTAACCAGAATGGCCTAGGGAGAAAATAGACATACCGTTGTAATCGGGCGAGTTTCTACTTTCAGACGCAGAAGGAATTTTTGGGTTTGGTCAATCCGTTCGCGAGATATGGGACTTTGAATCTAAGAAATGGTTGAGAAGACAACAAATTTTTCGCAATTCTGCTGCTCCAATCGCTTAACCAGAATGGCCTAGGGGAAAAATATACGTACCGTTTTAATCGGGCGAGTTTCTACTTTCAAATGCAATAGGAATTTTTGGGTTAGGCCAATCCGTTCGCGAGATATGGGAGTTTGAAGCTAAGAAATGGTTGAGAAGACAATAAATTCTTCGCAATTCTGCTGCTCCAAACGCTTAACCAGAATGGCCTAGGGAAAAAATACACATACCGTTGTAATCGGGCGAGTTTCTACTTTCAGATGCAACAGCAATTTTTGGGTTAGGTCAATCCGTTCGCGAGATATGGGAGTTTGAAGCCAAGAAATGGTTGAGAAGACAACAAATTTTTAGCAATTCTGATGCTCCAAACGCTTAACCAGAATGGACTAGGGAAAAAATACGCATACCGTTGTAATCGGGCGAGTTTCTGCTTTCTGATGCAACAGGAATTTTTGGGTTAGGTCAATCCGTTCGCGAGATATGGGAGTTTGAAGCCAAGAAATGGTTGAGAAGACAACAAATTTTTCGCAATTCTGGTGCTCCAAACGCTTAACCAGAATGGCCTAGGGAAAAAATACTCATACCGTTGTAATCGGGCGAGTTTCTACTTTCAAATGCAATAGGAATTTTTGGGTTAGGTCAATCCGTTCGCGAGACATGGGAGTTTGAAGCTAAGAAATGGATGAGAAGACAAAAAATTTTTCGCAATTCTGCTGCTCCAAACGCTTAACCAGAATGGCCTAGGGAAAAAATACACATACCGTTGTAATCGGGCGGGTTTCTACTTTCAGATGCAACAGCAATTTTTGGGTTAGGTCAATCCGTTCGCGAGATATGGGAGTTTGAAGCCAAGAAATGGTTGAGAAGACAACAAATTTTTCGCAATTCTGCTGCTCCAGACGCTTAACCAGAATGGCCTAGGGAGAAAATACACATACCGTTGTAATCGGGCGAGTTTCTACTTTCAGACGCAGAAGGAATTTTTGGGTTTGGTCAATCCGTTCGCGAGATATGGGACTTTGAATCTAAGAAATGGTTGAGAGGACAACAAATTTTTCGCAATTCTGCTGCTCCAATCGCTTAACCAGAATGGCCTAGGGGAAAAATACACGTACCGTTGTAATCGGGCGAGTTTCTACTTTCAAATGCAATAGGAATTTTTGGGTTAGGTCAATCCGTTCGCGAGATATGGGACTTTGAAGCTAAGAAATGGTTGACAAGACAACAAATTTTACGCACTTCTGCTGCTCCAATCGCTTAACCAGAATGGCCTAGGGGAAAAATACGCGTACCGTTGTAATCGGGCGAGTTTCTACTTTCAAATGCAATAGGAATTTTTGGGTTGGGTCATTCCGTTCGCGAGATATGGGAGTTGGAAGCTAAGAAATGGTTGAGAAGAGAACAAATTGTTCGCAATTCTGCTGCTCCAAACGCTTAACTAGAACGGGCTAGGGAAAAAATACACATACCGTTGTAATCGGGCGAGTTTCTACTTTCAGACGCACCAGGAATTTTTGGGTTAGGTCAATCCATTCGCGAGATGTGGGAGTTTGAAGCCAAGAAATGGTTGAGAAGGCAAAAAATTTTTCGCAATTCTGCTGCTCCAAACGCTTAAACAGAATGGCCTAGGGAAAAAATACACATACCGTTGTAATCGGGGGAGTTTCTTCTTTCAGATGCAATAGGAATTTTTGGGTTAGGTCAATCCGTTCAAGAGATATGGGAGTTTGAAGCCAAGAAATGGTTGAGAAGGCAAACAATTTTTCGCAATTCTGCTGCTCCAAACGCTTAACCAGAATGGCCCAGGGAAAAAATACGCATACCGTTGTAATCGGGCGAGTTTCTACTTTCAGACGCAGAAGGAATTTTTGGGTTTGGTCAATCCGTTCGCGAGATATGGGACTTTGAATCTAAGAAATGGTTGAGAAGACAACAAATTTTTCGCAATTCTGCTGCGCCAATCGCTTAACCAGAATGGCCTAGGGAAAAAATACACATACCGTTGTAATCGGGCGAGTTTCTACTTTCAGACGCAACAGCAATTTTTGGGTTAGGTCAATCCGTTCGCGAGATATGGGAGTTTGAAGCCAAGAAATGGTTGAGAAGACAACAAATTTTTCGCAATTCTGGTGCTCCAAACGCTTAACCAGAATGGCCTAGGGAAAAAATACTCATACCGTTGTAATCGTGCGAGTTTCTACTTTCAAATGCAATAGGAATTTTTGGGTTAGGTCAATCCGTTCGCGAGATATGGGAGTTTGAAGCTAAGAAATGGATGAGAAGACAAAAAATTTTTCGCAATTCTGCTGCTCCAAACGCTTAACCAGAATGGCCTAGGGAAAAAATACACATACCGTTGTAATCGGGCGGGTTTCTACTTTCAGATGCAACAGCAATTTTTGGGTTAGGTCAATCCGTTCGCGAGATATGGGAGTTTGAAGCCAAGAAATGGTTGAGAAGACAACAAATTTTTCGCAATTCTGCTGCTCCAGACGCTTAACCAGAATGGCCTAGGGAGAAAATACACATACCGTTGTAATCGGGCGAGTTTCTACTTTCAGACGCAGAAGGAATTTTTGGGTTTGGTCAATCCGTTCGCGAGATATGGGACTTTGAATCTAAGAAATGGTTGAGAGGACAACAAATTTTTCGCAATTCTGCTGCTCCAATCGCTTAACCAGAATGGCCTAGGGGAAAAATGCACGTACCGTTGTAATCGGGCGAGTTTCTACTTTCAAATGCAATAGGAATTTTTGGGTTAGGTCAATCCGTTCGCGAGATATGGGAGTTTGAACCTAAGAAATGGTTGAGAAGACAAAAAATTTTTCGCAATTCTGCTGCTCCAAACGCTTAACCAGAATGGCCTAGGGAAAAAATACACATACCGTTGTAATCGGGCGAGGTTCTACTTTCAGACGCAACAGCAATTTTTGGGTTAGGTCAATCCGTTCGCGAGATATGGGAGTTTGAAGCCAAGAAATGGTTGAGAAGACAACAGATTTTTCGCAATTCTGCTGCTCCAGACGCTTAACCAGAATGGCCTAGGGAGAAATTACACATACCGTTGTAATCGGGCGAGTTTCTACTTTCAGATGCAATAGCAATTTTTGGGTTATGTCAATCCGTTCGCGAGATACGGGAGTTTGAAGACAAGAAATGGTTGAGAAGACAACAAATTTTTCGAAATTCTGCTGCTCCAATCGCTTAACCAGAATGGCCTAGGGGAAAAATACACGTACCGTTGTAATCGGGCGAGTTTCTACTTTCAAATGCAATAGGAATTTTTGGGTTAGGTCAATCCGTTCGCGAGATATGGGAGTTTGAAGCTAAGAAATGGTTGAGAAGACAAAAAATTTTTCGCAATTCTGCTGCTCCAAACGCTTAACCAGAATGGCCTAGGGAAAAAATACACATACCGTTGTAATCGGGCGAGTTTCTACTTTCAGATGCAACAGCAATTTTGGGGTTAGGTCAATCCGTTCGCGAGATATGGGAGTTTGAAGCCAAGAAATGGTTGAGAAGACAACAAATTTTTCGCAATTCTGCTGCTCCAGAAGCTTAACCAGAATGGCCTAGGGAGAAAATAGACATACCGTTGTAATCGGGCGAGTTTCTACTTTCAGACGCAGAAGGAATTTTTGGGTTTGGTCAATCCGTTCGCGAGATATGGGACTTTGAATCTAAGAAATGGTTGAGAAGACAACAAATTTTTCGCAATTCTGCTGCTCCAATCGCTTAACCAGAATGGCCTAGGGGAAAAATATACGTACCGTTTTAATCGGGCGAGTTTCTACTTTCAAATGCAATAGGAATTTTTGGGTTAGGCCAATCCGTTCGCGAGATATGGGAGTTTGAAGCTAAGAAATGGTTGAGAAGACAATAAATTCTTCGCAATTCTGCTGCTCCAAACGCTTAACCAGAATGGCCTAGGGAAAAAATACACATACCGTTGTAATCGGGCGAGTTTCTACTTTCAGATGCAACAGCAATTTTTGGGTTAGGTCAATCCGTTCGCGAGATATGGGAGTTTGAAGCCAAGAAATGGTTGAGAAGACAACAAATTTTTAGCAATTCTGATGCTCCAAACGCTTAACCAGAATGGACTAGGGAAAAAATACGCATACCGTTGTAATCGGGCGAGTTTCTGCTTTCTGATGCAACAGGAATTTTTGGGTTAGGTCAATCCGTTCGCGAGATATGGGAGTTTGAAGCCAAGAAATGGTTGAGAAGACAACAAATTTTTCGCAATTCTAGTGCTCCAAACGCTTAACCAGAATGGCCTAGGGAAAAAATACTCATACCGTTGTAATCGGGCGAGTTTCTACTTTCAAATGCAATAGGAATTTTTGGGTTAGGTCAATCCGTTCGCGAGACATGGGAGTTTGAAGCTAAGAAATGGATGAGAAGACAAAAAATTTTTCGCAATTCTGCTGCTCCAAACGCTTAACCAGAATGGCCTAGGGAAAAAATACACATACCGTTGTAATCGGGCGGGTTTCTACTTTCAGATGCAACAGCAATTTTTGGGTTAGGTCAATCCGTTCGCGAGATATGGGAGTTTGAAGCCAAGAAATGGTTGAGAAGACAACAAATTTTTCGCAATTCTGCTGCTCCAGACGCTTAACCAGAATGGCCTAGGGAGAAAATACACATACCGTTGTAATCGGGCGAGTTTCTACTTTCAGACGCAGAAGGAATTTTTGGGTTTGGTCAATCCGTTCGCGAGATATGGGACTTTGAATCTAAGAAATGGTTGAGAGGACAACAAATTTTTCGCAATTCTGCTGCTCCAATCGCTTAACCAGAATGGCCTAGGGGAAAAATACACGTACCGTTGTAATCGGGCGAGTTGCTGCTTTCAAATGCAATAGGAATTTTTGGGTTAGGTCAATCCGTTCGCTAGATATGGGAGTTTGAAGCCAAGAAATGGTTGAGAAGACAAAAAATTTTTCGCAATTCTGCTGCTCCAAACGCTTAACCAGAATGGCCTAGGGAAAAAATACACATACCGTTGTAATCGGGCGGGTTTCTACTTTCAGATGCAACAGCAATTTTTGGGTTAGGACAATCCGTTCGCGAGATATGGGAGTTTGAAGCCAAGAAATGGTTGAGAAGACAACAAATTTTTCGCAATTCTGTTGCTCCAGACGCTTAACCAGAATGGCCTAGGGAGAAAATACACATACCGTTGTAATCGGGCGAGTTTCTACTTTCAGACGCAGAAGGAATTTTTGGGTTTGGTCAATCCGTTCGCGAGATATGGGACTTTGAATCTAAGAAATGGTTGAGAGGACAACAAATTTTTCGCAATTCTGCTGCTCCAATCGCTTAACCAGAATGGCCTAGGGGAAAAATACACGTACCGTTGTAATCGGGCGAGTTTCTACTTTCAAATGCAATAGGAATTTTTGGGTTAGGTCAATCCGTTCGCGAGATATGGGAGTTTGAAGCTAAGAAATGGTTGAGAAGACAAAAAATTTTTCGCAATTCTGCTGCCCCAAACGCTTAACCAGAATGGCCTAGGGAAAAAATACACATACCGTTGTAATCGGGCGAGTTTCTACTTTCAGACGCAACAGCAATTTTTGGGTTAGGTCAATCCGTTCGCGGGATATGGGAGTTTGAAGCCAAGAAATGGTTGAGAAGACAACAAATTTTTCGCAATTCTGCTGCTCCAAACGCTTAACCAGAATGGCCTAGGGAAAAAATACTCATACCGTTGTAATCGGGCGAGATTCTACTTTCAAATGCAATAGGAATTTTTGGGTTAGGTCAATCCGTTCGCGAGATATGGGAGTTTGAAGCCAAGAAACGGTTGAGAAGACAACAAATTTTTCGCAATTCTGCTGCTCCAGACGCTTAACCAGAATGGCCTAGGGAGAAAATACACATACCGTTGTAATCGGGCGAGTTTCTACTTTCAGACGCAGAAGGAATTTTTGGGTTTGGTCAATCCGTTCGCGAGATATGGGACTTTGAATCTAAGAAATGGTTGAGAGGACAACAAATTTTTCGCAATTCTGCTGCTCCAATCGCTTAACCAGAATGGCCTAGGGGAAAAATACACGTACCGTTGTAATCGGGCGAGTTGCTGCTTTCAAATGCAATAGGAATTTTTGGGTTAGGTCAATCCGTTCGCTAGATATGGGAGTTTGAAGCCAAGAAATGGTTGAGAAGACAAAAAATTTTTCGCAATTCTGCTGCTCCAAACGCTTAACCAGAATGGCCTAGGGAAAAAATACACATACCGTTGTAATCGGGCGGGTTTCTACTTTCAGATGCAACAGCAATTTTTGGGTTAGGTCAATCCGTTCGCGAGATATGGGAGTTTGAAGCCAAGAAATGGTTGAGAAGACAACAAATTTTTCGCAATTCTGCTGCTCCAGACGCTTAACCAGAATGGCCTAGGGAGAAAATACACATACCGTTGTAATCGGGCGAGTTTCTACTTTCAGACGCAGAAGGAATTTTTGGGTTTGGTCAATCCGTTCGCGAGATATGGGACTTTGAATCTAAGAAATGGTTGAGAGGACAACAAATTTTTCGCAATTCTGCTGCCCCAAACGCTTAACCAGAATGGCCTAGGGAAAAAATACACATACCGTTGTAATCGGGCGAGTTTCTACTTTCAGACGCAACAGCAATTTTTGGGTTAGGTCAATCCGTTCGCGGGATATGGGAGTTTGAAGCCAAGAAATGGTTGAGAAGACAACAAATTTTTCGCAATTCTGCTGCTCCAGACGCTTAACCAGAATGGCCTAGGGAGAAAATACACATACCGTTGTAATCGGGCGAGTTTCTACTTTCAGACGCAGAAGGAATTTTTGGGTTTGGTCAATCCGTTCGCGAGATATGGGACTTTGAATCTAAGAAATGGTTGAGAGGACAACAAATTTTTCGCAATTCTGCTGCTCCAATCGCTTAACCAGAATGGCCTAGGGGAAAAATACACGTACCGTTGTAATCGGGCGAGTTGCTGCTTTCAAATGCAATAGGAATTTTTGGGTTAGGTCAATCCGTTCGCTAGATATGGTAGTTTGAAGCCAAGAAATGGTTGAGAAGACAACAAATTTTTCGCAATTCTGCTGCTCCAAACGCTTAACCAGAATGGCCTAGGGAAAAAATACACATACCGTTGTAATCGGGCGAGTTTCTACTTTCAGATGCAACAGCAATTTTTGGGTTAGGTCAATCCGTTCGCGAGATATGGGAGTTTGAAGCCAAGAAATGGTTGAGAAGACAACAGATTTTTCGCAATTCTGCTGCTCCAGACGCTTAACCAGAATGGCCTAGGGAGAAAATACACATACCGTTGTAATCGGGCGAGTTTCTACTTTCAGATGCAATAGCAATTTTTGGGTTATGTCAATCCGTTCGCGAGATACGGGAGTTTGAAGACAAGAATTGGTTGAGAAGACAACAAATTTTTCGAAATTCTGCTGCTCCAATCGCTTAACCAGAATGGCCTAGGGGAAAAATACACGTACCGTTGTAATCGGGCGAGCTTCTACTTTCAAATGCAATAGGAATTTTTGGGTTGGGTCAATCCGTTCGCGAGATATGGGAGTTTGAAGCTAAGAAATGGTTGAGAAGACAAAAAATTTTTCGCAATTCTGCTGCTCCAAACGCTTAACCAGAATGGCCTAGGGAAAAAATACACATACCGTTGTAATCGGGCGAGTTTCTACTTTCAGATGCAACAGCAATTTTTGGGTTAGGTCAATCCGTTCGCGAGATATGGGAGTTTGAAGCCAAGAAATGGTTGAGAAGACAACAAATTTTTCGCAATTCTGCTGCTCCAAACGCTTAACCAGAATGGCCTAGGGAAAAAATACACATACCGTTGTAATCGGGCGAGTTTCTACTTTCAGATGCAATAGGAATTTTTGGGTTATGTCAATCAGTTCGCGAGATATGGGACTTTGAAGCTAAGAAATGGTTGTCAAGACAATAAATTTTTCGCACTTCTGCTGCTCCAATCGCTTAACCAGAATGGCCTAGGGGAAAAATACGCGTACCGTTGTAATCGGGCGAGTTTCTACTTACAAATGCAATAGGAATTTTTGGGTTGGGTCAATCCGTTCGCGAGATATGGGAGTTGGAAGCTAAGAAATGGTTGACAAGAGAACAAATTGTTTGCAATTCTGCTGCTCCAAACGCTTAACCAGAACGGGCTAGGGAAAAAATACACATACCGTTGTAATCGGGCAAGTTTCTACTTTCAGACGCACCAGGAATTTTTGGGTTAGGTCAATCCGTTCGCGAGATGTGGGAGTTTGAAGCCAAGAAATGGTTGAGAAGGCAAAAAATTTTTCGCAATTCTGCTGCTCCAAACGCTTAAACAGAATGGCCTAGGGAAAAAATACACATACCGTTGCAATCGGGGGAGTTTCTTCTTTCAGATGCAATAGGAATTTTTGGGTTAGGTCAATCCGTTCAAGAGATATGGGAGTTTGAAGCCAAGAAATGGTTGAGAAGGCAAACAATTTTTCGCAATTCTGCTGCTCCAAACGCTTAACCAGAATGGCCCAGGGAAAAAATACGCATACCGTTGTAATCGGGCGAGTTTCTACTTTCAGACGCAGCTGGAATTTTTGGGTTAGGTCAATCCGTTCGCGAGATATGGGAGTTTGAAGCCAAGAAATGGTAGAGAAGGCAAAAAATTTTTCACAATTCTGCTGCTCCAGACGCTTAACCAGAATGGCCTAGGGAGAGAATACACATACCGTTGTAATCGGGCGAGTTTCTACTTTCAGACGCAGAAGGAATTTTTGGGTTTGGTCAATCCGTTCGCGAGATATGGGACTTTGAATCTAAGAAATGGTTGAGAAGACAACAATTTTTTCGCAATTCTGCTGCTCCAATCGCTTAACCAGAATGGCCTAGGGGAAAAATACACGTACCGTTGTAATCGGGCGAGTTTCTGCTTTCTGATGCAACAGGAATTTTTGGGTTAGGTAAATCCGTTCGCGAGATATGGGAGTTTGAAGCCAAGAAATGGTTGATAAGGCAAAAAATTTTTCGCAATTCTGCTGCTCCAAACGCTTAACCAGAATGGCCAAGGAAAAAAATACGAATACCGTTGTAATCGGGCGAGTTGCTACTTTCAGTTACAATAGGAATTTTTGGGTTAGATTAATCCGTTCGCGAGATATGGGACTTTAAAGCTAAGAAATGGTTGACAAGACAACAAATTTTTCGCACTTCTGCTGCTCCAATCGCTTAACCAGAATGGCCTAGGGGAAAAATACACGTACCATTGTAATCGGGCGAGTTTCTACTTTCCGACGCAGAAGGAATTTTTGGGTTTGGTCAATCCGTTCGCGAGATATGGGACTTTGAATCTAAGAAATGTTTGAGAAGACAACAAATTTTTCGCAATTCTGCTGCTCCAATCGCTTAACCAGAATGGCCTAGGGGAAAAATACGCGTACCGTTGTAATCGGGCGAGTTTCTACTTTCAAATGCAATAGGAATTTTTGGGTTGGGTCAATCCGTTCGCGAGATATGGGAGTTTGAAGCTAAGAAATGGTTGAGAAGACAAAAAATTTTTCGCAATTCTGCTGCTCCAAACGCTTAACCAGAATGGCCTAGGGAAAAAATACACATACCGTTGTAATCGGGCGAGTTTCTACTTTCAGATGCAACAGCAATTTTTGGATTAGGTCAATCCGTTCGCGAGATATGGGAGTTTGAAGCCAAGAAATGGTTGAGAAGACAACAAATTTTTCGCAATTCTGCTGCTCCAAACGCTTAACCAGAATGGCCTAGGGAAAAAATACACATACCGTTGTAATCGGGCGAGTTTCTACTTTCAGATGCAATAGGAATTTTTGGGTTATGTCAATCCGTTCGCGAGATATGGGACTTTGAAGCTAAGAAATGGTTGTCAAGACAATAAATTTTTCGCACTTCTGCTGCTCCAATCGCTTAACCAGAATGGCCTAGGGGAAAAATACGCGCACCGTTGTAATCGGGCGAGTTTCTACTTTCAAATGCAATAGGAATTTTTGGGTTGGGTCAATCCGTTCGCGAGATATGGGAGTTGGAAGCTAAGAAATGGTTGACAAGAGGACAAATTGTTTGCAATTCTGCTGCTCCAAACGCTTAACCAGAACGGGCTAGGGAAAAAATACACATACCGTTGTAATCGGGCGAGTTTCTACTTTCAGACGCACCAGGAATTTTTGGGTTAGGTCAATCCGTTCGCGAGATGTGGGAGTTTGAAGCCAAGAAATGGTTGAGAAGGCAAAAAATTTTTCGCAATTCTGCTGCTCCAAACGCTTAAACAGAATGGCCTAGGGAAAAAATACACATACCGTTGTAATCGGGGGAGTTTCTTCTTTCAGATGCAATAGGAATTTTTGGGTTAGGTCAATCCGTTCAAGAGATATGGGAGTTTGAAGCCAAGAAATGGTTGAGAAGGCAAACAATTTTTCGCAATTCTGCTGCTCCAAACGCTTAACCAGAATGGCCCAGGGAAAAAATACGCATACCGTTGTAATCGGGCGAGTTTCTACTTTCAGACGCAGCTGGAATTTTTGGGTTAGGTCAATCCGTTCGCGAGATATGGGAGTTTGAAGCCAAGAAATGGTAGAGAAGGCAAAAAATTTTTCGCAATTCTGCTGCTCCAGACGCTTAACCAGAATGGCCTAGGGAGAGAATACACATACCGTTGTAATCGGGCGAGTTTCTACTTTCAGACGCAGAAGGAATTATTGGGTTTGGTCAATCCGTTCGCGAGATATGGGACTTTGAATCTAAGAAATGGTTGAGAAGACAACAATTTTTTCGCAATTCTGCTGCTCCAATCGCTTAACCAGAATGGCCTAGGGGAAAAATACACGTACCGTTGTAATCGGGCGAGTTTCTACTTTCCGACGCAGAAGGAATTTTTGGGTTTGGTCAATCCGTTCGCGAGATATGGAACTTTGAATCTAAGAAATGGTTGAGAAGACAACAAATTTTTCGCAATTCTGCTGCTCCAATCGTTTAACCAGAATGGCCTAGGGGAAAAATACACGTACCGTTGTAATCGGGCGAGTTTCTACTTTCAAATGCAATAGGAATTTTTGGGTTAGGTCAATCCGTTCGCGAGATATGGGAGTTGGAAGCTAATAAATGGTTGAGAAGAGAACAAATTGTTCGCAATTCTGCTGCTCCAAACGCTTAACAAGAATGGACTAGGGAAAAAATACGCATACCGTTGTAATCGGGCGAGATTCTGCTTTCTGATGCAACAGGAATTTTTGGGTTAGGTAAATCCGTTCGCGAGATATGGGAGTTTGAAGCCAAGAAATGGTTGATAAGGCAAACAATTTTTCGCAATTCTGCTGCTCCAAACGCTTAACCAGAATGGCCTAGGGAAAAAATACACGTACCGTTGTAATCGGGCGAGTTTCTACTTTCAGAAGCAATAGGAATTTTTGGGTTAGGTCAATCCGTTCGCGAGATATGGGAGTTGGAAGCTAAGAAATGGTTGAGAAGAGAACAAATTTTTCGCAATTCTGCTGCTCCAAACGCTTAAGCAGAATGGCCAAGGAAAAAAATACGAATACCGTTGTAATCGGGCGAGTTGCTACTTTCAGTTACAATAGGAATTTTTGGGTTAGGTTAATCCGTTCGCGAGATATGGGACTTTAAAGCTAAGAAATGGTTGACAAGACAACAAATTTTTCGCACTTCTGCTGCTCCAATCGCTTAACCAGAATGGCCTAGGGGAAAAATACACGTACCGTTGTAATCGGGCGAGTTTCTACTTTCAGATGCAACAGCAATTTTTGGGTTAGGTCAATCCGTTCGCGAGATATGGGAGTTTGAAGCCAAGAAATGGTTGAGAAGACAACAAATTTTTCGCAATTCTGCTGCTCCAAACGCTTAACCAGAATGGCCTAGGGGAAAAATACGCGTACCGTTGTAATCGGGCGAGTTTCTACTTTCAAATGCAATAGGAATTTTTGGGTTGGGTCAATCCGTTCGCGAGATATGGGAGTTGGAAGCTAAGAAATGGTTGACAAGAGAACAAATTGTTTGCAATTCTGCTGCTCCAAACGCTTAACCAGAACGGCTTAGGGAAAAAATACACATACCGTTGTAATCGGGCAAGTTTCTACTTTCAGACGCACCAGGAATTTTTGGGTTAGGTCAATCCGTTCGCGAGATGTGGGAGTTTGAAGCCAAGAAATGGTTGAGAAGGCAAAAAATTTTTCGCAATTCTGCTGCTCCAAACGCTTAAACAGAATGGCCTAGGGAAAAAATACACATACCGTTGTAATCGGGGGAGTTTCTTCTTTCAGATGCAATAGGAATTTTTGGGTTAGGTCAATCCGTTCAAGAGATATGGGAGTTTGAAGCCAAGAAATGGTTGAGAAGGCAAACAATTTTTCGCAATTCTGCTGCTCCAAACGCTTAACCAGAATGGCCCAGGGAAAAAATACGCATACCGTTGTAATCGGGCGAGTTTCTACTTTCAGACGCAGCTGGAATTTTTGGGTTAGGTCAATCCGTTCGCGAGATATGGGAGTTTGAAGCCAAGAAATGGTTGAGAAGACAACAATTTTTTCGCAATTCTGCTGCTCCAATCGCTTAACCAGAATGGCCTAGGGGAAAAATACACGTACCGTTGTAATCGGGCGAGTTTCTACTTTCCGACGCAGAAGGAATTTTTGGGTTTGGTCAATCCGTTCGCGAGATATGGAACTTTGAATCCAAGAAATGGTTGAGAAGACAACAAATTTTTCGCAATTCTGCTGCTCCAATCGTTTAACCAGAATGGCCTAGGGGAAAAATACACGTACCGTTGTAATCGGGCGAGTTTCTACTTTCAAATGCAATAGGAATTTTTGGGTTAGGTCAATCCGTTCGCGAGATATGGGAGTTGGAAGCTAAGAAATGGTTGAGAAGAGAACAAATTGTTCGCAATTCTGCTGCTCCAAACGCTTAACAAGAATGGACTAGGGAAAAAATACGCATACCGTTGTAATCGGGCGAGATTCTGCTTTCTGATGCAACAGGAATTTTTGGCTTAGGTAAATCCGTTCGCGAGATATGGGACTTTGAATCTAAGAAATGGTTGAGAAGACAACAAATTTTTCGCAATTCTGCTGCTCCAATCGCTTAACCAGAATGGCCTAGGGGAAAAATACGCGTACCGTTGTAATCGTGCGAGTTTCTACTTTCAAATGCAATAGGAATTTTTGGGTTGGGTCAATCCGTTCGCGAGATATGGGAGTTTGAAGCTAAGAAATGGTTGAGAAGACAAAAAATTTTTCGCAATTCTGCTGCTCCAAACGCTTTACCAGAATGGCCTAGGGAAAAAATACACATACCGTTGTAATCGGGCGAGTTTCTACTTTCAGATGCAACAGCAATTTTTGGGTTAGGTCAATCCGTTCGCGAGATATGGGAGTTTGAAGCCAAGAAATGGTTGAGAAGACAACAATTTTTTCGCAATTCTGCTGCTCCAATCGCTTAACCAGAATGGCCTAGGGGAAAAATACACATACCGTTGTAATCGGGCGAGTTTCTACTTTCAGATGCAATAGGAATTTTTGGGTTATGTCAATCCGTTCGCGAGATATGGGACTTTGAAGCTAAGAAATGGTTGTCAAGACAATAAATTTTTCGCACTTCTGCTGCTCCAATCGCTTAACCAGAATGGCCTAGGGGAAAAATACGCGTACCGTTGTAATCGGGCGAGTTTCTACTTTCAGACGCACCAGGAATTTTTGGGTTAGGTCAATCCGTTCGCGAGATGTGGGAGTTTGAAGCCAAGAAATGGTTGAGAAGGCAAAAAATTTTTCGCAATTCTGCTGCTCCAAACGCTTAAACAGAATGGCCTAGGGAAAAAATACACATACCGTTGTAATCGGGGGAGTTTCTTCTTTCAGATGCAATAGGAATTTTTGGGTTAGGTCAATCCGTTCAAGAGATATGGGAGTTTGAAGCCAAGAAATGGTTGAGGAGGCAAACAATTTTTCGCAATTCTGCTGCTCCAAACGCTTAACCAGGATGGCCCAGGGAAAAAATACGCATACCGTTGTAATCGGGCGAGTTTCTACTTTCAGACGCAGCTGGAATTTTTGGGTTAGGTCAATCCGTTCGCGAGATATGGGAGTTTGAAGCCAAGAAATGGTAGAGAAGGCAAAAAATTTTTCACAATTCTGCTGCTCCAGACGCTTAACCAGAATGGCCTAGGGAGAGAATACACATACCGTTGTAATCGGGCGAGTTTCTACTTTCAGACCCAGAAGGAATTTTTGGGTTTGGTCAATCCGTTCGCGAGATATGGGACTTTGAATCTAAGAAATGGTTGAGAAGACAACAATTTTTTCGCAATTCTGCTGCTCCAATCGCTTAACCAGAATGGCCTAGGGGAAAAATACACGTACCGTTGTAATCGGGCGAGTTTCTACTTTCCGACGCAGAAGGAATTTTTGGGTTTGGTCAATCCGTTCGCGAGATATGGAACTTTGAATCTAGGAAATGGTTGAGAAGACAACAAATTTTTCGCAATTCTGCTGCTCCAATCGTTTAACCAGAATGGCCTAGGGGAAAAATACACGTACCGTTGTAATCGGGCGAGTTTCTACTTTCAAATGCAATAGGAATTTTTGGGTTGGGTCAATCCGTTCGCGAGATATGGGAGTTTGAAGCTAAGAAATGGTTGAGAAGACAAAAAATTTTTCGCAATTCTGCTGCTCCAAACGCTTAACCAGAATGGCCTAGGGAAAAAATACACATACCGTTGTAATCGGGCGAGTTTCTACTTTCATATGCAACAGCAATTTTTGGGTTAGGTCAATCCGTTCGCGAGATATGGGAGTCTGAAGCCAAGAAATGGTTGAGAAGACAACAAATTTTTCGCAATTCTGCTGCTCCAAACGCTTAACCAGAATGGCCTAGGGAAAAAATACACATACCGTTGTAATCGGGCGAGTTTCTACTTTCAGATGCAATAGGAATTTTTGGGTTATGTCAATCCGTTCGCGAGATATGGGACTTTGAAGCTAAGAAATGGTTGTCAAGACAATAAATTTTTCGCACTTCTGCTGCTCCAATCGCTTAACCAGAATGGCCTAAGGGAAAAATACGCGTACCGTTGTAATCGGGCGAGTTTCTACTTTCAAATGCAATAGGAATTTTTGGGTTGGGTCAATCCGTTCGCGAGATATGGGAGTTGGAAGCTAAGAAATGGTTGACAAGAGAATAAATTGTTTGCAATTCTGCTGCTCCAAACGCTTAACCAGAACGGGCTAGGGAAAAAATACACATACCGTTGTAATCGGGCGAGTTTCTACTTTCAGACGCACCAGGAATTTTTGGGTTAGGTCAATCCGTTCGCGAGATGTGGGAGTTTGAAGCCAAGAAATGGTTGAGAAGGCAAAAAATTTTTCGCAATTCTGCTGCTCCAAACGCTTAAACAGAATGGCCTAGGGAAAAAATACACATACCGTTGTAATCGGGGGAGTTTCTTTTTTCAGATGCAATAGGAATTTTTGGGTTAGGTCAATCCGTTCAAGAGATATGGGAGTTTGAAGCCAAGAAATGGTTGAGAAGGCAAACAATTTTTCGCAATTCTGCTGCTCCAAACGCTTAACCAGAATGGCCCAGGGAAAAAATACGCATACCGTTGTAATCGGGCGAGTTTCTACTTTCAGACGCAGCTGGAATTTTTGGGTTAGGTCAATCCGTTCGCGAGATATGGGAGTTTGAAGCCAAGAAATGGTAGAGAAGGCAAAAAATTTTTCACAATTCTGCTGCTCCAGACGCTTAACCAGAATGGCCTAGGGAGAGAATACACATACCGTTGTAATCGGGCGAGTTTCTACTTTCAGACGCAGAAGGAATTTTTGGGTTTGGTCAATCCGTTCGCGAGATATGGGACTTTGAATCTAAGAAATGGTTGAGAAGACAACAATTTTTTCGCAATTCTGCTGCTCCAATCGCTTAACCAGAATGGCCTAGGGGAAAAATACACGTACCGTTGTAATCGGGCGAGTTTCTACTTTCCGACGCAGAAGGAATTTTTGGGTTTGGTCGATCCGTTCGCGAGATATGGAACTTTGAATCTAAGAAATGGTTGAGAAGACAACAAATTTTTCGCAATTCTGCTGCTCCAATCGTTTAACCGGAATGGCCTAGGGGAAAAATACACGTACCGTTGTAATCGGGCGAGTTTCTACTTTCAAATGCAATAGGAATTTTTGGGTTAGGTCAATCCGTTCGCGAGATATGGGAGTTGGAATCTAAGAAATGGTTGAGAAGAGAACAAATTGTTCGCAATTCTGCTGCTCCAAACGCTTAACAAGAATGGACTAGGGAAAAAATACGCATACCGTTGTAATCGGGCGAGATTCTGCTTTCTGATGCAACAGGAATTTTTGGGTTAGGTAAATCCGTTCGCGAGATATGGGAGTTTGAAGCCAAGAAATGGTTGATAAGGCAAAAAATTTTTCGCAATTCTGCTGCTCCAAACGCTTAGCCAGAATGGCCTAGGGAAAAAATACACGTACCGTTGTAATCGGGCGAGTTTCTACTTTCAGATGCAATAGGAATTTTTGGGTTAGGTCAATCCGTTCGCGAGATATGGGAGTTGGAAGCTAAGAAATGGTTGAGAAGAGAACAAATTTTTCGCAATTCTGCTGCTCCAAACGCTTAAGAAGAATGGCCAAGGAAAAAAATACGAATACCGTTGTAATCGGGCGAGTTGCTACTTTCAGTTACAATAGGAATTTTTGGGTTAGGTTAATCCGTTCGCGAGATATGGGACTTTAAAGCTAAGAAATGGTTGACAAGACAACAAATTTTTCGCACTTCTGCTGCTCCAATCGCTTAACCAGAATGGCCTAGGGGAAAAATACACGTACCGTTGTAATCGGGCGAGTTTCTACTTTCCGACGCAGAAGGAATTTTTGGATTTGGTCAATCCGTTCGCGAGATATGGGACTTTGAATCTAAGAAATGGTTGAGAAGACAACAAATTTTTCGCAATTCTGCTGCTCCAATCGCTTAACCAGAATGGCCTAGGGGAAAAATACGCGTACCGTTGTAATCGGGCGAGTTTCTACTTTCAAATGCAATAGGAATTTTTGGGTTGGGTCAATCCGTTCGCGAGATATGGGAGTTTGAAGCTAAGAAATGGTTGAGAAGACAAAAAATTTTTCGCAATTCTGCTGCTCCAAACGCTTAACCAGAATGGCCTAGGGAAAAAATACACATACCGTTGTAATCGGGCGAGTTTCTACTTTCATATGCAACAGCAATTTTTGGGTTAGGTCAATCCGTTCGCGAGATATGGGAGTCTGAAGCCAAGAAATGGTTGAGAAGACAACAAATTTTTCGCAATTCTGCTGCTCCAAACGCTTAACCAGAATGGCCTAGGGAAAAAATACACATACCGTTGTAATCGGGCGAGTTTCTACTTTCAGATGCAATAGGAATTTTTGGGTTATGTCAATCCGTTCGCGAGATATGGGACTTTGAAGCTAAGAAATGGTTGTCAAGACAATAAATTTTTCGCACTTCTACTGCTCCAATCGCTTAACCAGAGTGGCCTAGGGGAAAAATACGCGTACCGTTGTAATCGGGCGAGTTTCTACTTTCAAATGCAATAGGAATTTTTGGGTTGGGTCAATCCGTTCGCGAGATATGGGAGTTGGAAGCTAAGAAATGGTTGACAAGAGAATAAATTGTTTGCAATTCTGCTGCTCCAAACGCTTAACCAGAACGGGCTAGGGAAAAAATACACATACCGTTGTAATCGGGCGAGTTTCTACTTTCAGACGCACCAGGAATTTTTGGGTTAGGTCAATCCGTTCGCGAGATGTGGGAGTTTGAAGCCAAGAAATGGTTGAGAAGGCAAAAAATTTTTCGCAATTCTGCTGCTCCAAACGCTTAAACAGAATGGCCTAGGGAAAAAATACACATACCGTTGTAATCGGGGGAGTTTCTTCTTTCAGATGCAATAGGAATTTTTGGGTTAGGTCAATCCGTTCAAGAGATATGGGAGTTTGAAGCCAAGAAATGGTTGAGAAGGCAAACAATTTTTCGCAATTCTGCTGCTCCAAACGCTTAACCAGAATGGCCCAGGGAAAAAATACGCATACCGTTGTAATCGGGCGAGTTTCTACTTTCAGACGCAGCTGGAATTTTTGGGTTAGGTCAATCCGTTCGCGAGATATGGGAGTTTGAAGCCAAGAAATGGTAGAGAAGGCAAAAAATTTTTCACAATTCTGCTGCTCCAGACGCTTAACCAGAATGGCCTAGGGAGAGAATACACATACCGTTGTAATCGGGCGAGTTTCTACTTTCAGACGCAGAAGGAATTTTTGGGTTTGGTCAATCCGTTCGCGAGATATGGGACTTTGAATCTAAGAAATGGTTGAGAAGACAACAATTTTTTCGCAATTCTGCTGCTCCAATCGCTTAACCAGAATGGCCTAGGGGAAAAATACACGTACCGTTGTAATCGGGCGAGTTTCTACTTTCCGACGCAGAAGGAATTTTTGGGTTTGGTCGATCCGTTCGCGAGATATGGAACTTTGAATCTAAGAAATGGTTGAGAAGACAACAAATTTTTCGCAATTCTGCTGCTCCAATCGTTTAACCAGAATGGCCTAGGGGAAAAATACACGTACCGTTGTAATCGGGCGAGTTTCTACTTTCAAATGCAATAGGAATTTTTGGGTTAGGTCAATCCGTTCGCGAGATATGGGAGTTGGAAGCTAAGAAATGGTTGAGAAGAGAACAAATTGTTCGCAATTCTGCTGCTCCAAACGCTTAACAAGAATGGACTAGGGAAAAAATACGCATACCGTTGTAATCGGGCGAGATTCTGCTTTCTGATGCAACAGGAATTTTTGGGTTAGGTTAATCCGTTCGCGAGATATGGGACTTTAAAGCTAAGAAATGGTTGAGAAGGCAAAAAATTTTTCGCAATTCTGCTGCTCCAAACGCTTAAACAGAATGGCCTAGGGAAAAAATACACATACCGTTGTAATCGGGCGAGTTTCTACTTTCAGATGCAATAGGAATTTTTGGGTTATGTCAATCCGTTCGCGAGATATGGGAGTTGGAAGCTAAGAAATGGTTGAGAAGAGAACAAATTGTTCGCAATTCTGCTGCTCCAAACGCTTAACAAGAATGGACTAGGGAAAAAATACGCATACCGTTGTAATCGGGCGAGATTCTGCTTTCTGATGCAACAGGAATTTTTGGGTTAGGTTAATCCGTTCGCGAGATATGGGACTTTAAAGCTAAGAAATGGTTGAGAAGGCAAAAAATTTTCCGCAATTCTGCTGCTCCAAACGCTTAAACAGAATGGCCTAGGGAAAAAATACACATACCGTTGTAATCGGGGGAGTTTCTACTTTCAGATGCAATAGGAATTTTTGGGTTATGTCAATCCGTTCGCGAGATATGGGACTTTGAAGCTAAGAAATGGTTGTCAAGACAATAAATTTTTCGCACTTCTACTGCTCCAATCGCTTAACCAGAGTGGCCTAGGGGAAAAATACGCGTACCGTTGTAATCGGGCGAGTTTCTACTTTCAAATGCAATAGGAATTTTTGGGTTGGGTCAATCCGTTCGCGAGATATGGGAGTTTGAAGCTAAGAAATGGTTGAGAAGACAAAAAATTTTTCGCAATTCTGCTGCTCCAAACGCTTAACCAGAATGGCCTAGGGAAAAAATACACATACCGTTGTAATCGGGCGAGTTTCTACTTTCATATGCAACAGCAATTTTTGGGTTAGGTCAATCCGTTCGCGAGATATGGGAGTCTGAAGCCAAGAAATGGTTGAGAAGACAACAAATTTTTCGCAATTCTGCTGCTCCAAACGCTTAACCAGAATGGCCTAGGGAAAAAATACACATACCGTTGTAATCGGGCGAGTTTCTACTTTCAGATGCAATAGGAATTTTTGGGTTATGTCAATCCGTTCGCGAGATATGGGACTTTGAAGCTAAGAAATGGTTGTCAAGACAATAAATTTTTCGCACTTCTGCTGCTCCAATCGCTTAACCAGAGTGGCCTAGGGGAAAAATACGCGTACCGTTGTAATCGGGCGAGTTTCTACTTTCAAATGCAATAGGAATTTTTGGGTTGGGTCAATCCGTTCGCGAGATATGGGAGTTTGAAGCTAAGAAATGGTTGAGAAGAGAATAAATTGTTTGCAATTCTGCTGCTCCAAACGCTTAACCAGAACGGGCTAGGGAAAAAATACACATACCGTTGTAATCGGGCGAGTTTCTACTTTCAGACGCACCAGGAATTTTTGGGTTAGGTCAATCCGTTCGCGAGATGTGGGAGTTTGAAGCCAAGAAATGGTTGAGAAGGCAAAAAATTTTTCGCAATTCTGCTGCTCCAAACGCTTAAACAGAATGGCCTAGGGAAAAAATACACATACCGTTGTAATCGGGGGAGTTTCTTCTTTCAGATCCAATAGGAATTTTTGGGTTAGGTCAATCCGTTCAAGAGATATGGGAGTTTGAAGCCAAGAAATGGTTGAGAAGGCAAACAATTTTTCGCAATTCTGCTGCTCCAAACGCTTAACCAGAATGGCCCAGGGAAAAAAATACGCATACCGTTGTAATCGGGCGAGTTTCTACTTTCAGACGCAGCTGGAATTTTTGGGTTAGGTCAATCCGTTCGCGAGATATGGGAGTTTGAAGCCAAGAAATGGTAGAGAAGGCAAAAAATTTTTCACAATTCTGCTGCTCCAGACGCTTAACCAGAATGGCCTAGGGAGAGAATACACATACCGTTGTAATCGGGCGAGTTTCTACTTTCAGACGCAGAAGGAATTTTTGGATTTGGTCAATCCGTTCGCGAGATATGGGACTTTGAATCTAAGAAATGGTTGAGAAGACAACAATTTTTTCGCAATTCTGCTGCTCCAATCGCTTAACCAGAATGGCCTAGGGGAAAAATACACGTACCGTTGTAATCGGGCGAGTTTCTACTTTCCGACGCAGAAGGAATTTTTGGGTTTGGTCGATCCGTTCGCGAGATATGGAACTTTGAATCTAAGAAATGGTTGAGAAGACAACAAATTTTTCGCAATTCTGCTGCTCCAATCGTTTAACCAGAATGGCCTAGGGGAAAAATACACGTACCGTTGTAATCGGGCGAGTTTCTACTTTCAAATGCAATAGGAATTTTTGGGTTAGGTCAATCCGTTCGCGAGATATGGGAGTTGGAAGCTAAGAAATGGTTGAGAAGAGAACAAATTGTTCGCAATTCTGCTGCTCCAAACGCTTAACAAGAATGGACTAGGGAAAAAATACGCATACCGTTGTAATCGGGCGAGATTCTGCTTTCTGATGCAACAGGAATTTTTGGGTTAGGTATATCCGTTCGCGAGATATGGGAGTTTGAAGCCAAGAAGTGGTTGATAAGGCAAAAAATTTTTCGCAATTCTGCTGCTCCAAACGCTTAGCCAGAATGGCCTAGGGAAAAAATACACGTACCGTTGTAATCGGGCGAGTTTCTACTTTCAGATGGAATAGGAATTTTTGGGTTAGGTCAATCCGTTCGCGAGATATGGGAGTTGGAAGCTAAGAAATGGTTGAGAAGAGAACAAATTTTTCGCAATTCTGCTGCTCCAAACGCTTAAGCAGAATGGCCAAGGAAAAAAATAGGAATACCGTTGTAATCGGGCGAGTTTCTACTTTCAGTTACAATAGGAATTTTTGGGTTAGGTTAATCCGTTCGCGAGATATGGGACTTTAAAGCTAAGAAATGGTTGACAAGACAACAAATTTTTCGCACTTCTGCTGCTCCAATCGCTTAACCAGAATGGCCTAGGGGAAAAATACACGTACCGTTGTAATCGGGCGAGTTTCTACTTTCCGACGCAGAAGGAATTTTTGGGTTTGGTCAATCCGTTCGCGAGATATGGGACTTTGAATCTAAGAAATGGTTGAGAAGACAACAAATTTTTCGCAATTCTGCTGCTCCAAACGCTTAACCAGAATGGCCTAGGCAAAAAATTCACATACCGTTGTAATCGGGCGAGTTTCTACTTTCAGATGCAACAGCAATTTTTGGGTTAGGTCAATCTGTTCGCGAGATATGGGAGTTTGAAGCCAAGAAATGGTTGAGAAGACAACAAATTTTTCGCAATTCTGCTGCTCCAAACGCTTAACCAGAATGGCCTAGGGAAAAAATACACATACCGTTGTAATCGGGCGAGTTTCTACTTTCAGATGCAATAGGAATTTTTGGGTTAGGTCAATCCGTTCGCGAGATATGGGAGTTGGAAGCTACGAAATGGTTGAGAAGAGAACAAATTGTTCGCAATTCTGCTGCTCCAAACGCTTAACCAGAATGGACTAGGGAAAAAATACGCATACCGTTGTAATCGGGCGAGTTTCTGCTTTCTGATGCAACAGGAATTTTTGGGTTAGGTAAATCCGTTCGCGAGATATGCGAGTTGGAAGCTAAGAAATGGTTGAGAAGAGAACAAATTTTTCGCAATTCTGCTGCTCCAAACGCTTAAGCAGAATGGCCAAGGGAAAAAATACGCATACCGTTGTAATCGGGCGAGTTTCTACTTTCAGTTACAATAGGAATTTTTGGGTTAGGTTAATCCGTTCGCGAGATATGGGACTTTGAATCTAAGAAATGGTTGTCAAGACACTAAATTTTTCGCACTTCTGCTGATCCAATCGCTTAACCAGAATGGCCTAGGGGAAAAATACACATACCGTTGTAATCGGGCGAGTTTCTACTTTCAGATGCAACAGCAATTTTTGGGTTAGGTCAATCCGTTCGCGAGATATGGGAGTTTGAAGCCAAGAAATGGTTGAGAAGACAACAAATTTTTCGCAATTCTGCTGCTCCAAACGCTTAACCAGAATGGCCTAGGAAAAAAATACACATACCTTTGTAATCGGGCGAGTTTCTACTTTCAGATGCAATAGGACTTTTTGGGTTAGGTCAATCCGTTCGCGAGATATGGGTGTTTGAAGCCAAGGAGTGGTAGAGAGGGCAAAAAATTTTTCACAATTCTGCTGCTCCAAACGCTTAACCAGAATGGCCTAGGGAAAAAATACACATACCGTTGTAATCGGGCGAGTTTCTACTTTCAGATGCAATAGGAATTTTTGGGTTAGGTCAATCCGTTCGCGAGATATGGGACTTTGAAGTTAAGAAATGGTTGTCAAGACAATAAATTTTTCGCACTTCTGCTGCTCCAATCGCTTAACCAGAATGGCCTAGGGGAAAAATACACGTACCGTTGTAATCGGGCGAGTTTCTACTTTCCGACGCAGAAGGAATTTTTGGGTTTGGTCAATCCGTTCGCGAGATATGGGACTTTGAATCTAAGAAATGGTTGAGAAGACAACAAATTTTTCGCAATTCTGCTGCTCCAATCGCTTAACCAGAATGGCCTAGGGGAAAAATACGCGTACCGTTGTAATCGGGCGAGTTTCTACTTTCAAATGCAATAGGAATTTTTGGGTTGGGTCAATCCGTTCGCGAGATATGGGAGTTTGAAGCTAAGAAATGGTTGAGAAGCCAAAAAATTTTTCGCAATTCTGCTGCTCCAAACGCTTAACCAGAATGTCCTAGGGAAAAAATACACATACCGTTGTAATCGGGCGAGTTTCTACTTTCAGATGCAACAGCAATTTTTGGGTTAGGTCAATCCGTTCGCGAGATATGGGAGTTTGAAGCCAAGAAATGGTTGAGAAGACAACAAATTTTTCGCAATTCTGCTGCTCCAAACGCTTAAACAGAATGGCCTAGGGAAAAAATACACATACCGTTGTAATCGGGCGAGTTTCTACTTTCAGATGCAATAGGAATTTTTGGGTTATGTCAATCCGTTCGCGAGATATGGGACTTTGAAGCTAAGAAATGGTTGTCAAGACAATAAATTTTTCGCACTTCTGCTGCTCCAATCGCTTAACCAGAATGGCCTAGGGGAAAAATACGCGTACCGTTGTAATCGGGCGAGTTTCTACTTTCAAATGCAATAGGAATTTTTGGGTTGGGTCAATCCGTTCGCGAGATATGGGAGTTTGAAGCTAAGAAATGGTTGACAAGAGAACAAATTGTTTGCAATTCTGCTGCTCCAAACGCTTAACCAGAACGGGCTAGGGAAAAAATACACATACCGTTGTAATCGGGCGAGTTTCTACTTTCAGACGCACCAGGAATTTTTGGGTTAGGTCAATCCGTTCGCGAGATGTGGGAGTTTGAAGCCAAGAAATGGTTGAGAAGGCAAAAAATTTTTCGCAATTCTGCTGCTCCAAACGCTTAAACAGAATGGCCTAGGGAAAAAATACACATACCGTTGTAATCGGGCGAGTTTCTACTTTCAGATGCAACAGCAATTTTTGGGTTAGGTCAATCCGTTCGCGAGATATGGGAGTTTGAAGCCAAGAAATGGTTGAGAAGACAACAAATTTTTCGCAATTCTGCTGCTCCAAACGCTTAAACAGAATGGCCTAGGGAAAAAATACACATACCGTTGTAATCGGGCGAGTTTCTACTTTCAGATGCAATAGGAATTTTTGGGTTATGTCAATCCGTTCGCGAGATATGGGACTTTGAAGCTAAGAAATGGTTGTCAAGACAATAAATTTTTCGCACTTCTGCTGCTCCAATCGCTTAACCAGAATGGCCTAGGGGAAAAATACGCGTACCGTTGTAATCGGGCGAGTTTCTACTTTCAAATGCAATAGGAATTTTTGGGTTGGGTCAATCCGTTCGCGAGATATGGGAGTTTGAAGCTAAGAAATGGTTGACAAGAGAACAAATTGTTTGCAATTCTGCTGCTCCAAACGCTTAACCAGAACGGGCTAGGGAAAAAATACACATACCGTTGTAATCGGGCGAGTTTCTACTTTCAGACGCACCAGGAATTTTTGGGTTAGGTCAATCCGTTCGCGAGATGTGGGAGTTTGAAGCCAAGAAATGGTTGAGAAGGCAAAAAATTTTTCGCAATTCTGCTGCTCCAAACGCTTAAACAGAATGGCCTAGGGAAAAAATACACATACCGTTGTAATCGGGGGAGTTTCTTCTTTCAGATGCAATAGGAATTTTTGGGTTAGGTCAATCCGTTCAAGAGATATGGGAGTTTGAAGCCAAGAAATGGTTGAGAAGGCAAACAATTTTTCGCAATTCTGCTGCTCCAAACGCTTAACCAGAATGGCCCAGGGAAAAAATACGCATACCGTTGTAATCGGGCGAGTTTCTACTTTCAGACGCAGCCGGAATTTTTGGGTTAGGTCAATCCGTTCGCGAGATATGGGAGTTTGAAGCCAAGAAATGGTAGAGAAGGCAAAAAATTTTTCACAATTCTGCTGCTCCAGACGCTTAACCAGAATGGCCTAGGGAGAGAATACACATACCGTTGTAATCGGGCGAGTTTCTACTTTCAGACGCAGAAGGAATTTTTGGGTTTGGTCAATCCGTTCGCGAGATATGGGACTTTGAATCTAAGAAATGGTTGAGAAGACAACAATTTTTTCGCAATTCTGCTGCTCCAATCGCTTAACCAGAATGGCCTAGGGGAAAAATACACGTACCGTTGTAATCGGGCGAGTTTCTACTTTCCGACGCAGAAGGAATTTTTGGGTTTGGTCAATCCGTTCGCGAGATATGGAACTTTGAATCTAAGAAACGGTTGAGAAGACAACAAATTTTTCGCAATTCTGCTGCTCCAATCGTTTAACCAGAATGGCCTAGGTGAAAAATACACGTACCGTTGTAATCGGGCGAGTTTCTACTTTCAAATGCAATAGGAATTTTTGGGTTAGGTCAATCCGTCCGCGAGATATGGGAGTTGGAAGCTAAGAAATGGTTGAGAAGAGAACAAATTGTTCGCAATTCTGCTGCTCCAAACGCTTAACAAGAATGGACTAGGGAAAAAATACGCATACCGTTGTAATCGGGCGAGATTCTGCTTTCTGATGCACCAGGAATTTTTGGGTTAGGTAAATCCGTTCGCGAGATATGGGAGTTTGAAGCCAAGAAATGGTTGATAAGGCAAAAAATTTTTGGCAATTCTGCTGCTCCAAACGCTTAACCAGAATGGCCTAGGGAAAAAATACACGTACCGTAGTAATCGGGCGAGTTTCTACTTTCAGATGCAATAGGAATTTTTGGGTTAGGTAAATCCGTTCGCGAGATATGGGAGTTTGAAGCCAAGAAATGGTTGATAAGGCAAAAAATTTTTCGCAATTCTGCTGCTCCAAACGCTTAGCCAGAATGGCCTAGGGAAAAAATACACGTACCGTTGTAATCGGGCGAGTTTCTACTTTCAGATGCAATAGGAGTTTTTGGGTTAGGTCAATCCGTTCGCGAGATATGGGAGTTGGAAGCTAAGAAATGGTTGAGAAGAGAACAAATTTTTCGCAATTCTGCTGCTCCAAACGCTTAAGCAGAATGGCCAAGGAAAAAAATACGAATACCGTTGTAATCGGGTGAGTTGCTACTTTCAGTTACAATAGGAATTTTTGGGTTAGGTTAATCCGTTCGCGAGATATGGGACTTTAAAGCTAAGAAATGGTTGACAAGACAACAAATTTTTCGCACTTCTGCTGCTCCAATCGCTTAACCAGAATGGCCTAGGGGAAAAATACACGTACCGTTGTAATCGGGCGAGTTTCTACTTTCCGACGCAGAAGGAATTTTTGGATTTGGTCAATCCGTTCGCGAGATATGGGACTTTGAATCTAAGAAATGGTTGAGAAGACAACAAATTTTTCGCAATTCTGCTGCTCCAATCGCTTAACCAGAATGGCCTAGGGGAAAAATACGCGTACCGTTGTAATCGGGCGAGTTTCTACTTTCAAATGCAATAGGAATTTTTGGGTTGGGTCAATCCGTTCGCGAGATATGGGAGTTTGAAGCTAAGAAATGGTTGAGAAGACAAAAAATTTTTCGCAATTCTGCTGCTCCAAACGCTTAACCAGAATGGCCTAGGGAAAAAATACACATACCGTTGTAATCGGGCGAGTTTCTACTTTCAAATGCAATAGGAATTTTTGGGTTGGGTCAATCCGTTCGCGAGATATGGGAGTTGGAAGCTAAGAAATGGTTGACAAGAGAATAAATTGTTTGCAATTCTGCTGCTCCAAACGCTTAACCAGAACGGGCTAGGGAAAAAATACACATACCGTTGTAATCGGGCGAGTTTCTACTTTCAGACGCACCAGGAATTTTTGGGTTAGGTCAATCCGTTCGCGAGATGTGGGAGTTTGAAGCCAAGAAATGGTTGAGAAGGCAAAAAATTTTTCGCAATTCTGCTGCTCCAAACGCTTAAACAGAATGGCCTAGGGAAAAAATACACATACCGTTGTAATCGGGGGAGTTTCTTCTTTCAGATGCAATAGGAATTTTTGGGTTAGGTCAATCCGTTCAAGAGATATGGGAGTTTGAAGCCAAGAAATGGTTGAGAAGGCAAACAATTTTTCGCAATTCTGCTGCTCCAAACGCTTAACCAGAATGGCCCAGGGAAAAAATACGCATACCGTTGTAATCGGGCGAGTTTCTACTTTCAGACGCAGCTGGAATTTTTGGGTTAGGTCAATCCGTTCGCGAGATATGGGAGTTTGAAGCCAAGAAATGGTAGAGAAGGCAAAAAATCTTTCACAATTCTGCTGCTCCAGACGCTTAACCAGAATGGCCTAGGGAGAGAATACACATACCGTTGTAATCGGGCGAGTTTCTACTTTCAGACGCAGAAGGAATTTTTGGGTTTGGTCAATCCGTTCGCGAGATATGGGACTTTGAATCTAAGAAATGGTTGAGAAGACAACAATTTTTTCGCAATTCTGCTGCTCCAATCGCTTAACCAGAATGGCCTAGGGGAAAAATACACGTACCGTTGTAATCGGGCGAGTTTCTACTTTCCGACGCAGAAGGAATTTTTGGGTTTGGTCGATCCGTTCGCGAGATATGGAACTTTGAATCTAAGAAATGGTTGAGAAGACAACAAATTTTTCGCAATTCTGCTGCTCCAATCGTTTAACCAGAATGGCCTAGGGGAAAAATACACGTACCGTTGTAATCGGGCGAGTTTCTACTTTCAAATGCAATAGGAATTTTTGGGTTAGGTCAATCCGTTCGCGAGATATGGGAGTTGGAAGCTAAGAAATGGTTGAGAAGAGAACAAATTGTTCGCAATTCTGCTGCTCCAAACGCTTAACAAGAATGGACTAGGGAAAAAATACGCATACCGTTGTAATCGGGCGAGATTCTGCTTTCTGATGCAACAGGAATTTTTGGGTTAGGTTAATCCGTTCGCGAGATATGGGACTTTAAAGCTAAGAAATGGTTGACAAGACAACAAATTTTTCGCACTTCTGCTGCTCCAATCGCTTAACCAGAATGGCCTAGGGGAAAAATACACGTACCGTTGTAATCGGGCGAGTTTCTACTTTCCGACGCAGAAGGAATTTTTGGATTTGGTCAATCCGTTCGCGAGATATGGGACTTTGAATCTAAGAAATGGTTGAGAAGACAACAAATTTTTCGCAATTCTGCTGCTCCAATCGCTTAACCAGAATGGCCTAGGGGAAAAATACGCGTACCGTTGTAATCGGGCGAGTTTCTACTTTCAAATGCAATAGGAATTTTTGGGTTGGGTCAATCCGTTCGCGAGATATGGGAGTTTGAAGCTAAGAAATGGTTGTCAAGACAATAAATTTTTCGCACTTCTGCTGCTCCAATCGCTTAACCAGAGTGGCCTAGGGGAAAAATACGCGTACCGTTGTAATCGGGCGAGTTTCTACTTTCAAATGCAATAGGAATTTTTGGGTTGGGTCAATCCGTTCGCGAGATATGGGAGTTTGAAGCTAAGAAATGGTTGAGAAGACAAAAAATTTTTCGCAATTCTGCTGCTCCAAACGCTTAACCAGAATGGCCTAGGGAAAAAATACACATACCGTTGTAATCGGGCGAGTTTCTACTTTCATATGCAACAGCAATTTTTGGGTTAGGTCAAACCGTTCGCGAGATATGGGAGTCTGAAGCCAAGAAATGGTTGAGAAGACAACAAATTTTTCGCAATTCTGCTGCTCCAAACGCTTAACCAGAATGGCCTAGGGAAAAAATACACATACCGTTGTAATCGGGCGAGTTTCTACTTTCAGATGCAATAGGAATTTTTGGGTTATGTCAATCCGTTCGCGAGATATGGGACTTTGAAGCTAAGAAATGGTTGTCAAGACAATAAATTTTTCGCACTTCTGCTGCTCCAATCGCTTAACCAGAGTGGCCTAGGTGAAAAATACACGAACCGTTGTAATCGGGCGAGTTTCTACTTTCAAATGCAATAGGAATTTTTGGGTTGGGTCAATCCGTTCGCGAGATATGGGAGTTGGAAGCTAAGAAATGGTTGACAAGAGAATAAATTGTTTGCAATTCTGCTGCTCCAAACGCTTAACCAGAACGGGCTAGGGAAAAAATACACATACCGTTGTAATCGGGCGAGTTTCTACTTTCAGACGCACCAGGAATTTTTGGGTTAGGTCAATCCGTTCGCGAGATGTGGGAGTTTGAAGCCAAGAAATGGTTGAGAAGGCAAAAAATTTTTCGCAATTCTGCTGCTCCAAACGCTTAAACAGAATGGCCTAGGGAAAAAATACACATACCGTTGTAATCGGGGGAGTTTCTTCTTTCAGATGCAATAGGAATTTTTGGGTTAGGTCAATCCGTTCAAGAGATATGGGAGTTTGAAGCCAAGAAATGGTTGATAAGGCAAAAAATTTTTGGCAATTCTGCTGCTCCAAACGCTTAACCAGAATGGCCTAGGGTAAAAATACGCATACCGTTGTAATCGGGCGAGATTCTGCTTTCTGATGCAACAGGAATTTTTGGGTTAGGTCAATCCGTTCGCGAGATATGGGAGTTGGAAGCTAAGAAATGGTTGAGAAGAGAACAAATTTTTCGCAATTCTGCTGCTCCAAACGCTTAAGCAGAATGGCCAAGGGAAAAAATACGCATACCGTTGTAATCGGGCGAGTTTCTACTTTCAGTTACAATAGGAATTTTTGGGTTAGGTTAATCCGTTCGCGAGATATGGGACTTTGAATCTAAGAAATGGTTGTCAAGACAATAAATTTTTCGCACTTCTGCTGATCCAATCGCTTAACCAGAATGGCCTAGGGGAAAAATACAAATACCGTTGTAATCGGGCGAGTTTCTACTTTCAGATGCAATAGGAATTTTTGGGTTAGGTCAATCCGTTCGCGAGATATGGGTGTTTGAAGCCAAGGAATGGTAGAGAGGGCAAAAAATTTTTCACAATTCTGCTGCTCCAAACGCTTAACCAGAATGGCCTAGGGAAAAAATACACATACCGTTGTAATCGGGCGAGTTTCTACTTTCAGATGCAATAGGAATTTTTGGGTTAGGTCAATCCTTTCGCGAGATATGGGACTTTGAAGCTAAGAAATGGTTGTCAAGACAATAAATTTTTCGCACTTCTGCTGCTCCAATCGCTTAACCAGAATGGCCTAGGGTAAAAATACGCATACCGTTGTAATCGGGCGAGATTCTGCTTTCTGATGCAACAGGAATTTTTGGGTTAGGTAAATCCGTTCGCGAGATATGGGAGTTTGAAGCCAAGAAATGGTTGATAAGGCAAAAAATTTTTCGCAATTCTGCTGCTCCAAACGCTTAACCAGAATGGCCTAGGGAAAAAATACACGTACCGTTGTAATCGGGCGAGTTTCTACTTTCAGATGCAATAGGAATTTTTGGGTTAGGTCAAACCGTTCGCGAGATATGGGAGGTGGAAGCTAAGAAATGGTTGAGAAGAGAACAAATTTCTCGCAATTCTGCTGCTCCAAACGCTTAAGCAGAATGGCCAAGGGAAAAAATACGCTTACCGTTGTAATCGGGCGAGTTTCTACTTTCAGTTACAATAGGAATTTTTGGGTTAGGTTAATCCGTTCGGGAGATATGGGACTTTAAAGCTAAGAAATGGTTGAAAAGACAACAAATTTTTCGCACTTCTGCTGCTCCAATCGCTTAACCAGAATGGCCTAGGGGAAAAATACACGTACCGTTGTAATCGGGCGAGTTTCTACTTTCAAATGCAATAGGAATTTTTGGGTTAGGTCAATCCGTTCGCGAGATATGGGAGTTGGAAGCTAAGAAATGGTTGAGAAGAGAACAAATTGTTCGCAATTCTGCTGCTCCAAACGCTTAACCAGAATGGCCTAGGGAAAAAATACACATACCGTTGTAATCGGGCGAGTTTCTACTTTCAAATGCAATAGGAATTTTTGGGTTAGGTCAATCCGTTCGCGAGATATGGGAGTTTGAAGCTAAGAAATGGTTGAGAAGACAAAAAATTTTTCGCAATTCTGCTGCTCCAAACGCTTAACCAGAATGGCCTAGGGGAAAAATACGCGTACCGTTGTAATCGGGCGAGTTTCTACTTTCAGACGCAGAAGGAATTTTTGGGTTTGGTCAATCCGTTCGCGAAATATGGGACTTTGAATCTAAGAAATGATTGAGAAGACAACAAATTTTTCGCGATTCTGCTGCTCCAATCGCTTAACCAGAATGGCCTAGGGGAAAAATACACGTACCGTTGTAATCGGGCGAGTTTCTACTTTCAGATGCAACAGCAATTTTTGGGTTAGGTCAATCCGTTCGCGAGATATGGGAGTTTGAAGCCAAGAAATGGTTGAGAAGACAACAAATTTTTCGCAATTCTGCTGCTCCAGACGCTTAACCAGAATGGCCTAGGGAGAAAATACACATACCGTTGTAATCGGGCGAGTTTCTACTTTCCGACGCAGAAGGAATTTTTGGGTTTGGTCAATCCGTTCGCGAGATATGGGACTTTGAATCTAAGAAATGGTTGAGAAGACAACAAATTTTTCGCAATTCTGCTGCTCCAATCGCTTAACCAGAATGGCCTAGGGGAAAAATACACGTACCGTTGTAATCGGGCGAGTTTCTACTTTCAAATGCAATAGGAATTTTTGGGTTAGGTCAATCCGTTCGCGAGATATGGGAGTTGGAAGCTAAGAAATGGTTGAGAAGAGAACAAATTGTTCGTAATTCTGCTGCTCCAAACCCTTAACCAGAATGGACTAGGGAAAAAATACGCATACCGTTGTAATCGGGCGAGATTCTGCTTTCTGATGCAACAGGAATTTTTGGGTTAGGTGAATCCGTTCGCGAGATATGGGAGTTTGAAGCCAAGAAATGGTTGATAAGGCAAAAAATTTTTCGCAATTCTGCTGCTCCAAACGCTTAACCAGAATGGCCTAGGGAAAAAATACACGTACCGTTGTAATCGGGCGAGTTTCTACTTTCAGATGCAATAGGAATTTTTGGGTTAGGTCAAACCGTTCGCGAGATATGGGAGTTGGAAGCTAAGAAATGGTTGAGAAGAGAACAAATTTCTCGCAATTCTGCTGCTCCAAACGCTTAAGCAGAATGGCCAAGGGAAAAAATACGCTTACCGTTGTAATCGGGCGAGTTTCTACTTTCAGTTACAATAGGAATTTTTGGGTTAGGTTAATCCGTTCGCGAGATATGGGACTTTAAAGCTAAGAAATGGTTGAAAAGACAACAAATTTTTCGCACTTCTGCTGCTCCAATCGCTTAACCAGAATGGCCTAGGGGAAAAATACACGTACCGTTGTAATCGGGCGAGTTTCTACTTTCAAATGCAATAGGAATTTTTGGGTTAGGTCAATCGGTTCGCGAGATATGGGAGTTTGAAGCTAAGAAATGGTTGAGAAGACAAAAAATTTTTCGCAATTCTGCTGCTCCAAACGCTTAACCAGAATGGCCTAGGGAAAAAATACACATACCGTTGTAATCGGGCGAGTTCCTACTTTCAGATGCAACAGCTATTTTTGGGTTAGGTCAATCCGTTCGCGATATATGGGAGTTTGAAGCCAAGAAATGGTTGAGAAGACACAAAATTTTTCGCAATTCTGCTGCTCCAAACGCTTAACCAGAATGGCCTAGGGAAATAATACACATACCGTTGTAATCGGGCGAGTTTCTACTTTCAGATGCAAGAGCAATTTTTGGGTTAGGTCAATCGGTTCGCGAGATATGGGAGTTTGAAGCTAAGAAATGGTTGGGAGGACAAACAATTTTTCGCAATTCTGCTGCTCCAAACGCTTAACCAGAATGGCCCAGGGAAAAAATACGCATACCGTTGTAATCGGGCGAGTTTCTACTTTCAGACGCAGCTGGAATTTTTGGGTTAGGTCAATCCGTTCGCGAGATATGGGAGTTTGAAGCCAAGAAATGGTAGAGAAGGCAAAAAATTTTTCACAATTC